>NW_006399982.1:3330604-3358506 GCF_000299155.1 Elephantulus edwardii
TCAGTCTTTTTGGTTGGTTTTGTATTATGTTGTACATCATTAAATACCTAAAAACAAAGGATATACAGTCTTGATGAATCTAATTTGCTAACTATTTTGATTCTTCAGAGAACTACTAATAAAAATTTAAAAGGTATCTCTCCTGTTGTGGTAATTTCCTTTTTAAATAAAATGAGGGCTGAAGGGTTTCCTGCCTTATTTGCGGGGTGGGGTTGGGCGTCTTCTCTCTCTAGGTCTGTTTTTCACTCACTGCTGTCAAGTAGAACCAGCTCACAGCTGATCCTCCAGTTAGTGTCTGAGCCTAAATTGCAAGTGAAGAGACTGCCCTTCCCTCTGCCTGGGAGAGGCTTGGACTTTGGGCCTGCAGCACAACTTCCTACACCACCAGGGTTCCCTTTGGGAGCCAGAATCTGGCATTCTCCTCAGCCCTGCCTGTTTAGGTTTGCAAAGGCTGAGAGGCTCTGTCCTAGCCCACTTTTTGGACCAATGGCTTATCCTTGCCTGAAGGATGGTAGTGCTGGGGCAGAAATGAAGGAGCCCTTTCTCCTGTATAATATCAGTTAGTTTGTGTGCTCTGTGACAGGCAGGACTGGATTTGAAGTGCCTCACCATACCTAAAGTTTCTTGAGCTTGTATTTAATCCTGCCCCTCTTGGAGGTCTTAGGTGGGGGTGGGGTGAGCTCTAATTGTTGAGTGGGTGTGTGACAAAGAGCCTCGGACGCTTAAACCAAAATGGGAGCACAGCACCCTCTGCTGGTCAGAGAAGGCATTGCTAGAGCTGACCAAACTGGCTGGACCAAGCTGTTCTAACTTTTCACGTTGTTTTAGACCAGCTGCTGCTCAGGAGAAAGATAAGCATGAAAATACACGGCCTTGGAGAACAATGAAGGGATGCCACGAACTGGCACTAACAGCATGAGTTGGTTTTGTTTTTAAAACAACTTAAGTTCTGGTGGCACAGTATATGAAGTATTATACTCCTATCTGAAAGGTCAGTGGTTCGAATCTTCCGACTGCAGGGGAATGATTACAGTCTGCTTCTGTAAAGATTTAACCCTGCCAACAAGGTGCCAAAGTGCTAATGGAAAGGTCAGCTGGTCAAACCTACTGGCTGCTCTCTGGAAGAATAGAAAGTTTCCTGTCACGTTTACAGCCTTGGAAAGCTGATGCTGGGTTGTTGTGAGTCAAACTCCCACTCTACAGCAGTGGTTTTAAGAATTCTTGGAATGCTGCTGATGAATGGTAATTAAATGTTGGGCTACTAATGGAATGGCTAGCAGTTCAAATTCGGCCACTTATGTACAAAGGTGTGTCTTTCTGTTCCTGTAAAGATTTACAGCCTTGGAAACCTTATGGGGCAGTTCTTATCTTAACAGGGTTGCTGTGCATCAGAATTGACTCAATGGGAAAGGGTTATAAAACTTAAAAAAAAATATCCTTATGTGAAACAAACTGAAGTTTGATATAGCACGGAATCGGAACCAAAGCTTTGTGGCATATACATATCTCACTCTGACCTAGGATGGCTCCGAAAAGTGATGAGCCCTGGAAGCCATTTTTGGAGGCTGTTTTGAGCTACTTTGTGCTAACAAGAGGCAAAACTCAGATGGAGAAAGTGTACATGCAGTTTCAGAAGTTAGGCTGCATACAAGAACATTCAATGCCAAGATACTGAACATAGAGACTCCAGCTCTACCCTACCTGTCACTGAGACGTCCTCCAAGAGGACCACAGCTTATCAGCATGGCTCAAGAGTTTGTGAACAGCAAAATCCATCCAGGGAAGGTAGTTGTGTTCATCAAGCCCACCTGCCCCTACTGCAAGAAGACTCAAAACATCCTCAACCATTTGCCTTTCAAACCAGGGCTCCTGGAATTTGTGGATATCACAGTGCCATTCAAGATTATCTGCAGCAGCTTACAGGCGCATTTTCTTAGGTAATGATTGCATAGGTGGATGCTCTGATCTAGAAAGTCTGCAGCACAATGGTGAGCTGCAGAAGCATCTAGCTGATTTGGGAGTACTACAGTAATTACAGAGCAGACTCCAGACTGATGTCCCCTTGGGAGCTGGATGGCATCGCATATGACGACACTTGTGGTGGATGGATTTGGAGCTGCACTTTCCCAGCCACTGCAACTGTTTACTTAAAATGATAAAAATCGGTGCAAAAAGAAAAAAAAGAGTGGTAGAGGATGATATTTGGCAGAAATGACTTTGGTTTTTTTTTGATCAATATTAAAAAGTGGACCAACTTTCCCCCAAAAAAGAGTAAAAAAAAAAATACTGAACATAGGCCCTTGAGAGGAGGTATGGCTAGCTGGGGCCGTCTAGCCCTTCAGCTCTACTCCCAGAAAGTGTCTTAAACGTAGGCTCCACACTGTGCCAGAACGGTCCTAAGGTGAGGTGTTTACAGAAAGGGGTCACAGATGGCCAAGGAGCATGATCCCTATTTGGACTTGAACACAAGCCGGTCAGGCCTAAGTCATAGGTGTAGAAAGAATAATAAGAGACATGGGCACACACTTTGGGTTTCATTTCTGGGCTTCAGGAAGGAAGGGGAACTCCAAGTGTAAACCTGGGGTTAGAGGTTTGACATCTGCTTCTGGTAGAACACATGAAGGTTTATTCATCTTTCTAAAACTTTAAAAAACTCACCCAAAGCCCCAACTCCATCCCCAGTGCTAGGTGGGGCAGGCGGATGAGCTTACTCCGTGGTCTCCAGCACCTCAACAGCAATATTTTGGTTTTTCCCAAGTCTTGGAAGAAGAGCTCCTGGGTTCAGTACATTGTCCTCCTCTAGCTTATAACCTCTGCCCCCCAGGTCAGCAGTGACCTCCTCCTCTGAATCCCCAACTCGGAAACATCTATTGGGTATTAAACCCTAAAGCATTCCTAATTAGGAATTAAAGACAAGCTACCTCTGAGCCCCAAAGAAAAGGAGGAAAATGAACTTCTCAGCCTTTGTTTTGTTACAGATGTTTCTGAGCTTGGAGCAGAGAAGGGACAGAGGTCCATTCCGAAGGGAGTTAACCAGGGGCTCAGCCAAGGTCCTGTATGGCTGAGGTGTGACTAGTGTGAGCAGAATTAGAGCGGAGACTTGTATGTGCAGGGAGGACGTAGTGGAAACCCCAGGACACCCAGCACAGCCTCCTGTGCTGTCTCCTACCCTGCTCCCGGTCAGGATATGGCTCTAGGACACTGCTGTCCTTTCAGAGGCTGCAGCTGGTCTATGACAAGCCAGATAGAGCTGCAATTGGCTCCTCAAACTCTGGATGCACTTGGATTTCAGAGCCATGATTTCGTCCAGCTGGGTCACAAAATCTTCAAAATCCTAAGGAAACAGGAACAAATGAAGCATGTGCTTATTTGTGTTACATCATCTAAGGCTGCCTTCCCCAAGTCTGGGTGGCTCTCTGCCAGATTTGCTTTTCAGGGTCCAGGACCCTCTAGTTGAAAAGTGCAGGAGAGTCTCCAGGCACAGAGCAGAACACAAGCATTTTAGCAGGAAGACCTCATAGAATGGGAGGATGACTAAGGATAGAGCTGAAATCATTTTCACCTGGGACTGGGGACTCTAGCCCCATGTCCCGTCTATACACCTGTGCTGTACCTCCTTCAAGCTATGTGAGAAGAAGGCACAAGCCCTCACGGGTAGTGTGTGATGGCAGCCCTTCCCTCATGCGCCAAACAGGATGACCTATAAGAAACTGGCTGCAAGCAAATTTCCCAACATTCTACCAAACATTCAGAGAAGAACTATCTTTCTATTTAATTTTTAAAGAAGAAAGACTCTTGGAATAATTCTGTGTGGCAAGCATAACCCTAACACCCAAAATAGGCAAAGACATCACTAAAAAAGAAAACTAAAGACGAATATCTCTCATGAACATAGGTGCAAATATCCCTAACAAAATCCTGGCAAAGAGAATCCAACAGTATAAGTGTACAACCAAGGTCACTTACATTACAAGTCAGCTGGCTCATCAGCGTCTCCTCTTTAAAGCCCAGCTCAGCCATTTCATCCATCTGTTCCTGATGTGCTTGGATCACCACCTGCCTGGAACACCAGAAGGGAACCTCTTGGTCTCCCATCCCCCCTGCCCCTACTCTTTTTCTGGAGCTAAGTCTCATCCCTACCCAAAGCGGTCATTTGATCAGGGCCAGCTCACCACCTCCCCTTTTCACTTGATCCTTCTTGGGACTCAAGACAGGAAAGAGGGCTCATGAGCTGCACTGTGCATGCTCTGGACAGAGCAGGGTACTGCTACTACTCTATTGGAACTGCCTATTTTATCCATGGCTTCCCTGCAGAAAAAGCTCTCGAGGCTGGGACCACGTGACTGGCATTTTTGAAAGGCTAATAGATGGCCATCATTTTTATTCCTGGAAGTGGAAGATCCAGAGATCAAAGCAAGGAGGTTGAACTATAGAAGCCACAGCTGTCTTGTTAGTCTATGGAAAGGTACAGACCATGAGACAGCATGATTGTCTACCTGGAGCTGGCTCCTCACTTGTGCATACTTCCTTTTTGCCCGGCCATTCTCAGGATGCACCAGGCTGACACGTGGCCTGGGTATTGGAAGCCCTAGCTAAAGGCTGCAGCCTGTGGAGGAAGCATCCTACAGGCCCATCCACTGCTCTCCCAGCTCCTGGGCCTTGGAGGGGGTAGGGCCCTGTCTGCCTTTTTCTCCCATGTCCTCTAAAGCTGCCGTCACCATCTCCTTTGATTGCACCATTCTCAGCATCTTGAAGGGAGCAGCTCAAATCACCAGCCTCCTGGTTTTTCCACAGGCCTGGTTCGGGGCTCTCCCTCTCCTGCTCACAGGTCAGCAGTGTGCCCAGGCTGCGGGGTCTACCTAAGCCAGTGGCCTTGCTCTGATACGTGTTATTCCTAAAGCTCAGGTTGGATATACCCAGACTCCCTAGTGAGCTGGACGACACTGTTGCCAGTCACAGTACAGTTCCAACCCTGAACAACCACGGCTGTTGCAGAACAGAGAACATGGGGCCAGAGTAGGGGAAGGAATGTCAAAGGAGCTCAAGTTTGGGGCAAAAGGCCAACTTACTGTGCTTGCCCCAGGGTGGGCGCATGGAGTGTCTCTACAATCTCAGCAGAACAGCTAGGGACCAGGGCAGAGCTCAGTCTTGATAAGTTCCTTGGAATCAGCCTGTATTTGTCCTTGTAGGAGGCCAGCTTGCTGGGGTCTGTGGACGAAGCCTGCTCCTGCCAACACTGTCCTGTCAGAAGTTTTCTCTCCTGGTTCCAGAGCTGATTGGCCACATCACTCCTTCCTGTCTGCTGGGGAAATGTTGGCCCAGAGCGAGATCTCCCAATGTGTGTGGTGGGGAAGGGCCTTCCTGGAAAACTCCAGGACCTGCCCAGTTCTGCCTCTTCGGCGTCAGCAACAGACAGCTCACTACTGACATGGTCCCAAGAGAAGAGTGTAACCTCCTTGCCCCGGCAGTCCTCTCCCAGGTCAGGGTCTTCGTTGAGCAGCTTGTCAGGGGGGTATTGACGGATGGGTGACGGAGACAGAGCCGGAAGATCACCACCAGGCTTATTGTCTGGAGGAGAAGAAGACAGCCACAGGTGCCTCATTGCCATAGATGCTGGTGAGACTGCCTCTTGATCACCAGATGGCACTGTGCAGCCCTCTGCCTCCAGACTGCGGGCAGCCGCATCTGGGACCAGCTTCCCCAACAGAGATGAGCCTTCATTGTCTGGGTTCTCCAGGAGGGACACAGAGAGGGGAGCCATGAGACCTGAAGCATATTCAGAGCATGAGCTTGGTTCTTCTCCAGAGTCTTCTCCTTGGAAAGGGGCACTCTCTTTCACTGTTCTCATCACTGGAGTTGGGCTGTCTTTGCTGACTCCTCTCGATGGTGCAGAGACAGTGTCTCTATCTCTTTGGTCTGGGGACCCAGGAACTGCAGTGTGGGACAGTGAGACAATGAACCTCTCCTCTGGTGGTGGTGAGCAGCCCTCCACCTGTCCAGGAAGAATACTGGTAAATGAATCCTGACTGAGATTAAAGGCTGAGCCTCCACCCCTTTTTTGGTTATATATAAGATCTACCTGCGAACTGTAAGGCTTCTCTGCCAGGTTGCCTCGGGGAGAGATCACTGTGGAGCTCGAGCCCTCCTCTCTGCTCCACTCCAAAGCCACCTGACTTGGACAGCCATGACTGAGGACTGCTGTTCGGGGGCCTCGGGGATCCCATGAGCACCTCCAACTTTCAGTTAGATCCTTCTCATCACCATCTGTCCTGAGGCTAAAAGACAGACTCTGCTGCCTTTCAGCTGCCCTCTCCTCAGGAGTCTGTTCCCGCTGATGAAGGAAGAAGGAGTCTTCACTACTCTCCAGGGTGTTTCTTTGCTTAGTGGTCCTCTGACTGGAAACATGTGAAAATGAATCCTCACTGAAATCGCTGTCATCCAGGTCTTCAGTGGGGGCTCCGTCACAGCTCTCTGCGTGAGCACGTAATGGTGGGGAGGTCTCACTAGGCAGCTGACCATCCTTGGCTTGGTACTGGCATAAAAACCTTTCCAGTGGCTGGTACTTCAGTTTCTGCTGGAGGAGAGGTGGCTGCTGAAACTGCTGGTGGTAAAAGCGCAGATGCTCCTCTCTCTCTTTCTGACGTGGAGGGATGTTTGTCCACGCCTCGGGGCCAGGACTGGTAAGTGTGGCCTCCTTGCTGTCCTGATTGTGTTCTGCCAAGTGGTGGGTGTCACCAGAGGAGCGCTCAGCGTGGGGCACAAGCTGCTTCTGCACTGGCTGTACAGTCTGGACTTTCTTGCACTGGGCAGGCCTTTTTCCAAGGACTGGGTCTCCTCCCGGCCCAGGGGTCCTGCTGCCCCACTCCAGGGCAGCTTTGTTGCCAATTTGATTCTTCACAGAGGAAAATCGTGCTGACTCTTCTTCCTTTTTGTTGGCCAACTGTCCAGACTTCGTGGTTCCTCTGGCAGGGCTGGTCTGAACAACCCACCTTTGCGGAGGACACCCTCTGGAGCCGCCTCTTTTGCCAGGGGCCTTAGGTACAGAAGCAATCGGGATGTTGGGTGAGTGACCAGCTAGAGGCTGGGCCTTCCCTCTCATGGAACCAGGTGCCCCTGAGAGTGATTGCTGAAGCCCGAGCTTGACTTTTTTGGGAGAACACTTGTCCTCCTGCACGGCCACAGGTGAGTTTTGAATTCTCTTTGGAGAGTTGTTTCCAGAAGTCCTATTTCGACTGGCAGCTGCAGCACAGCACTTTAAGCCTTTCTTTAGTTCTTTCACCCTGTGAAGAATGATTTAATGTTAAAGGCATCTTCTTCACATTATGTACTACAGCATTCAAGAAAAACAGAAACAAAAGCATTCAAGGTTAGTATTTTATCTGAGAGAAGTGTAGACTCCATTTAAGGACGAGACACCCTTCTTTACCTGAATGAATAAAAGAACAGTACCTTTTCTGAGCAACTAACATGCCAGGATCCAAAGTCTTTTTGAAATCACTACAGCCCTATATAGGTACAAGCCAGGGAGGCCAGTCTCAGAACCACATATTCGGCCATGCTTTTGAAAACGAGGCAACTCCAAAGCCCTGTGTCCATCCTCAGGGAACCTGGTGGCCTAACCCAAAGGCTACAGCCCTCTGGTGGTTTGAATGCACCAGTCAGAGGCTCCACGGGAGGAAGATGGGTAATCCCCCATGTGAGTTATGGCCTTGGAATCCAATGGAGGGTTGGCTATGAGCAGGTCTGACTCCATGGCAATGAACAGTCGTTGCCCATGCTCAATGTCCTTTCTTATATTTATATATAGATTTTTTTGAGAGAGAGAGAGAGAGAGAGAGGGAGAGAGAGTGTGTGTGTGCGCGCGCGCACGATCAGATGGGATATGACTGGTACAGGAGGAGATTGCCCCCTCCTTCTCCAGCAGAGCATCTGGTGGATTTGAACCGCTCACCTCTGGAACTGCAGTGCAGCTTCTTGCCACTAGGCTACCAGAGCTTGCCTCAATGCCGCCTTTTTTTTGTGTGTGTGAATCATCCATTTTAGAGTTTTATAGGAAAAGAAATACCCTTAAATCTGGTAGGTATTTAAGAAAATAAAAACACTTCAGAAATAATCAGTGTTGCTAATTTCATTAAGGAAAAAACTGTTTATCTATTCCAGGGCTTCTCAACCTAAGTACTACTGACATAATAGACCAAATAACTATTTGTTGCAGGACCTGGCCTGTGCATGGGCAGATGGATGTTAATACTATGTGGGGCCTCTACCCATTCGATTCCTGGAGTACTTTCCCCACAGTCACCAGATGATAAAAACTGTCTCCAACAGCCCAAATGCCCATCAGCTAATGAAGGGATTGAGAAAATGTCGTACAGTCACACAAAGGAATACTATGCTCACCAAAGAACAATGATTTTATAAAATACTATGTAACATGGGAGAGCCTAGAGGGCATTAGGCTGAGTGAACTAACTAATCTCATTAGGACAAGTACTGTATAAGATCATTATTGCAAAAATAGAAGGATAACTATTAAAATGTGTATAATTGTCCAAAAGGGGAAGGAATAAGGGGAGAGGGAGCAGCAACAGGGCAAGGGTGGAAATCACTAGGACAGCAGAGTTTAGTGGGTCGAGAGAGGGAGGTGAAGGAATAGGAAAGAATCAGTGTGAACTTGAAAAGATGGGGTAATAATAGACATAGATCAATAGTACTTAATTATATAAAATACAATGTATCTGAATGATTATATGAAACAATGTAAATGAAAGACTGTATAAAATAAAAGGTACATGAATGAAACAATATATATGAATTATTGTATGCAAACCAATTAAAAAATACAAAACAAAACTGTCTCCAGATATCTCCATATGTCCCTGAGGGGCATATCACCCCTGGATTAAGTACTACTGCTCTGTTACACAAAGGAATTTTAGGGCTCAAGGAAAAAAAACAAAAACAAACAACAAACCCAACCCAGAATTAAATCTTTGCTAGGATTCATTTGTCAAGAGCAGAGTCTTTTGCTCTGAGATACTTAAAGTCAAAACACTATAGGATTTAGACAAAAATCAAACAAAAATGTGACTCTCCAGTGGTCTGAATTTCTTCATTAAAACTTCAGTGGGGCAGGAGCAGTGCTGCTTAGTGACGTGAACCCTAGAAAATGTCTCATCTTTATTTTGGGTTTCATTCCTAACCACAGGGGGAGCCACATTACTCCATGACCATTTCTGAAAATTAACCTAGTAAGGCTAAATGAAACTGATGGAGCAGCGGATGAAATTGTGCTGCTAACCAACACATCGGGCATGCAGATCTGCCAGCCACGTCGCGGGAGAAATAGGAGAGAGCCGGCTTCTGTAACAATTTACAGTTTTGGAAACTCTGTGCAGGCAGTGCTGCTGATCTGTCTAGTTGCCATGAACTGGCATCAGCTCTGTGGTCGTGGTTTAGGTCTACAATGCAGGCAACATCTGCACGTTTTTTCTCAGGTGTTACAATAGGACATGTTGACAAGGAATGGGCTACAGTGTCACAGAAAATCTAAATGGTTCCAAACTATTTCCTCTTATAAAAACTCAGCTTTTCTTGTTTCATTTGGAGTAAAACACCAGATTGTCCTCCTTCTGGGAACAAGTAACTCTAGAAATCTGAGTGCCAGAGGGGAATCTTATAAGCAATTTGGCCATAGATCCTAAAGGGTATTTTATTTGTTTGTCAAAATCACTACTGTCAATAAACTGCATGGACCTTTCTCCTGATAGTAGAGATGTTACTTTTGGCTTATTCAGTAACTTTTGTTAAGTGCAAAGAGAAATGAGAATTTTAAATCATAGTGGGGAGAATTTGTGTGTGCATATGTTGCTGGTAAGTACCGTTGAGTTTGACCTAACCAATAGCTGACCCTCCAGTGGGTTTTCAGAGGCAGTAAAATGCACAAGATGAGATTTCCCCCCCCCCAAAGTAGCTGGTAGATTCAAACCAAGTATCTTTGGGTTGGCAGAGCAACTCCTTAGCACTAAACCACCAAGAGCCTTCTAGCTTTTTATTTAAAATTACCTAAAATTAATTGCAATATGCCTACTTTTTTTTATGGTTCTGAAAATCTGCTATTTTGGTATAAAATAAATTAAACCCTTCAATTGGTTGAATGTCACCTGTTTTCATATTATTGTAGATCTGCTACAGAATGCAAAAACCTGCTACCAACTCCAAAAGTAGCATATACTTTTTTTTTTTGGTACCATAACCATTTATTGAAAACCCGGTTGGCTCAGAGACATGACGGTAGATGGTATATTCATAAATGTGGAGGAAGAAAAGTCTAGAAAATCGGTGGTGGTGGTGGGGGAGAATGATGCCTCTCCTTGTTTAGACTGTGTTCTATCAAGTGTGTGTGGCTCACACAGCGTCTGTGGTGGCAAAGGGTAAGGAAAAAACCCATTTAGCATCCATTGAGATGGGCCCAGGGCCACAGGTGCTTGGCCCCTTGAATGTCAGTCCTGAGTAACTGGAGGATCCTGCATCCCGTTCTGGTCCCACAATCCGCCTCTGCCCTCAGCAGACGCACAGCGGCCAGACCTGGCTTAGGCTTCGGAACCCAGGCACACCCTTCCCATTCTGGGTGAAGCCCAGTCACCAGCAGGGTCTCGTGGGCAGAGCCTGGGCCCGCCAGTCATGTCCGTGAACCTGGAGTGAGAGGGGCTTGGAAATGTCTCGGCTACGTGTCCTCAGATGCCCACAGACTGGGGTCACTTCGTAAGCATGGCTGCTGTGCCCTTTGCTGGTGGGAATGTGGGAGCCTCACTCGTTTTTGCCTTTTTCTTCTGTTTCTTCTTCTTTTTGGTCCCTGGTGGTGCCCATTTGCCATTGAGCTTGGCTGCCTGCTTTTCTTGCCCAGGGTCCGTGGCTGCGCTGGTGGCACTGGTCTCGTCCTTATTTCTCATGTCCTTTGTCTCCTTCTCCTCTGTGACGGGGCCAAGGATGGCTGAGGCCTGGAGGATGTCAGAGGCGGACACAGCTGCCTCCCGGCACCTCTGCCACTCCTCGTCACTGTCATCGCTGGAGCTGGAGGGCGGTCGTTTCCGGCGGGGCTGGGGAGCAGCTTCCTTCTCAGGGCCACCAGGGATGGACGTGAAGAAGAGCCGGAAGCCATCATCTTCAGAGGCTGCTTTCTGCACGCTGGCCTTGGCTGGCTCCTTCTTCACCGCTGAGATGGTAATGGAGCTGTCCAAGAGGGCTCCAAGCTTCTTGGCTACATAGGCTAGGAATTCAGGGGTGGTCTGAAGCTCATTCCCATCTTGTTCATGTTCATCCACTTTATGCCTGAGGCTTGAGTGGGTGGTGGGCAACTGTTCATTTGCAGCATCAGCTCTAGGCTGCTCTGGACCCTTAGGGCGCTGCTCCAAGCCCAAGGCCAGCACTGCAGCCTTGCGGCACCACGCCAGCTCCTCCTCATCGCTGCAGCTACTGCTGTGTTGTCCATGGCGGCTCTGAGCACTGCTGTCTTGGGCCACCGCAAAGGATTGTGGAGCATATACTTTTGAAAAGTCATGGCTATTTGGATTTAATGAGGGAGGGACTAATTGCTCTCTTTCTCCTGATTTTCCGTAATTTTATAAATCATCAATCGGAAAGCTGGTGGCTGGCACGTCATAGTTAAGACCAGGAAAGCTCTACTTCATGTTCCTCATAAGGCAGCAGTAGGCCAAATTTGAATTCTAATGCTTTGGTTCCTTTTGGTTATAGTTCCAAAAGAAGGCATCAGATTCTTGGAAAGATGCTAGGAGGCAGATGGATGAAGATGGACAATCTCCTCCCCTAAAAATTTACAGCCCTGGAAACTTGATGGAGGGTCGCTGCGCTTCAGAACTGACCCAGTGCCAAATGTCACTGGAATTATCACCATCAATGCCTCTGCCTTTCCCTTCTCCCTTACCATCAGTGTCACATGATATTATTAACTCTTCCCCTCCTCCAATGTCTTACGTCACATCTCAGGAGATGAAGTATGTTCTGCACTGGTTTGCAAGTTGGTCTGGTCTCCAGCAATATGCCTAATTTAGCAACTACTTAATTAAACCTAATTTAACCAATAAGTAAGAATAAATTTATACCAATAAACAATAATTTAACCAATAAAACGATTTTCATGGTTTTTTCAATAGTTTATCAGATTATTAGGAATATGAGATTAATTCCATTGAACTTTTTTTTTAAAAAAACAGAATTATTTCCAATTAACTTCTCAGTTAGATTCAATATATCCCCTCATGAAAAGGGCCATCTTAAGCAAAGAGAAGTAATATCTTACACACTTGTAAAAAATTACAAAAAGTTAAAACTTTAAGAGACACATATGATGTCTAGGACTTGAGGAGTAAGTAGGGGCAGTAGGAAAAAAGACTTGTTAAAAGTTCATAACTGCTGAAGCTGGGTAATATATACACAGGGCTAAAGCATTCCCAGTTTTTAGGTAAAGTTTTGAACCCTCTAGCTGCTTTGCAAACAATGGTGACATAGTATGTTATGTGTTGTCCTGTTAATCAAAAGGCCAGTGGTTTGAATCCATCAGCTGCTCTATGGGAGGATGATGGATGGGCATCTCTTTTCTATAAAGATACAGCCCTGGAAACCCAGTGGATGGTCACTATGAACTGGAATCAACCAGTGTCAATAGGTTTTCTTTGTTTTGCTGTCTTGTGATAAGGCTTTGTTTTGTTTTTTCCCCTCATTTGAGCAGAAAAAAAAATATATGGCAGTCTGTCTGAATAAAGATTACTTGTGAAAACCCGGTGGGCAGTCCCACTCTGTCCTGCAGGACTGTATGAGTTGGAATCGATTTGATGGCAACAACTTTGGAGTGTTTTGCTTTGCCTTTAAAAACAACAACAACAACAACAAAAACAAACAAACAGATGAGGAAACTGAACTCAACAGAAGTTGAAAACTCAGCTAGCCAATGGTAGAGTCAGAACAGTAATGCAAGAGCCTATGCTTGGAAGCATTTTGTACACTTTTGTACATTTCCTACTAAGTAACACACACACAGAGGGTCTCCATCAAGGCCTAGGACACAGAAGGCTCTCTTTCCTTCATCCATAAATAGTTACTGAGCATCTACTCAGTACTATCAAGTACAGTCTGGGCACAATGGATGCAACAGAGAAGAAAAATGAGGTTTTCATGTAATGTAAATGATAGCTCATCTCTTGCCTCAATAAGTTTCATAAAAAGCTACAAAAGCCTCAACAGTAATAAAAAACAGGTTTCCTGTCCATAGCTGTTCATACTGTAGACAACTAGGGGATGGAAGAAGATTCAAGACATGTCAGGAAGCAAAAGCAATCAAAGGAATGGAGTGCATCTTCCATAATAAACACCTGTAACCACAAAGTAAGGGATGAATGGGACCCTGTCAAATACCAGAGTCACCTCACAAAGAGCCCTGACACTACAGCAGTACCAGCTTTGCCACCAACTCCCCATAAACCTTTG
Organism: Elephantulus edwardii; assembly: GCF_000299155.1. Classification (NCBI taxonomy): domain Eukaryota; kingdom Metazoa; phylum Chordata; class Mammalia; order Macroscelidea; family Macroscelididae; genus Elephantulus; species Elephantulus edwardii. The sequence continues at coordinate 3,344,108 of NW_006399982.1, forward strand.
CAAAGTTCCTTCTGTTAACATATATGAGTTGGCTGTTTCCAGACGTACATGGCTCAAAGTGATTCTGCCTTGATTATATTCTTTTTTTTTTTTTGGTGCATTGGCCGGGAAACGTGCCTTGATTATATTCTATTCCTTACAATTAGGGCTAATAAAGCCAGTAGGAAGAAAACTTCATTGAAATATTTTATCCTTCACAGCTAGATGAAAGTCCCTAATATGGTAGACAGGATCGGGCCCAGTTTCAATTCGTGGTTCACAGGGTCATCGTGAGTTGGAGTTGGCTTAATGGCATCTAACAATAGCTACAATAAGGCAGAATATCTTAAACAAAATAATGTCCCATCTTCTATATTTCACATTTGCAAATCTCAGTACTGGTCACATACATCAAATAACTACAAGCTTATTAGGGTCCAAAACAAGCGTGTGCAACTTTAGGTCAAATCTTATGCATGTGAGACGCATGCATGCGCGCACACACACATGACCTGCACTCGGAAGCCAGCTCACCGGTCAGCATAGCGCAAAGTGTTCAGAGTGTGCTCAGTGGCCATGTGGCTTGGTGAGATGTTGGCAATCATGCAGGTTTTGGCATTACCAATGAAAGAGTCCTTCAGGACCTGAAGGAAACAGAAGGCAGGTTAGAGAATGAAGAATCAACTTACTGACTACTTAATGTATGCAGGACACTTGGCCATAGTCCCAGTCTATCCGCAAGACAATTCAGAAAAAAAGAGACACAAATGGGAAAAAATACACAATCCATTGAAAAATGTGCTCACTTTGCTACTTTTCAAGTAAATTCAAACAAACCATTAAAAACTAATGTTTTTCACCTATAAAGTGAAAAAAGACCAATGATACTTTGTCTTGGTGAGGGTACATGGAAATGGGCATTCTCCCACACTGCCCATGTACCATAGGCTGTGAACTGGTATAGTTTTCTGAGGACATGTGGCAGGATGAACCAAAATATAAAAATGTGCTTATCACTGGTTTGGAAATCAACCTTCCAAAATTCAATTATAAAGTAAATAATCGTTCATTTGGGGAGCAGGAGGGAGAATTATTTCTAATGATATTCATCACAACACTTTATAATAAAAAATTTACAAATAATCTGAGTCTATAAATAGGAAATTAGCTAAATAGCTATAATTGAGTACACTATAACCATTGAAATGATTATGTATCCCTCATTAAAAAGTACATGGAAAGATATTTGAAACTTATCTCTGAGTGATAAACAGGCATCATTCTGTAAAATTCAGCACACAGCTCTCCATTTAGATATATGGATGCAGTGATGCTCAGAATGCTTAACAAAATACAGCTGTGGTTAGCACTTGAAAGCAGGATCTTAAAGTACATTTTACCTTCATCTTTTATATTTGTATGCACAAATTTTTTTAAGTTTCTAAAAAGATTTTTTAAGTTTGAAACTTTTAAAATAAATAAATAATAGAACCAATGTCAGAATCAGGATCAATCACTTCTGAGATGGTTTCTGGCTAAAATCATGTTTGGAAAGACACAATCTAAGTCCCAGAACCCCCAATTCTGACTAGTAAGGAGCTATGTTGTTATAAGGTCTGTGCCACATCCTATAGAGTTACTAGTCTGGTGTGGAGTCGCTAATACGAAGTGGAGACTATTCCTAGATGCTGAGCGGGCTTCATTTTTGCAGACTATGAAGATTCTCTTCTATGTGTCTCCCTACCTAGTCTGTCCATTACTGTGCAAGGACATGGTGCAGAACCCAGCCTGGGATATCTGTACCCCGTCTTTGTAGTTGTTCCTGTCCAGGGAGGCCCTCACATGCCTTCTTTGGCTACCTAATGTTTTCAAAATTAAAAAAGAACATTCAGTGAGGGAAATAATTACACCAAAAATTATTCGGACATAAACTTTAATTATTCTGGTTTATAAACTACACATAATACCTTTCTTTTGTGGTCAGGTAAAAGTACTTTTCTTTAGTAATAATACAAAACATCAATTAAAGGCATGTGAAAGTTAAATTTCACTTGTTCTTGACTACAACTCTTTCTGTTACAGTCAATGTTAATGGTTTCTTCTCTAACTTCCTGAACTTTTTTAACTTGTAGATATATATATATAGATATATATATATAGATATATATATATATATATATAAGAAAAAAATGTTTTAAAATCATATTTCTACACTGTGCACAGTATTAGAATCCATGAAAATTGCCTTTTCTAGCCACTGTGTTAGGCCCTTTTGTGGGGGGCATGGTCTCCAGCTACCTTAACTGCAGACACATGGTCTTGCAAATCATCAACACCTGTGGGATCAATATATGAAAGCACTTTCCACACTACTGGGGGCAGGGGGGGCGGACTGTGAAGAGATTGTGCAGAGTTTGTGAAGAGACTATGGAAAGGTGTAGACTGACAGAACCTTGGAGATGGAGCCACAGTTAAAGGTTTACATGTTGGATTACTGAATGAAAAGCCAACTTGTAACTGCTTTGAGATAAAGTTTGCAGGACTAATTGAGGAAACCAGAGGTTTATCTGTGCTGCTGAACAGAACCTAGACTTCTACTTGTTGACTGAGAAGCTATGTAAACTAATTGAGGAACTGTGTCTCATTAATCGGCCCTGGGACTCCTGGACTAAACACAGACTTGTACTCTGTGATATTCTTTGCCACCTTCACTTCCCAACCTATTTCCCTAATAATCCCCACAACTGTAAGTAAAGTCTGTGAGTCAATCTGCAACAAACACTGGGCCCAATGATTTGCAGAAATTGGTGCAGGAGCATGTGAGTGGCATGTCTGACCAGGTAGCTATTTGTATGGTACTATGTTTATTATTGATGGGGACAGTGCCCCTTTATGAAGTGAGTAGAAGTCAGACTCCGCCATTTCCATGTTGCATCTACTCCTTTCACACTGTTGTACAGCTTGCTTAAAAAAAATTACGATTTTAGTGAAAGTTTACAAAGCATATTGTGTTGTGGGGTTTTTCCTCTCCCTTATTTGTCACATAATAATAGATTTTGGCCTTCTTTCCTATCAGTAGCTGTAGATAAATGTATCATCTTCTTTTTTTTCCTTTTCTTTCTATGAATCTTGTTCTTTTTAACTGCAGTCTTTTCTTGTTGTTGTTATTTGGAACACTGGTCTGTTTTACAGGCAAGACAGTACCAAGTACAGCTATCATACCTCTTAAAGGCTCAGAGACTCCATTAAATCTACAAGATTTATGTACACTGGAGATAAACAGAAAGCTGCTAGGTTATAACCAAGAGAGCTGCTGTATGTTATTTTGCCAAGAAGGCTGCAGCAACATCAGACCTCAAGACATACTGCCAAATATACTCTCTTTTCTACTAGATAAGAGGGACTCCTTCCTTTCTTTCTCTCATTATGCCTAGTATCATGCCTTACTCACAGTAGATAATCTACTGAATAAAAAAAGAAACAGAAGAAAGAATAAAGGAGTGAAGTATAGCGTAGTCACAGCTCACGTTGAACTTACCTGAGTCAACTTGCTTTGCCTGAAGGGAGTATGAGTGTGTTCCTGATCCAGTGCTCGGATACATTCCTTCAGCTGCAAAGTGAGAGAATACCAGCAAGGACATCAGATAGTGCAAGGCAAAGAAAGAAAGAAAGATCAGGTGCTATGTCCATATGAGCTTACTCCTTTAAATAAGCCATACTCAAGCAATTCTCCAAAAGGAAATAAAAATATTCTGGGAATCTCTGTTTTGCAAGAAAAATCAAGCTGAGAAGCATAAGCCTGTGCTGGCTAGCTTAAACCCAAACCAAACCCACTGCTGTCAATTCCGACTCATGGCAATCCTCCACTGGGTTTCTGCAAAGCTAAGGGCTTCCAGTTTAAGAGGCTACGATCTTAGGATTAGCACTGAGTTGATGGTGAGATGGAGATGAGCCAAGGGGCCTACCCTCAGGTGCTAGAGTCCACGCTTCTATGGGAAGATGGAGGTAATATTGGCCTGTTGGTTCTCTTTCTCTCCTCTTCTCATCTACAGGTGGACTTAAGGAGAGAAGCAATCTATACCCATTCTCCTTTTCTTCACACACATTTAGGTTCAAGTGTGGTTGCAGAAAATAAAGTAAGTCAAGTAACAGAAGAAAAGTCAGAGCTGGGAGAGATGTGAGAAAGCCAGGACTATTCTCTCTTTTCAGACAAGCACAGATTTTGATTCAAATGAAAGGAGCTGGTGGATTTGAACCACATACCTTTGTATTAGTAGCTCAATTCCTTATTGTTTTGTTAGGTGAAGCAGAATAAGGAGCAAAACTTTGTCTCATGCTGCACTATCCTCACAATCATTACCATACCCACACCCATTATTGCAGTGCTGTATAAACTCATTTTATTGAGGACAGTTCCTCTCTTTTCACTGACCCTCTACTTTTCCAAGCATGATGTCTTTTCCAAGGCTAGACTCTTCTGACAACATGCCCAAAGTAGGTGACATGACATTTTACCATCCCTGACTCTAAAGAACACCCTGGTTGTACTTCCTCCATGTTTGTTGTTGTGTACCATCAAGTCAGAACCCGAGATAAAGTCAAGTTCCCAAGGGTAAGTACAGTTTCACAGATAATTCTTCCCAGGTTTCATAGTTGATTCCTGGGCCACAGTTTATAATATCAGAATCACAGGTTTATCCCTCAAGGCTATGGAGGTTTAGTTCATTTAGTTAACCCTTAGGAACCTTAGAATCCTAATCTGTAAAGGGGGGAAGGGAATTTTCCCAACTTGTTGTGAAAACTAATTCATATTTATTACATGCAAAAAATGTTGGTTCTGGGTTGATCTCAGGGCTGGGATTAGGCAAAGTACAAGATAACCTTGGGATATTCTGTAGTACCAAAATTAAGGAAGTGCTCTTAAAACGATAAAGGCATGTCAAAAGAAAAAAGATCTCAAGAGATGGAACTTCCAAGGGCCAAATCTGGGGCAAACTAAGCAAAAAAATATTAATAGTAGTGCATTATATATAATCCAGGAAATAAAAGAAATATAAACATGCTGATAGACTAAATAATAACATAATATGGAAAGAAGGGCAGCTTTTGCTTACAACAGAATCTAATTAATGACTATGAAAGAATGAGAGGAATAGAAAACTCCAACAGGCAAACATCATAGTAACAACTACCACAAATAAGAATTACCAACAAATGTTAAAATTAGAGAGCAAAAGGTGTGACAGAATGTATTTGCATGATCTCAAAATACCTTCCCATAAAACATTTATAAATTACAAAGCAGAAATTATTATTTTATAATGGAGAAGCTGAGCAGACAACACCCTAATGCAGTGATCAAAACTACCATCATCAGCAAAAAGACAGACTGGCATCATGCACCACCTGATAAGAGTAAATCACCTCTGTGGTACTCTTGCTAGAAATTACTAACTTCAATGCCATGGTCTTTACAATTACACGCTATGTATGCATCAGAGAGCTGGACAATAACTAAGGATGACAGAAGAAGAATCGATGTCTCTGAGCTGTGGTGCTGGAGAAGACTACTGAATATACATATCATAGATCACCAAGAGAAACAACAGATCTCTCATGGAAAGGGTGAAACCAAGTTGTTCCTTGGAGGAAAGAATTTTGAAGCTCTATCTCACATACTTTGGGCACATGGGTAGGGGGCACCAGTCCTTGGAGAAGGACATCATGTGTGGAAGGATGGAGGGACAGCACAGGAAGAAGGCCCTGGACATGGATTGACACAGTAACTGGGGTACTAGGTTTAGGGGTGTCGGAGTCAGTGGAACTGGCTCAAGATAGGGCAGGGTTCAGAGCTATGGTACTTAGGGTCGCTATGAGTGGCAGCAACTCAACAGCACATAACAAGAAGCATGAGAAAACATCAGACAAGCCCAAAATCAGAGACATTCTAAAAATAACAGATTGGTATTCTCCAAAGGCATTAAAGTCATGAATGACAAAAATGGAAGAAACTAGAGACATACATAACAATTAAATGTATTATAAGGTCTGGATTGAACCCTGGATCTGAAAGCAGACATCTGTGGGACTCCTAGTAAAAAAATATACCAAAGTTTATTTCCTAATTTATATAATCAATATTATGCTAAATATTAATATTGGGGAAAACTAGATAAAGGGAAAAACAGAAATGCTATGCAATGTTTTTGCAATTTTTTTAGAAATCTAAAATTATTTAACAAAATTACTCAAAAAAGACAACAAAAAAAGATGCTGATTCCTGCCACTGCCTCTGAAGAAGGAGATTATAAATAAAGGGGAGGGGCCCAAGCAGCACCAGCCTTTGTAAAAAGAAATGAGGAAGATCTCTACGTGTGACCATGAAATGACCTTTAGGATTATTAAGAAGAAAAAGGAAGGTACAAGATGATGATTACAGTATGCTATCTTTCTTACCAAAAAAAGGGGTGCAAGGATGTAAGTAAATTAATTCAGAAAATTTGGAAAAATGGTTATCTAAATGGAAGAAGATTTCTCTGGGTGGTTAAAAAAAATGGTAAAGCATTAGGATATTAGTCAAAGGTTAGTGTGAACCCAGGTGGAGGGACCTCAGAAGTCAGGCTGAAGATCTACTTCTGAAAAGAAACCACCCTAAATTCTATGAAGCAGGGCTACTCTGCACAGGGTTCCTGCAAGCCAGAATAAGCCCAACAGCAAGAACAATAACAAGGAGATGGAGGTAAAGGGTCCAGAAGACAAGAATGGAAACTAGATTTCAATGAATGTGTTTTTGTTCCAGAATTTTTACTTTGAAATCATGTAAATGTTTTGAATATTATAAAATGAAAAAAAATATAAAGCAGTTTTAAAAAGCAAAACCAAATCAAACAAATGAACCTAACTGAATATGGAATTAGTAGGCTTTAAATACACAAAGAATTCTTTCAACTGCCTTTGCAACAAAGTATTATGATTGTACACTAGTAGTGAGATACATCCTGAAAGTAAAAAGAAAACTACAAAGAAATCAGTAAAGTTGATTGCTGAAGCTGGCGACAGGTCTATGGTGAATCACTAAACTATTTATTATACTTTATTATTTTTTATTTATTTAGTTTTCTTTTCTTATTGTGTATCATCGAATCGGATCCGACTGGCACAGGAGATTGCCTCTCCTTCTCCAGCAGTGCATTTGGTGGATTTGAACCACGTGTCTTCAGGATTGCAGTGCAACTTCTTTGCCCTATCTATTATACTTTTAAAAAAACCCTTTTATTGTGATTTGAGTGAAAGTTTACAAAGCAAATTATCTTTTGACAGTTCATACACATTGTTTCATAACACTTATTACAATTCCCACTACAGTTCCTACCTTGCAGCATCAACTTCCCAATTCTCCCTTGTGTTTCTTGTTTCCACTCACCCTTTGCCTTTCTGTCACCTGAGTTTTATCTCTGAGCAAAAGCTGTCCTCTGATCTTGTATGGCTGATTGCTAAAAGAAGTGTGTTCTTGCCCAGTGTTACTGATCACCTTGGGCTTGTCTTTGATTTGACTGAAAGTCATGGGGGTGATTTCAGTTCAGGGTTTGCAGGGTCATGAATGGCCATGATCATGGGGCTCCATCAGTCTCTATCTGACCAGTGAGTCTGGTTATTTTATGGTTTTGAGTTCTGCTCATGTTTGTTTTACTTTTATATGTTAATTAATGAGGTCTTAAAGCATGGAGAGAAGAGGAAAGTTCACCCAAGTTAACCATTAACCAACTGCAGAAATACTTTGTGCCTAATTGGCAGGGGAAGAGAATGCAGAGAGATAAGATTTGCTGAGTGCCTCTGTTTAAGCCCTGTAATTTCAATAGCCAGGTAAGTGCATGCCTGCTGCTCTGCTGCGTCCTCTCCGCCCTCACCCTCTCTGACTCCCGTAAAGAAGGCCAACATCCTTCAAGAAAGATTTCTAGATGAGGGCTTTTGAGTAACTTACAGCCAGAAGACTCTGGTTTATTTCTGCGCCTTCCATCTTTGTCTGTCTATCTGAGTCTCTGGCATCTGCTGCTCTTTCACTGCCAGCCAAGTCAATAAAAGAAATCCTAGAAAAAAGACACAGCAGGGATGACTTCTTTGGGTCTCTGGTTTATTTTTACTTCAGTCAGTATTTTGGCCATCCTCAAGAAATGAAATTACCGTCAGCTTTCCAGAAATACTGCAAAATTGTGTCCTGTCAGCTGCTGTGGGCACCAATCACTCACACGTGCCTGTTCATTTTAATCACTTGTGAGAAAATATGCTTGAAATTAATAAAATACTCTTTCCATGAGACTAAATGACCACAATGCAAATCAGTTAGGTGACTACTTAGATAATTAAAACTGAAACACTTCTGTGGGCTGCTTTCCAGTTTAAAAAAAAAGACTAATTTCTCAGAGGGGAGACAGACCCATCCATCAGTGTGGCAGGGAGTTCGCTAAGACAGTACCACAGAGCCAATGAATAGACCCAATTGTCTGATGGCTTTTTTCAAGCAGGATGGATTAACTTTCCATCTCCCTTTTTTGGGGGGTCTGTAAGCTCTCTGAGATGTATTCCAGCTATTCCTTTGCTGATACTGTGTTTCAAGTTAGAAGCAATCAATGTCCCTTTTAATAACTTAGGGTTGACCAACAATAGGTCATTACTTCATGGTTAATCAACTGATGACACTTTAGTACAATGATTTATTTCAGAGCTTACAACTCGACTCTATCCCTGAAATGAAGAACTCCACAGCACAGGGTGCTGTTGTTGATAACACATATTTCAAAGTCACTTTAGAGAAAGGAAGACAATGCAGCTCCCTGCATATTTCTAGCTTACCTGCCAAATGTCCTCTTGGCTGAATCTTTGATCTGAATTTGGATGATAGCATGGGAGCGGGAGGAATCTGCATTAACTCCAGTAGCTCCAGTGCTGCGCTCCTTGCTGCCCTTTAAGATAACCTGAAAAGAAAATCCAGAGTGACTTCCTCAAGGATTCAGCAAAGCTCTCTGGTTGCTTAGAACTGGATGAAAACAGCAGAGACCAAACAGACCCTAACTCTGTCAGTACACTGTAGTTTTCCCCACACCATGTGCAAAGTTGCCCCAATACTACATCATACAGAGTAAAAACCCAGTGGCAGTGAAACCATGGGGGATACTAATCTTGGTAGGAGAGCATTCACTAGCTCAGGAGCTAATTTACTTCTTGATCTCATGTATTCTTTTTAATATCTTTGATGGATTTGGTCTGACTAAAATCCCTAGGGCATAACTCGGCTCCAAAGCAAGGTCTCATAATACTCATCTATCTTGGTAACTGAAGCAAAGGATAGAACTGTGGATCATGGAATGAATGATCACATCCACCTGTTCTTGCAGGATGAAGTCACAAAGGAGGCCAGGCACAATATGTGGAAACATGAAGTGATGAGTTATTGGTATTGGCATGAGACCAATCATCACAATAGAAGTAAAGATTAATTGGGAATCCCTCTAACTGCAAAGGAACTCGGGGGGGTGGGGACAGGGTGTGTGAGAGACCTCAAGATTGGCCTTGAGTCACTGAAAATCATCATGCATAAAATGCTGCCTTGATTTTTAACAGAGAGATGAATGCTGAATACTGCAAATCCACAATTAGGATTAATGTTCATTAACTTCCTAGCAGACAAAATCTTGACTCTGTACCTGGGAAATATGGTGCATTAGTGAGTCCTCTATAAAAGCAGAGAAGTTTTGAAGCCTGCATTGGTAAATCCAGGCTATAGAACATGCCTGGAAGGTGACATTTTCTGGAGAAAACCTGATCCTGTGTGGAAAATAAAGCTGTCAGTAGTGCAGGCAGAAAACAAGGGGCCAAGCCTGAGTGCATCTCAGGATGATCTGTGAAGGTGACACCTGAAGGTGATACTTGAGCAAACACATGGGATGATATCTCAGTATGTGACACCTGAGAGTTAGAGCGTGACACCTGAGTTACCAAGTACCATTGTTTCAGGTCAATAAATGTTTATGAGGGTAACCATGTCAGATATTCATAATTTATATTAACTTTCCACCTTGACCTCAGTGCACTTCCTTCTGGTAAAACACCATATGTATTTCAGACTCAGGGTATTATAACAATGGTAGTACCCTATTTTCTTTCCAAAACCTGTATGTGGACTAAGAAGAAACTTCTACTCCCTTCCTCTATTTCTTAGAAAGCATACTTTGCAGATAGTGCTTAATTCCTTTCTGAATCAAGCTAGATTCAGAAGAGGAAGTGGAATTAAGAATATCACTGCTAAGGTCAGATGGATTCTGAAAGCAGAGAATACCAGAAAGATGTTTACTGTGTTTTATTGACATGTGCAAAGACTTTTGACTTAACTAATAGGGTCGCTATGAGTCGCAAGCGACTCGATGGCACATAACAACGGAAATACAACATAACATGGGAGAGACTAGAGAATACTACACTGAGCCAACTAAGTCTCATAATGACAAACACTGCATAAGATCATTATTGTAAAAACAGAGGGAAACTAGTAAGATGTGTATGGAAGTCAAAGGGTGGGAGGAGTGGGAGCAGGGAGGCTGCGGGCGGGGGGGGGGGGGGGGGGGGGGGGGGGGGCCGGGGCGGGGCAGGGGGAATCACAAGGTTGGAGAGTTTGGTGGGAAGAAGGAGGGAGTGTGAAGGAATTAGTAGATTCAGTAGGGACCTGAAAAGACAAGGTAATGGTGGGCACAGATCAATGGTGATTAATTTTATAAAACACAATGTATGGTAATGATCGTATGAAACATAATGTGAATGAAGGAATATGTGAAACACAATGTATATGAATGACACACCTTGCTTGCAGAAAGTGAAGAAAATGTGAAAAACTTATTGTAGAGGAACAAACATTCTCCAGCCTTTTATATATGTCACATCTCAACATTAAGAAAACAAAAATTCTCACCACTGGGCCAACAGGCAACATCACGATAGATGTTTCAAGAAAAGATTAAAGTTTTCAATAATTTCATTTTACATGGATCCACAATCAACACCAATAGTCAAGAAATCAAGACGTGTTGCATTTAGAAAATCTGCTCTCAAAGATCTCTCTGAAGTGCTAAAGAGCAACAATGTCAGTTCAAAGACTAAGATGTGCCTGATCCAAGTGACGGTATTTTCAACTGCTTACTATACATCTGAAAGTTGGACAATGAATAAGGAAGACCGAATAAGAATCCTTGTCTTTGAACTGGTGTTGGAGAAGAATACTGAATAGCACTTGGACTGCCAAAAGAGCAAACAAGCCTGTTTAGAGGAAGTACAACCACAGTACTCCTTAAAGGCAAGGATGATGAAACTTTGTTTCATATACTAGGGGCATGTAGTTAAGAGGGACTAGTCCCTGGAAAAACACAGCATGCTGGGAAAGGTGGAGGGTCAGAGAAAGAGAGGAAGACCATCAACAAAATAGACTGATACAGTGACTGCAACAATGGGCTTAACTTTGTCAGAGATCATCAGAATGGTGCATAAGAGGGCAAAATCCTAATCTGTTGTTCATAAGATTGCTAAATTGAAGTCAGCTTAATGGTACATGACAATAGCAGCAATGCCATAAACTTTTCTAGGGCAGAGGAGCTGACTTGCCACCTCCAAGCTGACTTGGTCCTTCCACTTGCTCACCTGCCTGTAGTATACTATGTATAGTAGTATACTATGGGCCATAGCCAACAGAAAGGAACTTTCTCTTAGTCATTGTTCCTTTCCTATTCAATTGAGCTAATCTCTAGAGACCAAGGCATGATGAGGATCATATTCGCTGAAACTCCTGGTTATAGAAAGAACGGCATGGGGAAGAAGAGGAAAAAAAGATCACAAGGAACAGGCATGTGAAAAATGATTTCCTTAGGACTCAACACTGGAAGGAACTTTAGGCAGGTTAAGGATGGTATGAAGAAGCCCAAAGAGGGGGCCCCTTCAACATGTCCCACATATTGTTCTGTATCTGCCCATGCAATCACTACAAAGAAGTTCTTGGCCCTTAAACAGTACACATTCAGGTACTATCTCATGTTTTTACTATCAGGACTAGGAAATGGGAAATCATACAGTTATAAGGAAGGTCCCACTCCTTAAGCAAAATTTACCTAGTTGTCTTAGGAAAAGTAAATCATTAAGAGAAAAAAAGAGAGCATCAATGATGGGCTACTGCACACATCTGTGTCTTCTAGTTTTGAAAAAGGAAACAACAAAATGTCCCTAAAACCCTGTTATTTAATGTTTAAACATACCTTTTAAACATCTAACTTTAAGCAAATGATAAAAAATGATTTTGTCACAAAGCTGTTAATTCATTCAATAATATGAGTGCCTTTTTCCTTAAGAAAAATCTCCAACTCTACATTATAGGTAATATGTTGTTATTGTTTTGTGTACCGTCAAGTAGGAACCAACCCATAGCTGGCCCTCCAGTCGTTTTTAGAGGCAGTAAATCACATGGGAGCAGACTGCCCATCTTTCTCCCACGGAGCAGCTGGTGGATTCAAACTGTGTACATTTGTGTTGGCAGCTCAGTTCCTTACCACTAAGCTACAAGAGCTCCCTCTAGGTAATATAGCATGTTAAAACAGGCTTTAGACAAAAATCAGTCCAGGCTGAAATGCTAGCATTACCAGACTTAGATATATGATTCTTAGTTGACATTTAATTTTAACATTCGTTTTCTTGTTTGTGAGGTGGAGTTTAAAGACATTTACCTCCTTAAGAGTTTTATGATGATTAAATGGATTAAAGGACTTGGGCAAAGCATCCACTGGGTAGTAAGTGGTCAGTAAACATTTACAATTATTAGTAGAACATAAGAAGAAAGGCCAGAAAGAGAGAGCAGAATAAGCTAGACAGGATTTAAACTTTGATGTTTACTGAAGGCATTTTTCCAGTGCCAATATGACTGCCCACCTTGGTCTCAAGCTCAGTGGAAGACTTGGGCATTTTCCTCCGAAGAGGAATAAGTAAAAGTGTTCTAAAGGTTAGTCATTCAGCCTATCCTCTAGTCTTCTCCCTTTACTCTAACCAGGATGACTGCTTGAGAGACACAGAAGAATGACTATTGAAGCTGCATACTAGAATCCCTTGGGGAATATGAAAAATAATACCCACCCTCATATATTATGAGTTGGAAGCAGGAGTGGCATTCACTTCCTAAATAGCATGCCTCTGGAATATGAACTTTGATAAATGGCGATGGTTGTGGAAAGGCTTCAGGCCTTTTTTTGCTTATGGGGTCGCTATGAGTTGTGCTCGACTCAATGGCAATCAACAACAACAAATATAAGAACATAAAATAATGCTGTAACTTCTAAAAATAGTGCTGTAGCTTTGGTAGTTTCTCAAAAGGTATAACCCAGCAAATCCACTCCATGTATACCCAAGAAAACTTAAAACATAGAAACGTGCATTCAAATATTCATTATAACCAAAAAAGAAACAACACAATGTTCATCAGCTGATAAAGTATGATATATCCACACAACAGAACAGGGTTCAACTGTAGAAAGGAAATACTGCTCTTCTACAATGCAGATGACATGCTCAGTGAAACAAGTCTGTTACAGAGGACCAAAAATTGTATGATTCCATTTATCTGAAATGACAAGAATAGGCAAATCCACAGACAAAGTGGATTACTGGTTTTCAGGAACAGGCAAGGAGGTGAATGAGGAGTGCTAATTGGTAATAGGTTCCCTTTCGAGTAATGGATATGTTCTAAAATTAAATTGTGAAGATGGCTTTCTGAATATATTGGGAAAAAATCTCTGCACTTTAAAAGAGTGAACATTATGGTATAAAAATCCTATTGCCAGAAATCCAAAATTTCTGTAAGGAAAGCCAGTGAATACAACACAACTATCATTCAGATATATGCACCAAAAATCAGAGCCAAGGAAGTGGAAATAGAAGACTTTTACCAACTTTTACAGTCGGAGATTGATTGAACATGCAATCAAGATGAATTGATAATAATGGGTGACTGGATTGCAAAAGTTGGGAACAGAGAAGAAGATTCAGTAGTTGGAAAACATGGACTCGGTGACAGAAATGGAGCTGAAGAGAGAATGATTGAATTTTGCACAATGACTTACTCATTTCAAATACGTTCTTTTTTTTTCCCCGAATTAACAAAGTTTATTTCGAGTTCGAACCCGGGCTCCCGCCTGCTGACACAGCAACATCCAGCCGAGAGCCTCAAATATGTTCTTTAAGAGACATAAACGCAAGTTATATACATGGATTTCACCTGATGGTATGCATAGGAATCAGATTGATTACATCTGTGGAAAGAACTGCTGGAGAAGCTCAATATCAGCTGTGAAAACTAGGCCAGGAGCTGATTGTGGAACAGACCACCAACTACTCATATG
>NW_006399982.1:3359164-3359730 GCF_000299155.1 Elephantulus edwardii
TCAGCTAACAGATGCTGCCCTGGATGTGCTCACCAAGTTGTGCCAAGAAATCTGGATAACAACCACTTGGCCAATTGACTGGAAGAGATCTATATCTGTTCTCATTTCAAGGAAAGGTGACCCAACAGAGTGTGGAAACTATAGAACAATATCATTAATTTCACATGCAAGCAAGATTCTACTGAAGATTATCCAAAAACAACAGAAACAGCACATCAGCAGAGAACTTCCAGAAGTCTAGGCTGGGTTTAGAAGGGGTTGTGGTACTAGGGATATTGTAGCTAATGTTAGATGGATCTTAGCTGAAAGCAGAGAATACCAGAGAGGAATGTCTATCTGTGTTTCATTGACTATGCAAAGGCGTTTGACTGTGTGGATCATAACAAACAGTGGCTGACTCTGAGAAGAATGAGAATCCCAGAACACTTACTTGATCATGCTAATGAGAAACTTATACAACTTATACTTGGACCAAGAGGCAGTCCTCAGAACAGAACAAGGAAATACTGCATGGTTCAAAATTGGGAAGGGCATATGCCAGGGATGTGTCCTGTTTCCATACCTTT
>NW_006399982.1:3360235-3361925 GCF_000299155.1 Elephantulus edwardii
GGAGGGACAACGCAGGAGAGGAAGGCCCTCTATGAGGTGGATTGATTCAGTGACTGGGGTAATCGGGATGGGTGCGTTGGAGACAGGGCGATTGGCACAGGACAGAGCAGGGTTTAGGGCCCTTGTACATAGGGTCGCTATGACTCGGAAGCTACTCGATGGCACATAACAACAACAATTTTTTAAAAAAAATCCTATTGCCATTTAAAGTAACAATAGAAGGCAAGACTGTTCTATAGCGCTCAGAAATTGTGAACTTGTGTGAGGAGAACTGAGACATGAAAAGACACTGTGTTAACTCTGGAAGGTAAGCTATAAAATGAGATAATATGCTATGACACAAATATCTGACGACAAAACAATAACATCCAAAATAATGATTTCTTAAAAATGGGTAAGAAAAAGATAATCTTGAAGTGAGAAAAGATTCAAATTGGCACTTGCTAAAAGAAGAAATACAAATTCTCATGACAAAATGTCAATCAGAGAAATGTGAATTAAAACCACAATGACACAACTTCTAGATTGGCAAATATTTAAAAGTCTAGTAACACAAAGTGGTTGCTCATATACTGCTTGTGAGAGTGTACAATGCTTTGGAAAACAGTTACTATTATCAAGTAAAGGTGAAGATAGGCACATCCTTTCATGACTATGCATGTAGGGAGCTCTGGTGGCCAATGGGTAAGAAGCTGCAATAACAAAGGCATGCAATTCAAATCCACCATCTGTCCCTCGAGAGAAGGATGGGCAATCTCCTCCCACATGATTAACTGCCTCTGAAAACCTGTTGGACAGTCAGCTATGGGTCGGTTCTGACTTGATGGCCATAGCATGCACACATCCTAGAGAGCTCAGTACTTGTATACTGAAATACATGTATAGGAACATTCATACCTTCACTCTTCAAATAGCCCCAAAACGGAAACAATGCAAACGCTCATGAAGAGTATGTTGCTGAGTACCACTGAGTCAGAACTGACCCACAGATGACTGTCCAGAGTGCTTTCAGAGGCAGTAAACTGGACAGAAGGAGACTGCCTATCATTCTGCTACAGACCAATTGGTGGATTCAAACTGTGTGCCTTTGGGATTGGAGAGTAGCTTCTTACCACGAGGCCACCAGAGCTCCCTGAAGAGTACAAAGTAACTAAATACACTGGGGTCTATTCATATAACACTAAAAAACAGTCAAAAAGTGAATTATATGGTTTAGACCATAGTTTTCATATTGTTGCTGTTAAGTGCCACTGAGCTGTAGATGACTCAAAGCGACCCTATGAACAAAAAAACCTGAACACTTGTATAACTTTCATCGTTCTCCAGAGGCAAGCTATTTCGGAAGTGGATGTTACTCCTGCTTCCAAAGTTTTCATATATTGGTAGGAAAACTATAAGAAAGAACAAGGAATTGATAAGTATGAGAGCCAGCATAATGAAGGAGAATGAATGGGTCACACAAGAGCTTTTAGGATGCTGCTGTTGTTGTTGTTATGTGCTGTTGAGTCGTTTGCAACTCAAAGCGACCCTATGTACAGCAGCCCTAAATCCTGCTCTATCCTGTGCCAATTGCATTGCCTCTGACACACCCATCGCGATTACCCCAGTCACTGAATCAATCCACCTCATAGAGGGTCTTCCCCTCCTACGCTGTCCCTCCACCCTACCAAGCATGATGTCCCTCTCCAAG
>NW_006399982.1:3362905-3402379 GCF_000299155.1 Elephantulus edwardii
GATGAATCTGTTTTCTTGGCAGTCCATGGTACTCTCAATACTCTTCTCCAGCACCACAGCTCAAAGGCATCAATTCTCCTTCTATCCTCCCTAGTCACTGTCCAGCTCTCTGATGCATAACAAGTGATTGCAAAGACCACGGCCTGTATCAAATGCACCTTAGTCTCCAGAGAGACACCCTTGCTCTTGAGTACTTTAGAGAGGTCCCTAACAGCAGGCTTTCCCATCACAATATGTTTTTTTATTTCCTGGCTGCTGGTGCCAAGAGTGATGACCATGGAGCTGAGCAAACTGAAGCTGTGAACAATCTCAATCTCTTCACCATCCATCCTGATGCTGTCAATTGGTCCAGTGGTGAGAATCTTTGTCTTCTTGACATTGAGCCTCCGTCCATACTGAAGGCTGCAGTCCTTGACCCTATGCAGCAACTGCATGAGGTCCTCCTCAGTTTCAGCAAGCAGGGTTGTGTCATCTGTATAACACAGATTATTAATAGATCTTCCACCAATCCTGATGCCACACTTCTCCTCATAGAGCTCAGCCTCTTAGATGAGTTGTGGGAGGATGTAAAATGTATCATCCAGGAAGAGTGCAAACGGTCATTACAAAGACAGAAGTGGAAGAAAAGACCAAAATGGATGTGAGAAGAAACTCTGAAGATTGCACTGGAGCATAGAGAAGCCAAAGCACAAGGAAGAATTCAAGATACTAAAGAGCTGAACAGCAGATTCCAAAAGGTAGCATGGAATGGCAAAGCAAAATATTACAATGAAATGTGCGAGGAGCTAGAGTCAGAAAATCAAAAGGGCTGAACTCGTTCAGCATTTCTTAAGCTCAAGGAACTGGAGAACAAATTCAAACCTCGAGTTGCTATACAAGGATGCTTTAGGCAGAATATTAAATAATCCAGGAGGTATTAAAAGAAGATGGAAGGAATGTACTGAATCACTGTATCGAAAGGAATTGGCAGATACAGAAGAATTTCATGAAATAACATTTGAGCAAGAGCCTATGGTAATGAAGGAAGAAGTTCAGGCTGCTTTGAAGGAAATAGCAAAAAATAAGGTCCCAGGAATAGATGGTATACCAGTTGACATATTTCAGCTAACAGATGCTGCCCTGGATGTGCTCACCAAGTTGTGCCAAGAAATCTGGATAACAACCGCTTGGTCAACTGACTGGAAGAGATCTATATTTGTTCCCATTCCAAAGAAGGGTGACCCAACTGAGTGTGGATACTACAGAACGATATCATTGATTTCACATGCAAGCAAGATTCTACTGAAAATTATCCAAAAACAACTGGAATAGCACATCAGCAGAGAACTGCCAGAAGACCAGGCTGGGTTTAGAGGGGGTCATGGTCTAGGGGTATTGTAGCTAATGTTAGATGGATCTTAGCTGAAAGCAGAGAATACCAGAGAGGAATGTCTATCTGTGTTTCATTGATTATGCAAAGGCATTTGACTGTGTGGATCATAACAGACTGTGGCTGACTCTGAGAAGAATGGGAATCCCAGAACACTTGATCGTGCTAATGAGAAACCTATACTTGGACCAAGAGGCAGTCCTCAGAACAGAGCAGGGTAACACTGCCTGGTTCAAAATTGGGAAGGGTGTACGCCAGGGATGTGTCCTATCTCCTTACCTTTAGGGTGCTACAATTATAAAATAAGAGGGCTTATTTAGAATTATTCCTTATATCGTATATCTATATTTATTCTTTCAACAGGAAATTTGGAGGACAGTTGCCTGACAGACCGACTAGAAGAGACCCATATTTGTTCCCATTCCCAAGAAAAGTGATCCAACAGAATGTGAAAATTATGGAGCAATTTCATGAATATCACATGCAAGCAATATACTGCTGAGGATCAATTTTAACTAGAGAACTACCAGATGTTCAAGCTGGACATCGCTGATGTCAGATGCATCCTGATTGAAAGCAAAGAATACAAGAAGAATGTCTTTTGTGCTTTATTGGCTATACAGAGGTACCTGACTGTAGATCATAACAAGCAGAAGCATGGGAATCCCAAATCACTTAATTGTGTTTGTGCAAACCTAAACTTAGACCAGGAGGCTTCTGTGCAAACAGAGCAAGGGGATACTGTATGGTTTAAAACTAGGAAAGGTATACATCAGGGTCATATCATTCTCCATATGTATGCTGAGCAGATTACTCAAGAAGCTGGACACTGTGAAGAATGTGGCATTAGGATTGACGAAGACTCAACTATAACCTTCACCATGCAGATGACACAACTTGGCTTGCTGAAAGTAAAGAGGACTTGAAGCAGAACATCAAACACTGCAGTCTTCAATATGAATTGCATCTCAACATCAAGACAACAAAAATCTGGTGCAACCATTGTGGAAGGCAGTATGGTGCTTTCTCAAAAAGTTGCAAATAGAAATACCATTTGACCCAGCAATTCCACTACTGGAAATACACCCCAAAGGAACCATAACTGCCACTCATGCAGATATATGCACACCCATGTTTTTGTGGCTTTGTTCACAATAGCAAAGAGTTGGGGAGCTCTGGTGGCCTAGTGGCAAGAAGCTGCAACTACAATCCCAGAGGTGCACGGTTCGAATCCACCAGATGCTCTGCCGGGGAAGGAGGGGCAATCTCCTCCTGTACCAGTCAGATCTGATTTGACGGTACACGCACATAAAAATAATAAAAAAAAAATAGCAAAGAGTTGAAAACAACCTAAGTGCCCATCAACAAACGAATGGATAGAGATGCTGTGGTATATTCACACAATGGAGTACTATGCTGCATTGCAAAACAAGGAACTCATGCAATATTATAATAAATGGATGACCGTGGAGGACATTATGCTGAGTGAAATATCTCAGTCACAAAAGGACAAATACTGCATTGTGCCACTGCTGTAAAACCGGACTGACATCGGGGTTGAGGGGAGACTGAGAAAGATGGGATAAATTATGTATACTGCATTGAAACAGATGAGGGAGAAAACTGTTTAAAAGAGATATATGATTAGGAATTATTGTCATGACAGGAGTCCAGAATGAAGGCTACATAGTGGAGTGGACTTGGGGGGAGGGATTGCATAACAATTAAAAAACTTTTCTTTTTCAAAGGGAAGAGCAACTGGAGGGGGAGAGGTAGGCAGGGAGAAAAGTGCAACAAAGAATGAATGGAAATCTAAAGTCTCTCTAAACTTTCATTAAAATTAATAATAAATAAAAAAATCAACTTGACAGCCAATAATTAATACCAGTAATATACATTATCTCATTCTATCTCCTTTAGCAAGTTTATTAAAAAGTACTTGACAGAGAGTTAAGTGATATAATAGAAATGGAAACATTTTGTAAACAATGAAGAACTTTCCTGGTACAAAAAGACAAAACAAACCAAAAAAAAACCAACAAAAATTCTCATCACTGGACCAATGGGCAACATCATGATAAATAGGGAAAGACTGAGACTGTCAACTATACCTTACATGGGTCTACAACCAGTATACTTGGTACTAGCAGTTAAGAGATCAGGAGACATATTGCACTGGGAAAAGTCTGTAGTCAGGGATCTTTCCAAATTACTAAGGAGCAATGATGTCAGTTTGAGGACTAAGGTGATTCAGTTACTTGTTACTCATCTGAGAGCCAGACAATTATTAAAGATAACAAAGAATTGATGCCTTTGAATTGTGTTACTGGAAGAGAGTGCTGAATATCCCATGGACTGCCAAAAGAACAAACATATATGTCTTGAAGAGGGTGTAGCCAGAGCACTCCTTAGAGGCAAAGATGATGAAGCTTCGTCTCAGATAGTTTGGATATGTTGCTAAGAAAGATCATTCTTTGGAGAGGGACATCATGCTTGAGAAGGCGAAGGATAGAAAGAGTCTCAACTAAGTGAGCTGACACTGTCACTGCAGCAGTGGGCTTGAGCGTGTGAGAAATTGTGAGGATGGCCTAGGATTCAGACACCTAACAACAACAACAACAACACCACTATATACATTTAAGATTATGTACTTCTTATTATTAAAAAAGCTAAACAAACATTTTAAGTAAGGAAAAAAAGCTCTCTAATGATCTAAAAGGAGTTCTGGTGTTGTGGTACACAGAGTTGTGCTGCTAACCTAAAGTTGACAAGTTCGAATCCACCAGCTGGTATGTGGGAGAAAGATGGTCAGTTTACTCCTGTGTAATTACTAAGCTCTGAAAACCCACTGGAGCATCACCTATGAGTATCTCTAAACTCAAAATCAATGAGTTTTTTAGTTAAATGATCTAAAGTAGATCCAGAGTTGAGAACTATTCCATCAAAAGAAGATTCACCACAAATATATTTGTACATAAGCTAGTAAAATGCTCCAAATGGTGGGGGGGAATCTAAATATTCTAAACTGTTAACAGTGGATATTCTAGCAAAGAGTGAGGGAGATGTACATATAGCTCAAAGGGGCATTTTAATGTTTAGATTTTAATACTGAACATGTACAATAGTACTTTTGTTATCAAAATAAAAGGCTAATTTTTAATAAGAGATTTCTGGAGGTTTACACACAGACTCATACAAAAATTGGTTGTGCAAGAAAAGGGACCTGGCTTGGGAATTGAAATGTACAGTTTCATTGTAGATTTTTAATTTTGAACCCATGTGGAAGTATTACTTACTAAAATTTTATTTGAAATTAGATACTGAATATTATCAGTAGCTTTCTCATAAGCCATTGTGACAGAAATACCTATCAGCAGTCTTTAAAATTGATCCAAGAGAATCCCCTACTGCAGTAGGTTCTCTCTGGGCCACCTCCTCCTTTGGCACTGAGACACAAGCCACACAGAGAAATGAGCTACCCTCTCAGAAGAGGATTCACACTTTACAAATGAGAAGTGCTGTGTTTGTCATCATCCTTTTTCTGAATCTGAGTCCATCACACTCATTAGATACAGGAAAAGGTTTTTCTCTGTATGTAGATTGCTACAGTAGGGTAGGTAGTAAAGAAGGAAGTTACCTCTAAAAGAAGCTCCACACTATCCACCTGAAGCTCTCGAAGTCCCACTATCTGTACTACATGCTTGTTATCTTCTCGTGCAAAGAGCCTGCAGATGCAAGAACATGGTTGGTATAACAAAGCAGTTGTAATGGACTGTGTTTTTGTTCCCAGAAACCATTCCTCTACTTCTCCATTAAGTATTAGATTGCAACTTCTGAGCAGGGTTAATGCACACATATTACCCACCTCCTACCTCCAGTCCTTGGCTTCAGAAGTGGTCTGTGATTTTGCAAGCAGGACAACTTATACCAACCAGTTACTCACTCAAAGGGAAGAGGACTTGAAGCACTTACTGAAGAAGATCAAAGCCTTCAGTATGGATTACACTTCAAGACAAAACAAAAATCCTCAAACCTAGACCAATAAGCAATATCATGATAATTGAAATTGACAGGGATTTCATTTTACTGCGATCCACAATTAGCAATTATGGAAGTAGCAGTCAAGAAAGCCAACGACATATTGCCCTGGGCAAATCTGCTGCCAAGGAAATCTTTAAGTGCTAAAAAAGCAAGGATGTAATTTTCAAGACGATGGTGCACCTGACCCAAGCCATGGTACTCATAATTGCTTCATATGTGTGTAAAAGATGGACACTGAATAAGATGATCAAAGAAGATTTTTATTATAGTTTTGATAGAGATTATTGAATATACCATGGACTGCCAAAAGAATAAAAACCACATCTTCCTTGGAAGTGCACCCAGAGTGTTCCATTAACAATTTTGTTGTTCCCTACTCAGGTTGTCATCTGTTTCTACTTAAACAAAATATTAAACTAGAAAAAGAGATTTAAGAGGAGAGTTACTGAATAGATTTGTAAACTACTGTATTATGTTGTAAGGACAATAGATCAAGTCTTATAAGAGCTTAAGTCTAATGTGAAAAAAAAAGAGAGATTTGCTTTGTTTTTCAGAAAACTATCATTAAGCATACCCCGTGATAACAGAGAAGAAAAACAAGAGAAAGTAGGAAATATTATTTGTAGTTTTTCCAGTGTAATATGTCAAAAGAGTATGAGTGTATTTAAGTACAAGTTGATTTTCTGGCTTCTTGAAATTATGATCTTTTTCAAAGACCAAAATAAGTCTTTTGATAGATGCAGGATATTAATCACCTAAGGCATACTAACAGAAGGCTAATTTGCATTTTCCTCTAGCTAAATTAACAGTTTTAAAAAATATGCATCTAATGCCAGAGATCCTCATTTCACAACAGGGCCTTAATGTACTAAGATCTCATTAAATTCTACCACTCAATGATTTATGATACTCTGGTTTAAAACAATGGTGAAGAGATTTACAGTTTGCAACTTATATCTAGTACCTTTTTCTTCGATTTAGGAGGTCATAAAGCTGTCCACAGTAGATTTCATAGAAGCTTATCCACACAAAGAGGTGCCTTCTTGGCTGGGACACTTCTAGTTGTCTGAAGATATCTTTGGCAGCCAGAGCATACAGTCCAGGGTTCTGATGATTTCCTATCATAGTATAGGTCTTTCCAGCACCTGTCTGTCCATATGCAAAACAAGTAGCATTGCCTCTGGGGAAAGAATCATTTGGAACATTTCTTATGCAGATTAAGAGAAGTGCTAATCTACCTTTCTATAGATTTTTTTTTAGTGATAAGAATCAGGTAATAATCAGTTACAAATGTTTCATTCTTTAACTAAAACAAACAGATCTTAAAAGAAAGCTTTAGATTATAGAAACACAGGAAAAGGGAAAACAATTTTCAAATTACTATATAAATTTTCTTACAGATTTCTTTTTTAAAGATAAAGCTGTTAAATCCATAAGAGAACCCCAGAAGATAACGAAACAAGAACTTTCAAATCACTATGTCTACAAGCATTTATTAAGTTCCTACCACATTCTCAGTGCTTTAGATTATTCTAGAGAAAATTGAGTCTTAAGTCTGAAAGATAAGGTTTGTGAAAGAATAAAGAAATAAATCCAATAAACAAGAAGATTATTTCTCACTCACATAGATATTAAGGATGTTTTAATGAAGATAAAATCAATATAAGCAAAGTTTCTGATGAATGATTCACTAAAGAGCAGGGAATTGGGTTGGGTCCTAAAAGCAGAAGGTGAGGAGACAGACACTATCCAACTGTGGTGGGAGTAACACTGCAGGAGGTGACAGCAGGCACGCTGAACCCAGATGAAACCTGGTCTCTGGTGTGAGTCAAACCACTAACTACATGACGCTGGCAAATCATTCTTTTGCTCAAGGCCTCAGGATTTGAGATTACTTGATTTCTAAGATCCCTCTAAGCCTCAACGTCTTTTAATTCTAAGTGAGAATCATTATACCACTGGGCCAATTGGCAGCATCATGATAGATGTTAAAGATTTGAGATTGTTTACCCCAAAGAGACCATAACTGACATCCAAGCAGATATATGCACACCCATGTGTACTGCAGCTTTATTCACAATAGCAAGGAGTTGGAAACAACCCAGGTGCCCATCAACAAACGAATGGATAGAGAAGCTGTGGTATATTCACACAATGGAATACTACTCTGCATTGAAAACCAAGGAACTGTACCAGTCAGATCTGATTTGATGGTACACGTACACAAAATAATAAAAAATAAAATAATAAAAAAAAAGAAAACCAAGGAACTCATGCAATATAATTAAAAATGGGTGACCCTGGAGGACATTATGCTGAGTGAAATATCTCAGTCACAAAAGGACAAATACTGCATGGTGCCACTGTTGTAGAATGGGACTGATATCAGGGTTGGGGTAAGACTGAGAAAAACTCAATAAATTATGTATACTGCACTGAAACAGATGACGGAGAGAATAATTTAAAAGTGATATATGATAGGGTATTATAGTTATCACAAGAGTCCAGAATTAAGGGTGCATAGTGGAGTGTACCTGGGGTGGTGGGAGGGGTGCGGGGGGATTGTATATCAAAGAAACAATTTTTCTTTTACTTTTTCAAAGAGAGGAGCAAACTGGGGGCGGGGGCCGGGGAGAGGGCTGGGCAGGGAGAAAAGTGCAACAATGAATGAATGAATGAATGAATGGAAATCCAAAATCTCTGTAAATGTTCATTAAAATTATTAAAATAAAATTTAAAAAAAAAGATTTGAGATTGTTGACAGCTTCGGTTTGCTTGGCTCCACAATCAACACTCTTGGCACCAGCAGTCATGAAATTAAAAGATGAATTGCATTGGGAAAGTCTGCTGTCAGAGACCTCTGCTAAGTACTGAAGAGCAACAATGTCAGTCTGGAGACTAAAGTGCACCTGATACAGGCCATGGTCTTTGCAATCACTTTCTATGTATCAGAGAGTTGGACAATGACTAGAGATGATAGAAGGGAGAATTGATGTCTTTGAGCTGTGGTGCTGGAAAAGAATATACCATGGACTGCTAAGAGAACAGGTTCGTCCTGGAGAGGGTGAAACCAGGCTGTTCCTTGGAGGCAAAGATTCTGAAGCTTCATCTGACATACTATGGACATGCTGCAAGGAGGGACCAGTCCTTGGAGAGGGATATTATGCTTGGAAGGGTGGAGGGACAGTGCAGGAGAAGCAGACCCTCGGTGAGATGGACTGCTTCATTCAGTGACTGGGGTAATGGGAGTAGGTATGTCGGAAACAATGAGATTGGCACAGGATAGAAAAGGGCTGTTGTACACAGGGTTGCAATGAGTCCCAGGTGACTTGACAGCATATAACAACAACAATAACAAGTGTGTGTACACAGTTGCATTTGTTTAAAGTTGGTGAAATGCAGATTAAGAGGCAGAAGAAAATTAGACGATCAATTTGCTGATCACCATGTATTTCAGGAGAAATTTTAGGTCAAGCTTTGTGAGGTTCAACAATGCACTGTTAAGTATAAAGTCAACAAAGTGTTAGGTAGCAAGTAGCTAGCACACACTCTTAAACATGAAGTGTAAGAACTGATAAAAAAGATGGGTGTGGGAAAATGGAATAATCTGTTTTGGAACATAATGTATTAGAATTTTGTAAATAAACTAGCATAATAACAAAATTTAAAAATAAAGTGTTAAAAAGAAAAAAAAAACAAGCAAAAGTAACTTTCAGTAATTTAAAAAAAAAGAAGAAAAAAAAAGAATTATGGATGGGAGTGGTGGGAAAATGGAGTTGAGCAGGAAATGAGTACTAAAGAAAGGAACCTGCAGCCAGACAGAAAGTAAGCAAAACAAAGGATAACATGCTAAAATCAGAGTATCATCATGAATTGAATCTTGTTCCCTAATAATTTGTGTCAATTTGGCTGGACTATGATTCTCAGTGGTTTAGCAGTTACACAGTGATGTGATCTGATGTGACCACTTAATCTGTTG
This sequence comes from Elephantulus edwardii, assembly GCF_000299155.1. Taxonomy (NCBI): domain Eukaryota; kingdom Metazoa; phylum Chordata; class Mammalia; order Macroscelidea; family Macroscelididae; genus Elephantulus; species Elephantulus edwardii. The sequence goes on from NW_006399982.1 coordinate 3,372,295, forward strand.
GAAGGAGGTTAGGGTGTGATGTAACACTCTTACTCAGACAACAGTCCTGATGTAATTTAAGGGGAGTTTCCCTGGAGAGATAAAAGGAAAGAGAAGAGAGGAAAGGAGAGACTTAAGTAACACCAAGAAATAAGAGCCAGGAGCAAAATACATTGGTCCCAGCACTGAGAACCTTCTAGACCCAGGAGAAACTAATGCCAAGGCATGTGCACATTTCCAAGGAATGTTAGGCTCACAGATGTTAGAAGGAGACAAGTACAACACAGCTTTGTGTGTGAGAAAAAAACCCCTCTGCCTAGAGCTAGTACTTTAATTTCAGACTTCTAGAAAGCTCTGGGGCACACTCCATAGGGAGTTGTGTTACTAACCCAAAGTCCTCTTTGGAAGTTGGAATCTTTGGGAAAAAAATGAGCAAACTTTTCTTCCGTGATTTAATCTTAGAAACCCATAGAAGGTGAGCTCTGAGTTGGTGCCAACTCAACAGCAGTGAGAGAGTGAAGGAGCCTCCTGAACTGTGAGCATTTATTTCTGTTTGTTAAGCCATCCATATGGAGTACTTCTGTTATAATAGCACTAAACAATTAAGACCCAGAGGAACCATGGAAGTGTGAGAATAAAAGGTGGAAATGAATTAGATATAATCTGCTTGGAGACCAATTATTCCTAGTCTTTTGAACCTTGGCTTCCACAAGTATGGACACTTAAAAAACATTGACAGAGGCACTGGAAAGAACAGGATCTCAGGAGGATGAAGTATAAAGCAAAGCAATGTTTTAATACAAAAATATCTACCTTTTCTTTCAACCAAACTACAAAATTAGTATTAAAAATCTCTATTACACTTTACACACTGGATACACTTACTATTTTTTCTATATTTTATTTACTTTATATTTTATATGAAACTTTATATTTTAATGCTAAAGTCCTAACATTTGAATTCCTGCTTAATTCACAAATCTGCACTCTATAAAGGGCACTCTAAAGGCTTTGTGCATTAGAAATTCAAGTCTGGAAGATATGTCACTTTTTTAGTTTGCTCATTAACAACTAGAGACATCGCATGGGTCAAAATCGACAAGGGTGTCCGCCATGGATGTATTCTGTCTCCATAACTTTTCAATGTATATGCAGAACACATCATCCAAGACGCTGGGCTATACGAGGAGGAGTGTGTCATCAGGACTTGAGGAAGATTCATCAACAATCTGCGTTACGCAGATGACACAACCCTGCTTGCTGAAACTAAGGAGGACCCGAAGCACTTGCTGCAGAAGGTCAAGGACTGTAGCCTTGAATATGGATAGAAGCCCAACATCAAGAAAATAAAGATTCTCACCATTGGGCCAACTGGCAGCATCAGAAGGCCAATTATAAGAATAATTAATACTTATTAATATAATTACAATAATTATGAATATAATTAATAACTATTAAAGTAATTTATTAATACTTGGCAACAGGGTTTAGGGTTCTTGTACATAGGGTTGCTATGTGTCACAAGCGACTCGACAGCACATAACAACAACAACATATCAAATAAAACAATAATAAAAATAAATAAAAAAAGGGCAAACAAAAATATTCAAATGAGTAATCATGGCCAATTAGCAGCACCATGATGAATAGTGAAGAGATTGAGATTGTTAACAACTTTAGTTTGCTTGGCTCCACAATCAATACTCTTGGTACCAGCAGCTAGGAAATCAAGAAACGAATTGCACTGGAAAAGTCTGCTGTCTCCAGAGTACTGAAGAGAAACAATGTCAGTCTGGACACTAAGGTTTGACTGATACAGGCCATGGTTTTGCAATCACTTGCTATGCTTCAGAGAGTTGGACAATGACTAGGGATGATATAAAGAGAATTGATGCCTTTGAGCTGTGGTGCTGGAGAAGAGTTTTGAATATACTATGGACTGCCAGAAGAACAAACAGGTTCATCCTAGAGAGGGTGAAGGCAGCCTGCTCCTTGGAGGCAAGGATTCTGAGGCTTCATCTGACATACTTTGGGCATGCTGCAAGGAGAGACTGGTCTTTGGAGAAAGGCATCATGCTTGGAAGAGTTTAGGGACAGAGAAAGAGAGGGAGATCATTGATGAGATGGATTGATACAGTGACTGAGGTAATAAGGGTAGGTGTGTCGGAGACAATAAAGTTGACACAGGACAGAGCAAGTTTCAGGGCTGTTGTACATTGGGTCACTATGAGTTGCAAGTGACTCGACGGCACATAACAACACAACAACATCCAAAATATTCAAATAAGTACATAAAAGCTCCATTAGTCATTAGGGAAATTTAAATGAAAATCACAGTATTTCATTATCATACAGTATGAATAGTTATTCATTCATTGTTGTTGAGTCTGAATTAACTCATGGTGGATCCTCCAGCAGGTTTCAGAGGGAAAGGAGGAGATTGACTATCTTTCTTCTGCAGAGTAGCTGGGTGGATTGGAACCACCAGAGGAGCCCTTACCTTTGGTTTAGCACTGTCACTTCCTACAGACTGAGCCATCAGAGTTCCCTTGCACAGCCAATGTTGTTGAGTTGGAACTGACTTATAGTTGACCCTCTGGCAGGTTTTCAGAGGCTAGAAATCACACAGGAGGAGTTTGTCCATCTTTCTCCAACTGATCAGCTGATGGATTTACTGTCTGTGGGCAGCACAACGCCTTACCACTAGGCCACCAGTAAAATTAGGTCAAAATAAAAAAGACTGACAATTCTCATTCATTATAAATGGAAGTATAATATCATCTAACCACTATGGAAAGCTTTTTGACATTTTCTTATAAATATCCACTTATCCTATGATCTAACAAGTCTCCTTCTAAGTTTTTTCACCCAAGACAAACAAAAACATGTTCGCAAAAAGACTTGTACAAGAATGTCCATATACTTTTGTTTTAAGTTATCTAATGCTGCTTTAAGAGAAATACCTCAGTGTTTGGCTTTAATAAACAGAAATTTCTTTTCTCCCAGTTTAGAAAGCATGGGCAGTAGTGAAAGCTTTTTCTGTGTTGGATCTGGGGGCAAGTCCTTCTCGCTTGTGAACTTTTGCTCCTGGGCAATCATTATGTGGCCTTGGCATTTCTTTTCTGCCGTTTCTACTTCTGTTGCTGGCTTGTTTAAGGGGAAAACTGGGCAAACTCTTACCAGGAAATTTACAGCCTTTGAAAACAGCTATGACTTGGTTCCAACTAGAAAATGAGTAGCTGAGTGAGTGCAGTATGAAGAGTAATTTTAAAATTCAAAAAATTGTGAAAAGCTGTTAATTGATACTCACTTACTGATCCTATTACAACAACAACAAAAAAAAAATTTTTAAGTGAATTTAAAGCCAGAATAGGTAATTCCTATTATAAAAAATTAAATCGAACAAGGACTGCAGCCTTCAATATGGACTGAGGCTCAATATCTAGAAGACAAAGATTCTCACCACTGGACCAATTGGCAGCATCAGGATGGATGGTGAAGAGATTGAGATTGTTCACAGCTTTAGTTTGCTTGGCTCCACAGTCAACACTCTTGGCACCAGTAGCCAGGAAATTAAAAGACGTATTGCCATGGGAAAGTCGGCTGTTAGGGACCTCTCCAAAGTACTGAAGAGCAATAGTGTCTCTCTGGAGACTAAGGTGTGTCTGATACAGGCCATGGTCTTTGCAATCACTTGTTATGCGTCAGGGAGTTGGACAATAACTAGGGAGGATAAAAGGAGAATGGATGTCTTTGAGCTGTGGTGCTGGAGAAGAGTACTGAGGGTACCATGGACTGCTAGGAAAACAAACAGATTCATCCTGGAGAGGGTTAAAGTGGGCTGCTCCTTGGAGACAAGGATTCTGAGGCTTTATCTGACATACTTTGGACATGTTGTAAGGAGGGACCAGTCCTTGGAGAGGGACATCATGCTTGGGAGGGTGGAGCGACAGTGCAGGAGGGGAAGACCCTTTATGAGGTAGATTGATTGAGTGACTCAAGTAATCAGGATTGGTGTATCAGAGACAATGCGATTGGCATAGGACAGATCAGGGGCGGGAGGGGATCAGGAGGAGCACAAGAAAGAACTCGGAGAGATGTCCAAGTCCCCAGCGAGGGTCCCCATCAACCCCTTCGCCCTCTGTTCAGCATCCGCGGCCTGAGTTTGCAAGGGCGGAGCTGTTGTACATAGGGTTGCTATGAGTTGTAAGAAACTCAACAGCACAGAATAACAACACCAACATAATCACTTAAACTTTTCAATTCTGAGGTCTGACAAAATGATATAACTGGTAACTTACATCCCCCACAAAACAGAGAATCAGTATCACAACTATAAAAGGAAATGTTGTTGGAAATTTCTGAATGTTAGATAGAACAATAAAATGAGATACTGCACTTTTCAGAAGAGTTTTAAGTCCAGTAGATCAAAACACGAGGTTATGTTTACATCAAAAGAATTTAAAAAGCATAAATGATATTTCTGACTTATAGAAAATAGAAAACAAAAACAAAAGAAATAATTACTCTCCTACCCGTTGAAAATATGCTGAATGAGTGGATAAGTAGTCTTCAAGTATACATCCCGATTAGTGCATGCCTCACCAAAGACTTCATCAAAATAAAAAACGTGCTGAAAAACAAATTTTCTTTTTATAGAAAGAGATATCTTGTGGATTTTCTTTATCACTTTTGTAGCTAACACATGATAAAGGTGCAATACATTTCTAACTAACTAAACGTGATAAACTTAAATAAATAGTTAATCACCATCAAAGGGTAAAGCCTTCTCTTCTTCAGAAGCACTGGTGAGATAGTAGTTAACTCAGTGGCTCACCAAAGAGTTGCTCGTTTGTACTTATCAGGTACTATATTTGAGAAAGATATGACAGTCTGCTGTGTAAAGATTTACTGCCTTGGAAACTCTACAGAGTAACTCTATTCTGTCCTACAGGGTCGCATGAGTCAGAAGCAACTCAGTGGCAGGTCTCGTGTGTTTTTTTAATTAGACATCTCTGTGGATATGTTTTTACATAGTGTAAAAACTAAAGGCACACAGTATTTTGTTGTCTCTTAAGTGAAGTAAATTGAGGAATACAAAGGTAAACTGGCCAGTCTTCAGGTCTAGAAAGTTTATCCTTATAGCCCTGCTAGGGACAAATATAGAAAATATTCTAGAGGAGATCTTGATTCCTTAAGTTACACAGCCTAATTTTTAATTCCATATACATTTATCTGTTAAATGGTTATATGCATAGTACAGAAGGGACTTCCAGGGGAACAGATATTATGTTATCTCATTTTACCACCTAGGAGGGAAGTTCTGTTTTTTCATAATTTGGACATGTAGCTAGGTGAGGATATTCCTTAGAAAGGGACATCATGCTTGAAAAGATGGAGGGTCTGTAAAGAGAGGAAGATCCTCAATGAGATGGATTGTGTGTGACCTCAGCAATGGGCTCTAGTGTCTCAAAGATGAGGAGGATGGCACAGAATAGGGCAAGTTTCAGGTTGGCTGTTCACGAGATCACTGTGAGTCATACTTGGCTCAACAGCACCTAACAACAACAGAGTCTAATAAGAAAGCAAGTTCAGTCACTATTCCAACATCATCACAGGTTTTGAACACTAAAATGAAATGCAGAAACACAAAGAAATTAATTTAAAAAAATATATATGTGACACTTCTCAGGAAAATAAATTAAAAAACCAAACCAGAAATAAATATGGGAATATGGGGGGGTATTATTTTGTTTTCTATTATTTGAGTATTTGGCAATTCTTTCTCTCCTTCGCTAAGCGCCTGTGAATGACTCTGAGTTGAGAGTAAATATCTTAGCACTTATGAAAGGAATATTTCCTTCCAAAAGAATATAGATATTGGTTTATTCAGTGTTTTGTTGTGGGTTGTTTTTTAAAAATTCAGTGTTTTGGTTTTTTAAATTTTTTTTTTTTTATTTTGTGCGTGTGTACCATCAACTTGAATCTAACTGGTACAGGAGGAGATTGCTCCTCCTTCTTGAGCAGAGCATCTGGTGAATTAGAACCGCATACATCTGAGATTGCAGTACAGCTTTTTGCCACTAGGCCACCAGAGATCCCTTAAATTCAGTGGTTTTGTAAGTACTTTTAGTGAAAGACAAAAGACTATGCAAGAGTATCATTAACATTTGTATACAATTCTGAAATCATTCTTTACTGGGAAAAAACCAGAGAATTGTCTATAATTCCAAATTTCAGAAAGAGCCTTTTTATGTGTATTTATATATCTATAAATATTTTTATATATCACAGAGAAAAATTTTAATAATAAATAGGACAGGATACTATGTATATATGACCATATTTACTAAATAACAAAAGAAGCTTTGAAAGAATAAGAAAATTTATGTAAATACACATACAATTTACTGTTTCAAATCCCTGAATAAATTTAAAAATAAAATCCAGAAGGCTAGGATTTAGTACCCAGTTTTCTATTAACCTACTTTTTCTTTAGGAAGGAAAAAGGGAGGAGGGGAACCGTCCTGCCACTTTCATATTACAGCATTGACAGGTAAGGACTTTGACCTATGGGTGCAAAGGTCCAAAGTTCAAACAGCAGAAAAAGTGCTATGGAAACTATGGGTATTCAATAAGTATCGACCAATGGTAGTGACAAAGAAGTAAGGTTATTGTGTTTTCAGATAATGGAAAAATACAAAAGATAAGACGATGCCTCCTTGAGGGAATTACTGTGACAGAAACACCATTAAGGAAATCTTGGGTAGATGGTGATTGGATAGGGCCATGACTGTGGCTTTAAGTAGCCTGGAACTAGATAGCATTACAACTAATTGGCCCTTTAAACCATCCTCTAAATAAATATCTCTCACTGAGACCTAACAGATTGTGCATTGATAAGCAATCAATAGGTTGTTAAAACAAAGCTATTGGTTGTACAGCATCCTCAGTAATTTAGTGCCCATAGAGAGCCTCACTGGATTACTTTGAAACCTAATTTTGGTAATAATAAAAAAAAGAACAATAAAAGTTGGTGGGAGGGGGGGAAGTGTTAACAATTTTACTTCAGTGTTAAAAGATTTAAATCATTAGAAATAACACCTTAGGCAACGAAAGTGAATTATGACCACACAAAATTACTCACTATTTTTCTTCTACCACTCACTTGGTTTTATGGCAAAAGAGCAAGAATGAAATTCATCTAATATGAAAGTTTAAATAATAAGTAAGATTAAAAATAAACTAAACTCTGAATTCCTTCATCTTAATATCTTGAAAGTCCAATCTGTTTTAGATTTCTCAACTGCTCTGCAATTTGAAAATAACTGATTTTCCATGTGGACTTTGCTACTTTCATACATGATTGAAGAGTTACAGCACAGTGTACTGAACAATCAATCTAGAATAAAGTCCTTTCACTGCTAAACCGTTTCTCCTTGGACTCTTCATGATCACACTGGAAGGGAGTTAACATCTGTGCTATCAGTATTTTATTTAAACCTTTTTAAGTGTATAAGATGTACAATTATAACCCTGCCTGTTCACAAAGGTCTGCTCAGAGCCCAATCTCACCAAATTATGACTAATTCAGAAGAGATAAGAATAAACTGACTGGCTGTCACTATGAAGTCCTGTTGTTTGAAAGCATCCACATGTTTAAACGTGAGACTTGTACTCAGCAAAGTGAGATGTTTTCATTGTGAGAGAGGCAGGTGAGAACTGAGACTGCAATCACAGTCAGTCATTCTGGAGTATATGTTCAGTGGCTAGTCCAGCTTATTATCTCATTCCCTCTCTACTTTTTCCTCTGCCCTCCTAATAAAATGAAATTATTTATAAATTATAATTACATTCTCAAAAAGAATATTAAATGACTGTCCACTCCAATCTACAAAAATGGAGGAATTATGTCTTTGTGGCCTCCCTTGCACCACTGTTCTGATAGCCTAGTGATAAGGAGCTGCACTGTCAACTTGAAGGCATGTGGTTCAAATCCAACAGCTGCTCTTTGGGAGGATAAGCAATCTCCTCCTGTGCAATTTACTGCCTCTGAAAACCTGCTGAAGAGTTAGCTATGAGTCACTTTCTGACTCAGTGGTACCACTCTGTATCCTCCCTTGCACCACGGTATCAAAAATTAAGGTCCAGAGTATTAAAAATTCAACACAATGTCACATTAGGAATAAACACCAATCTCTAAATCAGAAACTAGATTTTATATTCTGTCAAAGGAAAAAAATATCTATTTGATAATATTAATTCTAAATCCGAGAAGAAATCATCATACCTGCAGAATGTATTGTGTGAGGTCAACTGCTTCTTTCTTCTCATGAACCAGTAGAGTTTCTTTGTCTTCTACCGTAATAATATTAATTTCTCCACGACGTACCTCTCTCATGCCAAGAGGTCGTTTTCGAACACAAACTCTAATTTTCTCCATTTCAGTCCAAGGATTCTCTTCCTCTGAGGTATTCTGTCTAATATATATTTATAAATGGGCTTCAATATTTAATGACAAGATAAGGAAACTTAAAGGCGTAAAGTAGCTATTATATTTTATTATATATTAGGCACAGTCTATTTTTTTTAAAGTTACGTATCAAAGTGCTAAAACTGATTAAGTTCTTTTATTAGCTGAATTTCCCTGATATTTTCATCTCCATCCTCACCTCACCATGCCCTGAAACAAGATAGGGAGGAAAAAACCCTTCAAAAACAAAAACAAAAAATCGAGGAGTTACTATTTTAGATCCAAGACTCTGTGTGGCTTTCAGACATTGTCTTCTGAAGAATTTTTAAGGCAGATTTTTTTTTCACATCCCCTAAAGCACAGGTGTCCTTATGGCACACTGGTTAAGAACTCAGCTGCTAACCAAAAGGTCAGAGGTTCAACTCCGGCAGCTGCTCCTCAGATGAAAGATGTCAGTCTAATTCTGTACCAGATTTGGAAACCATATCGGGCCATGTGATCCTGCTTGCTATTATTATTATTATTATTATTATTATTATTTTGTGTCTGTATGCTGTCAAATTGGATCTGACTGGGTACAGGAGGACATTGTCCCTCCTTCTTCAGCAGTGCATCTGGTGAATTAGAACCATACACCTCTGGGATTGCGGTACAGTTTCTTGCCACTAGGCTACCAGAGCTTGCCAGTCCTGCTCTTTAGGTATCTATCCTCTGTAAAGATTTACAGGCTTGGAAACTCTATGGGGCCACTGATCTTGCCCTTTGGGGTCACTATGAGTTGGCATGGAACTGATGGTAACAACTATAAAACCTTAACTGATTAATCTTCAAAATATTTCTGTATTTACTTGCTTGCTGTTGATGTTTACCCTTAAGTCAGAAATGACTCACAGGTGACCCTCCAGCAGGTTTTCAGAGGCTTTAAATTGCATGGAAGGAGACTATCCGTCTTTCTCTTGTGGAGCTGGTGGATTCAAATCACGTATCTTAGGGTTGGCAGTGCAATTTCTCATCACGAGGGCACCAGAGCACGCTTATATTTACTTAGATATATAAAAAAACTGATCAGTTACCTATGTAAAAACTAAAGTTAGGTAACAAAAAAAACGGAGTTCCTAAAAATAGGTATTTTATTAGGACAAGGTCTTTGGTCCATGTATTCACAGTGTCTTAACAAGACAAACTAATTCCTTCCTTTACACTTTAGAATTTGATTGATAGTCTCTATTCTAATAGATTTTACACAGGATACTATATAATTGCTTCATATCAATCCCAATTTTTCGAGACCTCTAACCATCTGGAATATTATCTTTTGCAAAGATCTAAATTCCTCTCTATAAAAACGGGAAATAAAATTTCTAATGTAATGCATACTGCACAATCCAAGGTTTTAAAAGCATGTTTGCTTATAAACCAACTTTTGAAAATGCATCAATAAAAACTATCATTCTGAAGTGTGACATAATTTTTATAGTCATTAAAACAAGACAGATTATGATGAGCATAATAGAATTTCTTGTTCTAGCTCTCCTTTGGCTATTTGATTTTTCCTTTTTTAAAAACAAAACCAAACCTATCATTTAAAAAAGCCTTCAGTGACAAAATCTTGAATTGTTGGTTTGAATCTATCAGCTGCTCCATGGGAGAAAATGGGCAATCTCTTCCCACATGATTTATTGTCTCTGAAAACCCACTGGAGGGTCAGCTATGGGTTGGTACCAACTCAATGGTACACAACAACAACAACAACAACTAAAACCTAACATATAAAGCAAATCAAAGAGGACAGAAAACATTAAGCCCACTGCTGTTTAGTCAGTTCTGAATAATCAAGTTCCTATGGTGCTGTGTGGGGTCGACTCTGACTCATAGTGATCCCCATACACAACCAAACAACAAACAATGTCCTATGCCATGTTTATAATCTCCACTAAGACTGTTCCACAGAGTTTGCAAAATTATAATTTTTATGGAACACTGCCACATTTTTCTCCCTTGAAGAAGTTAGTAGGTTTAAACCATCAACCTTTTGGTTAATTAGCTGAGTGTTTTAGCACTGTGTGTCCAAGGCTCAGACAAAGCTGAATCCTTTTAAAAATTGTCCAGGGACTACAAGATGGGTCACAGGGACAAAGAGTTCTGTTTTCAAGTTCAAGATCTTAAGTAAATCAAGGTTAGAATTTATTAAAATTCCAAGGCCAGCTATTTATTTTAAACTTCTGCAATATTCACTGAAAAGTAAAACTTGATTTGAGGTAGAGAGAGAATGCTTTTTGAATGACTCCCTAACAGCAAATCTTAAATTGCTGAGGGGATCTCTAGCGTTCTGAAACCCTAACTCAGGATTCAGATGAGAAGACATTGAAGATGGCTAGGGGAAATGTGTTTTCTTTCCTCTTTACTTGTCTAATACACTAACAAAAAATGGGAAGAGTGAAATTATGATGAGATAAAAGAGTTTGTGGAGCTGGTGGATTCAAACCACATATCTTAGGGTTGGCGGTGCAATTTCTCATCACGAGGGCTCCAGAGCACTCTTATATTTACTTAGATATATAAAAAACCTGATCAGTTACCGATGTAAAAACTAAAGTTAGGTAACAAAAAAATGGAGTTTTTGCCATGTGTAAACATCTAAAACACCAGAGGGTAACTAACTCTGTGTTTGTCTTCCTCCTTACTCTATCCCATAAGAGTCTAGGAACCTATGTCGTTGTTGACAACAACATAAGAGTCTAGAAGCCTGTAAGTACACTAATTCTTTCTTTATACTTCTGGCATACAGAGTTATGCCTGGTGGAGATGATAATATCTACCAAATAAATGAAATAGCAATATTAAGCTAAAATACCCATTTTGTTCTTGATGTTAAATAATGAAAGTGGTATCTTTACATTTATAAATCATTCCAATTTAGATTCTCATATGTTTTTTTAATAAACTTGGAAAAACATGGCTATTCTTTCACAACTGACTTCAACAAGACATTACAATCTTGGCTTTGATATTCATGGAGCATCTAAGCCTTTCACAATTAAAAAAATACTGCATGCTCTGTGCTTGGTTGAGTCACCCCTACAATCACCCTTCAAAAATTCTTTCAGGAAGACCTGAATTTTAAAATTACTAAAGGCAGATTCACATTTAAAATTAGGTCTAATTTTTTTGGGGGGTGGAAAAAGTCCAGTTATAAGATCCTCTGAAACCTTGGCCAACATCAGCCAGATGTAAAGACCTTATCTTTGTATGAATAAGAGCCTTTAAGAAGTTATAAAGAAAGTGTGGGGATCCACACCTACATCTATTACTTCTAAAGTAACAAGTGATAGATGTTATATTTAAAAGAATATAATTTCTACTATACCACTAAGCTAGAATTTTTATACAAAATATTTCAGCTCTTAGGCACCTTATATAAAATTTTCACCTAAAGCAAACTCTAAACTTCACTTAAGTGTCTTACTTTCTGTAATCATCAAAAACATTTGTTTTTTCGAGGGCTGAAGTTGCAGAAAACACTCAAAATCAGATCTTATTTCAATATGTGCAAGAGAACTAATTGCCCAAAGAATTCAATTCAACTACATGGTCTTTGTTTTCACTAAGCTAAATTCTACCAGGTAATTTAAGGGAATCTGATAGCCTTAAAAAAAACTCCTGTGGGTCGTATATGTAAGGGTTTTTTCCACTGAACAAGGCCACTTAACTATTTTACCTTACTAGATACAATAGATGTATCATACTACACCATAATTAATAATAGAAATAAATAGGCTTGTCTATTCTTAGCAGATCCTCCAAGCAGCAGCTCACTGTACATGAACAATATCATCTTTCTCCCATATGGAAAGTCCTAGAATTCCTGATTTTCTCCCATCTAAGTATTTATTATTACTGAGGTAGAAGCTGTTCAATTCTATATTATATTCATGAATGTAAATAATGGAGTTTGTAAATCATGGCCCTGTTCTGGTCATGAAGGAGAGGTCTGCCATTGTCTAAGCTGCCCTCCCACTAAAGGAAAAGAAGACTAAAGTATATTACTACCTAAACCAACCTATTCTGTCAACTTTCACTCACGTTATAGTAAAAGTATTATAAAAAGAAAAAATTATTACCTGATACAAGAATGAGGGATTCCATAGTTATACCCTGAAACATGAGAGACCCTCTGAATAATGGGAACATCACAATGCCCTAGTATTGAAGAAAAATTACTTGATGAACAGAGTGGAGTGTTCCTTTCTGTTTGTAGGTAGGAATTCGCAGCTGTAGCATTAAGAAGTCTTGTTTTTGTATGATACTGGGAACCATTTGGTAAAATGTTCTCCAGCACTTTTAGGCAACTGGAATTCCGTTCATTTGCTGAGAAATCAGATAAAGTGCACGTTTCAAATCTACCACTGCTGGCAGTTCTGTCTTTGTCATCAGGAGAATCAAAATGTAGTTGCCTGCGAGGGCCAGGCTTGGGTTTCTGAGGTTTAGTGCACAGGCTCCTTGTCTGACGAGGATGCTCTGGGCTACTGATCGCTTTATCGTCTTCCTGCATAATCTTAATAATTTTGATAAGTTGGAAGAGACGTTTGCGGTCATTCATGTCATGGACTCCCAGTGTGGAGTAGTCCTTCATTGTAACCTTGGCTAATTCATCTATTTTCTGCAGGCCAAGAGCAGTAAAATGAGGATAATACTGTGCAAGCTCAGCTTCACAAAGACATTCATACAACCAGGACGTCATGGTTATTAGATTTCTTCAAACTCTGAAAAAGAAAAGTCATTCAAGTGAACTAAAATATTTGCAATATAATGATTCATTATTTGATAATAAAAACTACAAACATACAGATGTATCTTTTATCACATCAAGTTTTCAATTAGTACAGTTTTCTTCCAAAATTATCAAAATTCATGAAGTAGCAAAATGCATAAGAAAAACAGCACATGAAGAGTTTTTCAAAAGAGATTTAATAAGCTGATCTACTTCATAAAAAGACTTCATTTTACAAGTACATGGGTACACACACACAACACAAATCACTTACTTATTTCTAGGGAGTTCCTTTTAAGTAACGTCTATTTAACACATGTCACAAACTAATGAAACCTTGTTCCCAACCACTGATTGTAACCAGACTAATTTTAGATGTTCAACTTAATGTCAAGGCATGTCACACAACTGTTACCCATGATTAATGAACAAAGGCTAAGAACTCTTTCATAATGGAAAGCAGAATTAAATAGCAGACCGTGGAAAATTATATACCTGCTATACCTCAGAGAAAAAGCATTTGTATCTGCTGAGTACTAGACAAAATTTATTGAATAAATAAGTATAAAGATCATAAAATCAGAATCTACTAATTTAACTTTTGGATTACTCTAAAAAGATGGTTGTAGATGTCTGCTTTTTCAGAATATGAATTTAAAAATTAAGATAGGAAATTAATACTAAGGTCAAGATTACAAATTCATATATATTAAAATGTTTTACATTTTAAACACCAAGGTATTTCATTAAATATCTATAGCTGTGGCAATAATATATGAAGCAGCTGGTATATTTGAACTTCAAACCTTTGAGTTAGTACCACAACATGTAACCAACTACATCACCAAGGTGCCTATGTTTAATTGGAGGAAATAATCTTTATGCTAAAGATAAGGCCAGGGGAGCTCTGGTGGCCTAGTGGCAAGGAGCTGCAACTACAATCCCAGAGGCACACGGTTCGAATCCACCAGATACTCTGCTGGGAAAAGGAGGAACAATCTCCTCCTGTACCAGTCAGATCTGATTTGATGGTACACTCACACAAAAATTAAAAAAAAAAAAAAAAAAAGATAAGGCCAGAAGGCCATCCCATACTTAATCCTGCTCTTGCTACATATGTGTTAGATGTCTTAAAAAGGTCACAAATTATTTATAGGTCCCATTGCTCCTCTTTAACCTAGCCTGGCCTTTTGACTTGTGCGGGCCAAAGGAATGTGAAGGGAGTAGCACTATGTGACTTCTAAGTCTGGGCCTCGGGAGCCCATGCAGTTTCACTGTAATTCTCTTATAACTCTTCTCTCCTATGAAGAAGCTTGGCCAACAGTCATTACAAAAGTCAGACATGTGAGAGAGGCCACCACAGGCCATCCAGCCTCAGGGGAGCCCTCTGATGACTGAAGCTGATGACCACAGAGATGATATGAGTGGGATCAGGAAAAGAACCATACAGATAAGTGCAGCCCAAATATCTAACTCACAAAATTAAGATAAAATAAAACTGCAATTGTTTTAAGCCATTACATTTTGGAGAAACTTGCTATAGGGCAGTGACTAACCAAAATACAACTAACTGTGCCTTTGAAAATATGATTATATTTGCCTAAAATACCTCCAACTCCCTCTGCCTACTGAGCTATGCTCATCCTTTCAAAATAGTTCAGGAATTTCCCCCCATGACGACTTCTCTAATCTCCTAAATTCTTTGCCTCTTCACACAACCTATGAAACAGTTAAACTAGGTCACCGATTTCTTTGATATTGTTTCGACTATACTTGGCTATTTTAGAAAAACACACACACACACACACACACACACACACACACACCCCTGTGATGTACGTGTATCACTGAAGATAACGGGTCTTTTCTTTTTGCTTCAGCAATAATAATATTTATCAAGCAATTGTTCCATACAAGGGAACACTTGTGGCCTAATGTTAAGTTATACTGCCAACTCAAAAAGCATACTGTTCAAATCTACCAGGCGCTTCAAGGGAGAAAAATGGGCCATCTCCCATGCAATTTACAGGCAACAAAAACCCAGTGGAAAGTCAGCTATGAGTTGGTTCTGACTCAATGGTATTACATACCAGGCATTGTTCTAAGCACTATTTGTTAAACTCCAACACTCTAATAGGTAAGTAATCATGTGATCTGCTAGTAAGTTACTATTTACTATCAGTGGAAGTTATTTCCTTTCAACTCCAAAATGGGAATGAATAGTCCCAAAAAAAGCCATAGGGTCAGGATTCAAGAACAAAATAACTGTCAAACTCTCAGCAAAATACCTGGTCATATTTGGTACCCAAAAAGTATCACTCACTACAACTATTGTTAGCTCTTTTATTGTGGCTATCTCCACAACTTGAAATGGAACCTAAAATAGAGTAACACTCAGTACTTTGGTTTATTTCTGAGCTATATTTCCTACTTGGCTTATCCAGAGGCTAATCCATGGAACAGGTTGTGTTACCTTCTCAGTTTCTACAGGCTGCATAAGATCTTATATTTCTTACACAGACCTTCTTTATTGACAGATCAAACATTTCCCAATCATCTCTGACAGTCATGGCCTCTGTTGCAACTTGCAGAAATAATGTAATCTCCTTGCAACGATTCAATATCTTATTATGGAAAGGAAGGATGCCTGAACTAGAAGTATATAATGTAGACATGCAACTTAAAGCAGCCACAGAATCTTCTACAAAAGGCCGGAATATGTTACTTTACCCAGCCTTGCACTTGGTTGATAATTCTATTGCTGTTGCCATCTTTGCTGCACCATTAAGCATTATCAATCTAGTTCTTTTGTTTTAAAATGACATGTTTCTTTGTACCATGTTCTACTTTAAAATTCCATTCTCTTCTGCTGAAATAAACATCACTCTGTTCTTGTTCTTTTTATTATATGCTATTCAGTCAGAACCAAATCATAGCTGACACTCCAATGGGTTTTCAAAGGTTGTAAATCACATAGTAGGAGATTGCCTATCATTCTATCACAGAGGAGCTGGTGGACTTGAACCACTTGCCTTTGGGCTGGTAGTGCAACTCGTTACCACTAGGCCATCACAGGTCCCTAAATATAACCCTAAGACCCCTAAAAAATAGATACCTGAATCCCATCCCAAACTCACAGAAAACCAGGATTAAGATATGCTGTGTAGTGGCAAGAAGCTGCATTGCAATCCCAGAGGCACGTGGTTCAAATCCACCAGATGCTCTGCTGGAGAAGGAGAGGCAATCTCCTCCTGTACCAATCAGATCCGATTTGATGGTACACACACACACACATGCACACAGAGAGAGAGAGAGAGAGAAAATAAATTTTTTTTTAAATTTTATTATTTTTGTGTGCGTGTACCGTCAAATCAGATCTGACTGGTACAGGAGGAGATTGTCCCTCCTTCCCCGGCAGAGCATCTGGTGGATTCGAACCGTGCGCCTCTGGGATTGTAGTTGCAGCTCCTTGCCACTAGGCCACCAGAGCTCCCCAAAATAAAATTTTTTTAAGAAAATAGATAGTACTGTGTTTCAGCCTTGGAAGATAAGGTTTTGGGTAAGGATAGTGATGATGGGTGCACAACATTATGAATGTAATCAATTTCATTCAATTGTATACTTAAACATGGTTAAAAAGAACATGTTTTTGTTATATATTGTTATTGTTAGGGACTGTCAAGTACCACTCATAGTGACCAACAGATCTGAACCCTATCCTGTCCTGTGCCATCCTCTTCATTTCTGACATAGTTGAGTCCATTGCTGTTATCACTGAGTCAACCCATCTGGTTGAGGGTCCTCCTTTCTTCTGCTGACCTTCCACCTTTCCAAGCACTATGTCCTTTGACAAGGAATAGCTTCTCCTAACAACATGCCCAAAGTCTGTGTAAAGAAACTTTGTCATATTTGCTTCCAAAGAACATTCTGGCTGCACTTTCTCTACAACATAATGTTTGTTCTTTTGACAGTCCATGGGATATTCAGTACTCTAACACTGTAGCGCAAAGGCATCAATTCTTCTCTGTCATCTTTACTCACTATCCAGTTTTCAGTAAATGATTGAAGACTATTGCCTGAATCAGGCACACCTTAGTTTTCAAACTGGTGTCACTGCTCCTCATTAATTGGGAGAGATCTCTGCAGACTTTCCTATAGTTACATGTCTTCTTATCTCCTGACTACTGGTACCAAGGATGTTGACTGTGGATCAAGCAAGAAGAAATCACTGACAATTTAAATCTCTTCTCCATCATGATGTTGTCTATTGGTCCCGGAGTGAGAATTTTTGTTTTCTTGTTGAGATATAATCCACACTGAAGGCTGTAGTCCCTGATCTTCTGCAGCAAGTGCTTCAAGTCTCCCTTACTTTCAGCAACTAAGATTGTCATCTGCACAAAGCAGATGAATTTTCCTCCTATCCTAATGCTACATTCTTCTTCATAGAGGCCAACCTCTCAAATAATTTGCTCAGCATACAAGCTGAATGGGTATGAAGAAAGTATACAGCCCTGATGTACACTTTCCTTAATTTTAAACCATTCAGTGTTCCCTTGCTCTGTTTGCTTCTTGGTTTAAGTATGTTTTGCATGAGCACAATTAAGTGTTATGGAATTTCCATTTTTCTCAACATTAGCTTTAACTTGTTATGATTCATAGTCAAATGCCTCTGCATAGTCAATAAAACACAAATAGAAATTTTTTCTAGTATTTCCTGCTTTTAGCCAGGATCCATCTGACATCAGCAATGATATTCCTGGCACCACGGCCTCTTCTAAATTCAGCTTGAACTTCTTTATCACAATAGTTTTGAAGAGAAGAAAAATTCATGAAGACTGTTTATGTGGCTATACAGCCATTTTCTCAAATTTTCCTATTTCTTACAAATCTCATTACCCAAGTAACTCTTAGAGTTCTTACAACATAAAAGAGGATAATACATGCAATGTCTTTACCAACTTCATCCTCAGCATGTCATATACACGACATTAAGTCATTTGTCAAAATCCACAGAAGTATATGTACAAAGACTAAATGTTTATAACTTTAAGTTTATAAAAGAAACTATAGGCCCTAGTTAATATAAGGTATTGATACTACTTCAACAAATACAGCACAGGAATGCAAGATGTTAACAGGAGAAAAGGCAAGGGAATGGGAATTCACCATTACTTTCTGTATAATTTTTCTATAAATGTAAAACTGCTCTACATGAGAGAGACTCAGCAACTTGCTCTTGCAAAGTTTCCAAAGACAAACCCAAAGAATCAGTTCTGAATATAGGCTAGAGGAGAACTGCCCCATAGTGTTTCCAAAGTTGTCAGTTTTATGGAAACAGACTGCTACAACTTTTTCATGTGAAATGGCCAGTGGATTCAAATCACCAATCTCTTCTTTAGGAGCTGAGAGGACTTTTAGCCACTGAGTACTACAGTTTCATCTGTAGAGATTACAACCTAGAAATTCTTACTAGGCAGATCTTTTCTGTCAAGTAGGGTTGCTATGTGTTAGAATCGCCCCAATGGCACCCAATGATAACAACAACAACTACTCTTTTTTTCGTTTGTTTTATTATTAAGTTCAATGAAAATTTAGACTTTAGGGAGCTCTGGTGGCCAAATGGCAAGAAGCTGAACTTCAATCCCAGAGGCGAGTGGTCTGAATGAACCAGATGCTCTGCTGGAGAAGGAGGGGAAATCTTCTCCTGTACCAGTCAGGTTTGATTTGACGGTACACACATAAATAATAGTAATTTAAAAAAATATACAGACTTTGGATTTCCATTCATTCATTGTTGCACTTTTCTTCCCTCCCAACCCCCCCCCCCAGTACACTACCCTCTTGGAAAAGTAAAAGAAAAATTATTTCATTGTTTTACAATGCTTTCCCCCAGGTCCACTCCACTATGCAGCCTTCGCTCTGGACTCCTATTACTACAAAAATACCTAATCACATATTCCTTTTAAACAGTTTTCTCCCTCATCTGTTTCAATGCAGTACACATTATTAAACCCATCTTTCTCAGTCTCCCCCCAACCCCAATGTCAGTCCTGTTTTACAACAGTGGCACCATGCAGTATTTGGCCTTTTGTGACTGAAATACTTCACTTATACTTAATACTTATGTCCTCCAGGGTCACCCATTCTGAATAATATGACATGAGTTCCTTGCTTTTTAATGCAGTGCAGTATTCCATTGTGTGAATATACACAGCTTCTCTATCCATTCGTTTGTTGATGGGCACCTGGGTTGTTTCCAATTCCTTGCTATTGTGAACAAAGCCGCAATAAACATGGGTGTGCATATATCTGGTTGGGTGTCAGAACTACTCTTAAAAAATTTAAAAATAATATCAACTTAGCCAAATCGTATTACTAGGTATATCTTCAATGGAAAGAAAAAATGAGAACAAAGGACCTCTTTAGGGGTACCTTCCTCAGCAACCAAAAGCTTGACAATTATGGAGGGGAATAAGTATTCATCTAAGGCTGATGATGGTCTGTTGACAAGATAAATGAATTACTAACAAATGTGATGGTAATCTCAGCAAAATATTACAAGTCACAAGGGTTATAACCTACAGGCAAAAACATGTCTTCCTGATGTGGTATGGAAGACAATATATTGATTTTCCTTTTTCCATAAAAACATTTAAGTATGTTTGGATTCAAAGTGCTAAAATATCACCTCCGAATATCAGCCAAATGTAACACATGGTATAAAAATTCTAGTAACTTGTTGTTGTTGTTATGTGCCATCGAGTCGCTTGCGACTCATAGTGACCCTATGTACAAGAACTCTAAATGCTGTTCTATCCTGTGCCAACCTAGCCATCTCAAAAACACTTATTCCCACCGCTCCAGTCACAGAATCGATCCATCTCACCAAAGGTCTTCCTCTCCTTCACCGCCCCTCCACTCTCCCAAACATGATGTCCCTCTCCAAGGACCAGTCCCTCATTCTTCCCTGTAGACTGGGGCAAAATATGTCAGACGAAGCTTCAGAATCCTTGACTCCAGGAAACACTCTGGCTTCACCCTCTCCAGGACAAACCTATTTGTTCTCCTAGCAGTCCATGGTATATTCAACACTCTTCTCCAGCACCACAGCTCAAAGGCATCAATCCTCTTTCTATCAACCCTATTCACTGTCCAACTCTGTGATGCATAGCACATAATTGTGAAGACTATAGCCCGGATCAGGCGCACCTTGGTCTCCAGCCTGACATCGTTGCTCTTCAGTGCTCTTGAGAGATCCCTCACAGACGACTTTCCCAATGCAATTAGTCTCCTGATTTCCTGGCTGCTGTTACCAAGAGTGTTGACTGTGGAGCCATGTAAATTAAAACTGTTAACTATCTCAATCTCTTCACCATCCATGCTGATGCTGCCAATTGGCCCAGTGGTTAGAATCTTTGTTTTCTTGACGTTTAGCTTCAGTCCATATAGGAGGCTGTAGTCCTTGATCTTCTGCAGCAAGCGCCTCAGGTCCTCCTCAGTTTCAGCAAGCAGGGTTGTGTCATCTGCTAGTTCTAGTAACTTAAGTGTTGCAAAACATTATAGAAAATTAATCTCAACTTAAGTGTCCTACTACTAGTTGATAAAGACTTAGATAAAAATAATAAAGGAGGAAGTAGAAATTGAGGTTAAACATTGTTGATTTTACTTAATGTTTGAATATTTATACTATATGAACTATAACCTTATCAGGGAACTTAAAGTGCTACTATTCTCCTATCCACGGCAAATAATAAATTTTCATGTTTTTTATTATGCAGAGAAACAGTCTGAATCCTTTCTTCCTTGCTCTTCCTTTTTATTTATTTATTTGGTGTGTGGGTTTGTGATACTGTACAATTCCATGAGTTTTTCATATACCTCTGAAACCACCACTACAATCAAGATACAGAACATTTCCATCAACTCAAATGACTCCTCACACATCTTTATATTCCATTCCTCTCCTTCTCCTTAGGTCAATCATTGATCTATTTTGTCATTATATATTCATATGCATTTTTAGGACTTCTTATATATTTGGAATTATTCAATATACTCTCGCTTCTATCTGGATTTTTCATTTAGCATAAAGATTTTGAGATGTATTGATAATGTATATATACTCCCTTATCTACTAGGAGAAAAAAAGACTCAGAATGATTCAGTGAGTTGTCAAAGGTAGCAAAGGTCTCAAGTGACAGTTCCAAGATTAGAACATAGATCTTATTATACTGGTCTCATATGCTTTCCAACACTCACTATTGCCTCATTCAAAAGTATCTCCAAAAGCAGCCCACTACCAGTCCCTAAAGAGCTTGGATCCCTACATATGCTGCAGGCTGGCTGCTGCCTGCAGATCAGTGCTGTAGCATGAAGTCTCTCACAGCTGTCATCACTAGACAAATACCCTGCCAACTGTGGAAGCATGAAGGCCAGATGGGCAGGCTTTTACCTATAGGACATTCAATGCCACAGACATGCAGAGTTCTTCCTTGAAACCAGTCCAGAGCCTGCTAAGTCTCAGCTGTTTGGGTAACAATCAGAAATAGTCCTGGAGAAAAGAAACACAGTAGAAATTCACTTCCTTATCCTGGTGGTAGAGAAAAATCAGTCGAAAGGATAATATGGTATATAACTTTACATACAATTAAGGACAGCTACTCACATTCCATTATGTGGATAAGATCCAACTATTGTATAGGCTCCCTCATCATCATCTCAGGAATTCTACACACCTAAATTGCTTGAAATTGAATTTGGAGTCAAATGACTCTCAGTTACTTAGCTGTATAATTTTGAGTAAAGTCACTGTTTCTCTGAATTGCATTTCTGTCTCTCAAAGCCTACCATGAAGATGAAATAATATACATAAGTTAATTTGAAAACTAAATAATTCCCAAGAATAGGGCTATGCTGTTTTATTCAGCTCTCAAACACTGAGCCTGGTTTATAGGAAGTGTCAGTTGCCAGACTTGTAGAAATAAACAGACACATCTTAATAAAGACGCTGCCCTGGATGTGTTCACCAAGTTGTGCCAAGAAATCTGGAGGACAACCACCTGGCCAAGTGACTGGAAGAGATCGATATTTGTTCCCATTCCCAAGAAGGGCGACCTGATAGAGTGTGGAAATTACTGAACAGTGGATTGATTCAGTGACTGCGGTAACCAGGATGGGTGTGTCGGAGACGGTGTGATTGGCACAGGACAGAACAGAGTTTAGGGATGTTGTACATAGGGTCGCTATGAGTTGCAAGCGACTCGATGCCACCTAACAACAACAACATCATTAATATCACATGCAAACAAGATTCTGCTAAAAATTATACAAAAACGACTGGAGCAACAAATCAACAGAGAACTGCTAGATGTGCAGTCTGGGTTTAAAAGATGCTGTGGTACTAGGGATCTTATAGCTAACGTTAGATGGATCATGGCAGAAAGCAGAGAGTACCAGAGGAATGTCTTGTGTTTCACTGACTATGCAAAGGCTTTTGACCGTGTGGATCACAACAAATGGTGGTTGACTCCTAGAAGAATGGGAATCCCAGAACATTTGATTGTGCTTATGCAAAACCTATACTTGACCCAAGAGGCAGTTGTCAGAATAGAGCAAGGAAACACCACATAGTTCAAAATTGGGAAGGGTGTTCACTAGGGATGCATTCTGTCTCCGTACCTTTTCAATCTGTACACAGAACAGATGTTGGGATGCTGGGCCATACAAGGAAGAATGTGGCATCAGGATTAGAGGAAGATTCATCAACAACCTGCGTTATGCAGATGACATAACACTGCTTGCTGAAACTGAGGAGGACCTGAAGTGCTTGCTGCAGAAGGTCAAGGACTGCAGCCTCCAATATGGATTGAAGCTCAACATCAAGAAAACAAAGATTCTCACCACTGGGCCAGTTGGCAGCATCATTATGGATGGTGATGAGATTGAGATTGTTAAGAGAGTTTTAGTTTGCTTGGTTCCACAATTAACACTCTTGGTACCAGCAGCCAAGAAATCAAGAGACAAATTGCAGTGGGAAAGTCAGCTGTCAGAAACTTATCCGGAGTACTGAGGAGCAATGATGTCAGGCTGGAGACTAAGGTGCGCCTGATCCGTGTCATAGTTTTTGCAATTGTGTGCTATGCATCGGAGAGTTGGACAATGACTAGGGATGATAGAGAGTTGATACCTTTGAGCTGTGGTGCTGGAGAATAGTACTGAATATACCATGGACTGCTAGGAGAACAAACAGGTTCATCCTGGAGAGGGTGAAACCAGCTGTTCCTTGGAGGCAAGGATTCTGAAGCTTCGTCTGACATACTCTGGGCATGCTGCAAGGAGGGGCCGGTCCTTGGAGAGGAACATCATGTTTGGGAGGGTGGAGGGACGGTGCAAGAGAGGAAGACCCTCAATGAGATGGATCAATTCAGTGATTGAGGTAATGGGAGTAGGTATGTCAGAGACAGTGAGGTTGTCACAGGATAGAGCAGGGTTTAGGGCTCTTGTAGATAGGGTTGCTATGAGTTGCAAGTGACCTGATGGCACATAACAACATTAAAACATGGTTTCTATTATTGGACTGAGAAAAAGTGGCATATATAGAATATATATTGGATATATTGAAGTAGATCAACTTGCAAAAGAGACTATTTTAAAATATTAACACTACATTTGGATGTCCACTAACTTAACAGTATTTTATTAATGATAATTTTACAGACTCTTCTTTCCTTCACTGGCAAAAACATTTGATATCAATGTCTGAAAAGTGAGTGTAGGCAGCATGGGGACAACCGAATTTCACTTCTACTAACTTCACAAAGGAGCACTGTCCCCATTAACAACGTCTGCAGTACAAAACTAATTCCTGTAAGGTCAGACATGGTCTCCCATGCTCCTGTACCTATTTCTACTAATTCCAATACCAATCTTACTCCTCTACTGGGTCCAAAATACACTGCAATGACTAAGACTTTATAGAAGTATACGCATGGTTATGGTATTAGGGAAATTAACAGGCTACAATTCAGGTCAGCAGTAGGATACAATCCGTCAGTTCAGACAGCTTTTTAAGTGTGGCTACAGGTCCTCTGACATTCGGCCTCTGGCCTCTGACATTCAGCCTCACGGCTTCAGTCAGTGAGTGATACAAAGTTCCCTTAGTCCTGTCACTTATGAAGTCTTCCCTCTTCCCTCAGTTCTCCAGCTAGCTTAGGCAAAGGCCCTGGCTCTGCCTTGTGGGGTAACAGCCCAAATCAGCTGTCTCATGTCAGTCTCTTGTATGCTCCTGAGGCAGCTGTTGCTCTTGTGTAGATCCTAGTATGGCTTGTGCAGGAATGTCTGGTTCCAAAGGATGCATGCTGCTTTCTCTTCCTCGATGATGTTGAGATTCCCCATTTCTGCTTCTGAAACTTCTCCACTTAAACCTAGTGGGATAATGAGACTAGCCAGTGCCCTTAAGGATAGACTAACACACTCTAGTTGTATGATTCTGTATGTACGTGGCAAAACCAAGTTAATGGAGAGGAAAGCCATTTTGAGCAATAAACCCAGGACACCACAGTATCTAATATGGAGATATTAGATAGATTAAAAGACAAAACACCTGCACATGTGCTGTCTTAACATTCTTTTCAATTTCTTAATAATCAGCTTCCTTGTGGTATAACTTATGTACAATAAATTGCGCCCATTTTAAGTGTGCAATTCTCTAGGTGTTGATAAAATACTGGTGTAGCTACTACTTCAATCCAAATACAATCAAGCCATTCCAATAGTCACCTCTACAAGTTTCTAGTGCCCTTAACAATCAATCCTCTACCCTTGGCCAAGGTAAACAATGACCTACTTTCTGTTATATAGATTAGTTTGTATTTTCTAAAATCTTACATAAAATTCTGTAATACCATTTAATTTTGTTGTTGTCATGTGCCACTGAGTCGCCTGTGACCCACAGTGACTCTATGTGCAGCAGCTCTGAACTGCCCTGTTCTGAGCCAGTCTCACTAATTCCGAAATATCAACCCCCATTTTCCTAGTTACTGTCAAACCATCTCATCCAGAGTCTTTCTCTCTTGAGCTGTCCCTCCACCCTTCCAAGCACGATGTCCTTCTCAAAGGACTGGTCTCTCTTGGGCATTTGCCCCAACTATGTGAGATGGAGCTTCAAAATCCTGGCCTCCAAGGAGAAACTTGGTTTCATCTTCTCTAAGACAAACCTATTTGTTTTTGTGGCAGTTCATGGTATGTCCAAGACTCTTCTCTAGCACCACAATTCAAAGGCTTTGCTTCTTTTTCTGTCATCCTTAGTCACTGTTCAGATCTCTGATGCATAGCAAGTAATTACTAAGACCATGGCCTGGATTAGGCGCACATTAGTCTCTAGATTGACATCGATGCTTTTTAGTATTCTGGAGAGGTTCCTGACAGCAGATTTTCCCAGCGCAATTCGTGTTTTTATTTTTATATCTATATAATACATGGATAACCCTTCTCATCTGCCAAGTCCCTTCAGAAAATATCTTCCATTGTCCAACCCATGATCTGACAGCTTGTATCTTAAGCTTTCTTGGCTTCTGTGATTCCAAAAACGTCGACTGCTGACATTTTTCTTTTGACCAGTGTCTCTTAAGTTTAGCTGTACTGTCTCCAAGGGAAGTTGACGTGTCCTGTAGAACTCTTGTGTAGATCTGACCTGGAAGACGCCTTCTTCTGCTGTTATCCGAGGTGACCTTGCCCAGTGATGCCTTCTCCCTCCCTCTCTGGCCGAGTTTCGCTGGGTCTGACTGTGTGGATCATAACAAACTATGGCTGACTCTGAGAAGAATGGGAATCCCAGAACACTTAATTGTGCTAATACGAAACCTATACTTGGACCAAGAGGCAGTAGTCAGAACAGAGCAGGGTAACACTGCATGGTTCAAAATTGGGAAGGGTGTACGCCAGGGATGCATCCTGTCTCCATACGTTTTCAACATGTATGCAGAGCAGATTATCCGAGAGGCTGGGCTCTATTAGGAGAATTGTGGCATCAGGATTGGTGGAAGGTCTATTAACAATCTCCGTTATGCAGATGACACAACCCTGCTTGCTGAAACTGAGGAGGACCTCATGCACTTGCTGTGAAGGGTCAAGGACTGCAGCCTTCAGTATGGACTGAGGCTCAACGTCAAGAAGACAAAGATTCTCACCACTGGACCAATTGGCAGCGTCAGGATGGATGACGAAGAGATTGAGATTGTTCACAGCTTCAGTTTGCTCAGCTCCACAGTCAACACTCTTGGCACCAACAGTCAGGAAATCAAAAAGCGTATCGCGATGGGAAAGTCTGCTGTTAGGGACCTCTCTAAAGTACTCAGGAGCAACAGTGTCTCTCTGGAGACTAAGGTGCGCCTGATACAGGCCATGGTATTTGCAATCGCTTGTTATGCATCAGAGAGTTGGACAATGACTAGGGAGGACAGAAGGAGAGTGGATGCTTTTGAGCTGTGGTGCTGGAGAAGGGTACTGAATGTACCCTGGACTGCCAGGAAAACAAACAGATTTATCTTGGAGAGGATTAAACCAAGATACTCCTTGGAGGCAAGGATTCTGGGGCTTCGTCTGACATACTTTGGACATGTTGTCAGGAGGGACGGGTCCTTGGAGAGGGACATCATGCTTGGGAGGGTTGAGGGACAACGCAGGAGGGGAAGACCCTCTATGAGATGGATTGATTCGGTGACTGGGGTAATCGGGATGGGTGTGTCAGAGGCGGTGCGGTTGGCGCAGGATAGAGCAGGGTTTAGGGCTGTTGTGCATAGGGTCGTTATGAGTCGGAAACGACTCGACGGCACATAACAACAACAACAACAATATAATACATGGAGACTGAAAAGATTTTCCACTATGAGCAATTTTCTTTCTTAGAACTTGGAGACAAGTTATTATACTATTTCTCATAACTCTTCTTTCACTGACGTCAGTGACATATACCAGTAAGGGAAGAAATTTCTAAAAATTGAAATTAGTCTAATAGTTAAAATAATAATTTCGGGGGGGAGAAGTTGTTGAACCAAAATACATATTTTTAAATTATTATTATTTTTAAAACTGCTTGATGTAATCATGGGGACATTTTTGCTAAGAGAGAAAGTTCTCAAGTTTCAAAGAGAGATTATTCAGTAGCATAAATCCAGAAGCAGTTACCATGATTTTTAAAAATTTAAGGAAAATATAATAATCTATTGCTGGTGCTTATCTGCGTGTTCAGATTATTCACTATTTCTTCCAAAGGTTTTTGAGTACCATAAAAAAGTTGAAAACCTAAATCTATTTTCCTTGTCAACCAGGAATAAGGGAGAGAACTAGTAGGTGTATATCTTAAAGAAATAAGAGCTATGACACAAATCGGCAAATGTACATATTTATTGCAACATTATTTATAAAAGCAAAGAGTTGTGAACAACTCAAGTGTTCACTAAGGGATGAAAGGCTAAAGAAAATATGGTACATTCACACATATTACACATTATTGAAAAACAATCAAGAATTTGTGAAATATTGGTATGATGAGTACAGAAAAAATTACGCTTAGCAACCTAAGTCAGTTAGAAAAAGACAATTACAGCATAAAACCACTATTACAAAAAAGCTAAGGAAAGGTTTACACACAGAATCAATCTCGGAGGGATTAATAGGAATGGAAGGGAAGAAATTGAACTCAACTCACTGCCTTGGTGTTAGAACTGACTTCTTACTCACCCTCCTGCTAACCATCCAGTGTTTCCAGAGGCTGTAAATCACACAAGAGGAAACTGTCTATCTTTCTCATGCAGAGCAGCTGGTTGATTCAAATCTCATGCACTTGGGTTGGCAGCACCACTCCCTACCCATGTGTTGTTAGATGCTGTAGAGTTGACTTTGGGACATAACTTTCTAATAAATCTATCTTTCCTTTTTACCTTAAAATAAAGAAATAAGATAATGAGAACTTATGGGTAAGACAGGAAATAGATGCAACTGGACTCTCCAACTATGAGAGAAAAAAATTCAGGAATCCTGAGAGTCAAAAAAAAGATAAAAAATAAGGTTGTTCAAACACAGAAAGAAGAAAGAAATGTAATGAAAACATCAAATAGGAGACAGAACAGTAATCGTAAATGTGATGTGGCCACTGTGAACTGTCCACACCAGGAGCTGACCCACAATAAAGGTTTAATCGATCCCTTGCTCTCTGTACCCTCTCAGGGAACGAGGAATTGATTTCTCCACATTATTACCATCACCAGTTGAAAGGCAGTGTTCCAACAGCACTCTCTGAGCTTGATCTGAAGCCAGGCTTGGGTCATTTTGTATGTGATGCCTGGAATACACACATGGCTCTACATTGGGAGACTTCCTGTCAACCTCCAGATGCTAGCTGACTGTGCTGTGCCTAAACCAGCATATATCATGAGCTCTCAGTCATCTCTCACAGAAGAAGAAACTTGGAGCTCTGGTGGCCTAGTGGCAAGATGCTGCGTTGCGGTCCCAAAGGCATGTGGTTCAAATCTACCAGATGTCATCCTGGAGAAGGAAAGATTATCTCCTCCTGTGCCAGTTGGATCTAATTGGACAGTACACAGCAAGAAGAAGAAAGGGGGGGAAAAGACATGGCTTAAAAATCTCAAAGAAGAAAAACTGGATAAATTATGTATACTGCATTGAAACAGATGAGGGAGAGAATAGTTTAAATATATTATAGGGTATTATGATTATCATAAGAATCTGGAATGAAGGTTGTAGAGTGTAGTATACTCGGGATGGGGGTGGGGGAAAAAACCCACCTCAAAGAAGCAGATACTCTGCCGTAACTGGGTCCTCCATTCTCAACCTGGACTGATAACACACTAGACCTCCTCCACTTACCACTGAAGTGGCAACAGCAACAATCATGTACTCGGCCCAGTCCTTCCCCAAAGTTACCTCCTTTTTGTTCTTGTCTTCTCTTTCCCACTGTTTTATACGTTTTGGTTGGTTGGTTTTTTAAAAAATGTCTTTTGGATTCCCCCTGCTCCATTTCTTCCACCTTCTCTTCTCTAGCTTTGTTCCTTCTCATTGCTTTTTTCTTTTTGGTCTTTCTATTCTGATTCTCCATCCTTTTCTAAATGTCTCAAGCTTGGTTTTTCATTTTTCTTCTACTGAACAATCTTGCTTTTGTTTTCTAGAGTTGTTTGTGTGTCTGTATTTCTCTTCTTTTGGTTCCACTTGGCAACAGGCAATAAGAGTGTTCACACAGCCACAGTCACACACACACCTTCACACAGCTTCACTTACTGGACAAGAATAAAGAGTGACTCCTGCTCCACAGAAGATGGCAACCAGCACTAGATCAGTTTTCTATCACACCTACCATCCTCCATCACACAGGTCTCCATCCTTTATGACACCCACCAGAAGACAGGAGGTGAAACACTAAGAATTAGCAAATGAGCAAGAAGCACAAACACACTCATATGGCTCAATCAGATTCAGAATACTAAGACTAAAATTTCAGAAAACTGTAACATAGTGGAAGGATAAAATTGGAGTAAAGGAACATAGAATTAGTAAAATTGAGCCTAAATCCTTCAACACTAATCTGTTAGGAAAACAATTAGGAAAAAGAAGAAAGGAAAACGAAAGCATAAGAATTATGTGAGACAAAGAGGAATAACAGAGACCAATTGGGAAAAAATTAGCACAGAAGAAACTGTAGACAATTTGCTGTAAGAAAACTTGCAGACCATAAATGACATCCAAGTAGATATATGTATACCCATGTTTATCGCGGCTTTGTTTACATTAGCAAGGAGTTGGAAACAACCTAAATGCCCATCAACAAACGAATGGGTAGAGAAGCTGTG
>NW_006399982.1:3402795-3411669 GCF_000299155.1 Elephantulus edwardii
TGCGGGGAGAAGGGTGCAACAATGAATGAATGGAATCCCAAAATCTCTGTAGATGTTCATTGAAATGAAAAATAAACAACCTAAATAAAAAAAAAAGAAAACTTGCCAGATATTATGAGCAAAACACAAACAACAACAACAAAAAAAACTGTACTAAGACATACAAGAACAAATTTTTCAAAATTAAAGGAAAAAGATGAATATTGTAAGTAGTGGGGGGGAAGTTAAAAGGTATTTACAAATAAGAACCAATAGACTAAACTCTGATTTCTTAGCAGAAACTATGCAAGCAAGAAGCCAATACAAAACCCAGAAAGAAAAAAAATTGCCAACTAAGAAATATATACCCAGAACTGCCCATCAAAAAAGACAGTAAAATTAAGACATTTCCAGACAAACTGAAATTCAAGGAATTTGTGAAAACTAGATCAACCCTGCAAGAAAAAGGAAAGGAAATGCTTCAAACAGAGATATAACAACAACCTGAAATTGACATACATGACAAAATTAGCCAGAAACTGACCCACACAAAGTAAAATAAACCTGCAAGGTGAAAAATAAGAAACCAGAATTATTGTCATTAGATGTCATCAAGTCAACCACCCCTCAGAGTGACCCAGTGAACAATAGGCTCACTAGGTTAGCTACAAGTCAACAGATCTGAACCTTGCTCTATCCTGCACCATGGTCAAGTCCACTGTTACAGTCACTGTGTCAATCCACCTTGTTAAAGGTCTTTCTTCCTGCCTTCACTGATGCTTTACTTTCCCCAGCATGATGTCCTTTTCAAGAACTAGCTCCTCCTGAGAGTCTGAGCTAAGAATGTGATACGAAGTTTCATCATCCTTGCTTCTAAGGAGCACTCTGGTGGCACTTCCTCCAAGACAGATTTGTTCTTTGGGATAGTCTATGGGTCAGTCAATATGCTTACCTAACACCATAATTCAAAGAAATCAATTCTTCAGTCTTCCTTATTCATTGCCCAACTTTCAGATGCACAGGAAGCAACAGAAAATATAGTTCCTTCTGGTGCACCTTGAGTTTTAAACTATCATCTCTAATATTTAGCACTTTAAAGAAGTCCTTGAGAGATTTCCCCAAAACAACACATCTTTTGATTTTTTGGCTGCTACTACAATGAGCATTGATTGTGAATCCAAGTAAAATAAAATCATTGAAAACTTCAATCCTTTCTCCTTTTATCAATGGTGGGGATTTATCAGTCTGTAAACAGAGACTACAATGTTACAGATGCTGAAGGAAACAAGCTATTCCTCCACAACCTCAAGAGAGAGAGGTCCTCTTCAGCGGGCACTTTGAATTTGGAATTTTAACCTTGTAAAAGGTAAGAAGGGAGTTCTGGAGGGCTAATGGTACAAAACTGTGTTGTCAACCAAAGGCACATGGTTTGAGTCCACAAGCTGCACCTCATTTGTTAAATGGACAATCTCCTACTATGGAATTTACTGCCTATGCAAACTAGCTGAAGGGTTAACTATGAGTCAACTGCAACTCAACAGCACCTAACAACAACAAAAGGTAAGATAATAAATTTCCGTCTGTTAAAGCTATCCATTTGTGGTATCCCTGTTAGAGTTCCATTCATTACCTAACAAAGGCACACACCATAAATCAGGGCACAGTCAACATTAGCTCACACCACCACCTTCACATAGGAAGACCAACATGCATAAGAAAATCGCTTTCCAATGGTCCATAAAAGAAATTTACAGACTAAATAAAATTGTATTTTTATTGTAGACTCATTCATTGCCAGTGAATTAGAACTGACAAAAAGCTGATCTTCCAACAGCTTTTCAAGAGGCTGTAAATCCTATAGGAGGAGAATGCCCATCTTCCTCCCTCAGAGCAGTTAGTAGATTCAAATGGGTAGGGAGGCACAGCCTTTAGATTAGCAGTGCAATTTCCTAATGGCAATGCCCCCAGAGTTCCTGGTGTGAAAATAAGGGAGTTCTGGTGGTCTAGTGCTAACAAGCTATGCTGCAATCTCAAAGGCATGTAGTTTGAATGCACCAGCTGGTCCACAGGAGAAAAGTAGGCAATCCCTTCCTGTGCAATTTCCTGCCTTTGAAAACCCACTGGAGAGTCAGTGATGGGTCAGTTCAGACTCAATGTAACACAGCAATAACAATGGTGTAAAAATATAAGGTGAAAAACATAAAGACTGGAAATGAAAAACACAATGACTGTGAAAATAGATCTAAACTTTGTCCTATTCTGCACCATTCTTATAATCCTGGGCCTATTTGAGTCCATTGTGCAGACATTTTATCAATCTATCTCTTTGAGGGTCGTCTTCTCTTTTTCTGACCCTCCACCCTTCCAAGCATGATATCCCTTTCCAAGGAATAGGATATCCTTACAACAGTTCCAACATAGGTGAGATGAAGCTTCATTATCTTTGCATCCAAGGAACACTCTGGTTACACTTTCTCCAAGACATATCTATTCTTTTGACAGTCCATGAGATGGCCAGCATTCTTCTCCAACACCACAATTCAAATGCATTCATTGATTTTGAACTCTCAAATGCCCTGTTTAGCTATTAGATGCATAGCAGGTGACTGGAAAGACTGTGCTTTGAACCAGGCACACCTTGGTCTTTAAGCTCACATCCTTGCTCTTCAGGAGCGATCACCGACAGCAAACTTTCCCAGTGCTGTATGTCTTACTGACCTTTGGGACCAAGGGTATTGACTGTGGGTCCAATCAAGACGATATCATTGGCGATGTCAATCTTTTATCTATCATATTGCCTCTTGGCCTAGTGGTAAGAATTTTTGTTTTCTTGATATTGAAACATAATTCATATTGAAGGCTGCAGTCTTTGATCCTCTGCAGTATGCAGTATGCACTTCAGGTCCTCCTCACTTTCAGCAAGCAAGGTTGTGTCATCTGCATAACACAGAGTGTTGAGGGACTCTACCAGCTTTTGCAGTCTGAAACTGACGAAACATATGTAAGATGTCATTCCTTCAATACTGTACTTGCAGCCCTAGGTAACTACTAGTAATGATAATTTTTGAAGGGGTACTAACAAAACTACTATCTGGAAAAAAAATTTTTTTAGGGGGGGGAAAAATCCTAATCATTAGAAACTTATTCAGTACAGTTGATATTTTCAACTATTTTTTATTAAAATGAGTCTGTATAAGCATAAGATATAAGGTTAAGCATAAGATCTCTAATTAAGAATACAAGAAATTCATTGCAACAATGAATGAATGGAAACCCAAAATCTCTGTAAATGTTTATGAAAATTAATAAAATATAATTATAGAAAAGAAAAGAATACAAGAAATTCAGTATTATCAGTGGAATAATAAAAAGTGTTTAATATAGTAAACCATTTTCCCTCACAAAGGAATTAGTTATTTAAAACTCTAGGGATTATTCTATCTATAGAGTACTGATCTAAACAGAAGACAAATGATGCCAGACAACAGCTTAAAACAACAGCTGCTAAGAAATAATATATAATATATAATGGAATTCTTAACATGTGAATTTTATGATACTAATCATGTGAGCTTTCTTCAAAAATAGTTTTTGAGAAATTAATTTTGTAACTAGAAAAAAAAATTAATATCAAGCTTGTTAAGTTTAAGCAGTTTGTTTCTCAGTCATTGCAGTCTCTTTAAGAACCCCCAAATGAAATTACAAAGTTTTCAAGTTTGGTGAAACTGTTGAACACAGTTATCTTAAAACAGTGCAAAAAATATTCTCTCTAAATATAGAGGCTTAATTTTGAAAGAATCCCCAGGAACAGGTGGTAACCAACACTGGGTGTAAATGTGGTCTTCTATTTTTAAAATCTTGGCCTAGTACAACTTTAAGAGACAGTTGTCATTTGCAGACTTTGTCAGTTTGAAGTTATAAAATACTTTTAACAAAACATATGCCATGTGTTAAAATGGAAAAAACAATTACAATCAGTTTTTAGAAACTACCAAAATAATAGAGATTATTTCATTAAGAAATATGGCATGAGTATTCCAACTGACTAGCAAGGAGAAAAGAAGGAGCTATTAAAAGAATTCCATTCATCAAAATTGAAATCATTAGCATGCAATTAATTATACTACTTAGTCAATCTTCCAAAACTTTTTGTGCTAGATGGCCAATAATCTTCATCTCCTATTTGAAAAAAAAACAAAAACAAACAAACCAAAGCATAGGCAACTTAATTTGTTCAAAAGAATTATATGAAATGTTTTAGAAAGTGACAGTAAGGGGAGCTCTGGTGGCCTAGTGGCAAGGAGCTGCAACTACAATCCCAGAGGCGCATGGTTTGAATCCACCAGATGCTCTGCCGGGGAAGGAGGGACAATCTCCTTCTGTACCTGTCAGATCTGATTTGACGGTACACTCATACAAAAAAAATAAAATAAAATTAAATTAAAAAAAAAAGAAAGTGACAGTATAAACCTCTATAAACTATGACTCTACAACAATTTTAGCCAATCATGTCTTAATATAAATAAGTGGCTAACTTAAAAGTCTTTAACATATATACTAATCCTCACTACTGGACAAATTTCCTACTAGTCTTTTTGTCCTTTGTAAGAATTTCTGTTCTCTTGATGTTGAGATGTAATCCATATTGCAAGGTTGCAGTCTTTGATCTTCTTCAGTGTTTCAAGTCTCCTTCGCAACAACCTGTGCTATGCAGATGACAAAATCTTGCTTGTGGAAAGTGAAAGAGACTTGAAGTAAAACCCCAAATCCTCACCACTAGATCAACAGACAACATGTTAGATAGGGAAGTGAATGAAGCTGTCAAGGATTTCACTTTACTTGGATCCATAATCAATACCCATGGGAGCAGCAGTCACATAATAAAAAGACATGTTGGATTGGGAAAAGCTGCTGTCAATGATGTCTTTAAAGTGTTAAGTAGCAAGGATGTCAATTTAAAAACTAAAGTGTGCCTGATCCAAGCGATGGTATTTCCAATTGCTTCCTATGTAACTGAAAGTTGGGCAATGAGTAAAAAATATTGAAGAATCAATTCCAGTGAATTGTGGTATTCGAAAGGGTACTGGATATTCCATGGACTTCCAAAAGAACAAACAAGTCTGTTTTGGAAGAAATGCAACCAACGAGCTCCACAGAGATAAGGATGGTGAACCTTCATGTAACATACTGAGTACGTGGTCAGGAGGGGCCAGTCTTTGGTAAAAGAAGTCATGCTGGGAAAGGGAAAAGGTAAGCAAGAGAGAGCAAAACTCTCAAAGACTGACACAATGACTGTAACAGAAGTCTCCAGTATGTTGGAGATTGTACAGAAGGGCATAGGACAGGGCAAGGCTCAGATCTGGTGTTGATAGGGTAGCTATAGTCACAATCCACTATTACAACTAAAACAATGTAATTTTCGTTCACCCCAGTAAAACAGGCAATCTCATAGACTTAACAAAAACATGCAAAGACTACTGAAATGTCCCCATGACTGAACATCTGAACTACTTTTCAAAAACAGAACTCACAGTTGTTAGGTGCTGTCAAACTGACTAAGACTCATGGCAATCCTATGAACAACAGATCTGAACCTTGCTTTATCCTGCCCCATTGTTATAATTTCCAATGTTATAGTCACTAAATTAATCCATCCCATTGAGGGTCTTCCTCTTGCAGACTCTCTTTCCCAGCATTATGTATTTTTCTAAGACTGGCACCTCTAGACAACAAAACACTTTTAACTAGGGCCATTCCAAGTGTTACAAAGTAGAGCTGCTCCATGGGATTTTATTGGCTATAATCTCCACAGAAGCAGACTGCCAGGTCTTTCCTCCAAGGAACCTCTGTGTGAGCCTCAATTGCCAATCTTGAGATCATCTGCTAAATTCAAACCATTTACACAACCTAGGAACTTAGCACATTAAAATTCTAGTCTAATACTAACGGTCCTTGATAATTAAGGTGCTCTTAATGTATCAATGTCGGAAGCTGCACAGTCAATCCAAAGGCATGTTGTTTAAATCCACCAACTGCTCTGTGGGTGAAATCTACTCCCACATAAATGACAGCCTTTAAAAATCCATCAGATGGCTGATCAGTTACAAGACAGTTTCAACTTGACAATGTCTTAGCACATTAATATACTATAATATTCTGGGGAGCTCTGGTGGCCTAGTGGCAAGGAGCTGCAACTACAATCCCAGAGGCTCACGGTTCGAATCCACTAGATGCTCTGCCGAGAAAGGAGGGACAATTTCCTCCTGTACCAGTCAGATCTGATTTGACGGTACACACACACACACAAAAATAAATAAATAAATAAAAATATACTATAATATTGATAAAAGGCTCCTGATTCATTTTGCACAGTTGTTATTATTGTTGTTAGGTACCGCAGAGTTAGGTACCACCATAGCGATTCTATGAACAAAAGATCTGAACCTTGTTCTATCCTGCATAATCCTCACACTTCCTGACACACAATAGCCCATTGCAGCAGTCACCATATCAATCCACCTGGTTGAGGGCCTTCCTTTCAAGGTAACCATTTAATAAATAACAGCTATTACTTTCCTCTGCCAAAAACCCTGCACAGTCTTTGTAAGGTTGAAAGCATAAAGTTGACCTGAGGTCAAATTCTTGACTGAATTGCTAGTAGAGACCTAGGAGTTCCAAATTAGTTCAACTCTTTGATTTTATAAATTAAAAAAGTGAGGTTTAAAGAGGCTAAATGACTTGCAAAGCTAACCAGAGTTGAATGACATAACAGGCAGAGCCAAGACTAAACACTGGATCCCAGCCCAGTTTCCATTACATGTCACAGATCCTCAGTTTAGTTATAACGTAGTCTTCAAACTTTTATGAGTGTAATAGGAATACAGTTGTTGTACATGATGTTTTAAAGTCTTCTATTATAGTCACTACTGAGCCATTAATTTGATAAAGAAGCAGAATCACCAATAATGCAGACCAATAATATATAGTCCATGAGTTAACAGTAAAACCGTCTTGGTAATGTATTTCTCCGTAAAAGATTCCTGTTGAACGGTCACAAGGATACTTGAGCGGTTGCTATACACACTAGCCTACCAGAAGAATGCAAATACAAGGTAAAAATGCTTTAAAATATTTTCCCAACACTTAGAATGTGACAAGAGCTGCAGGGTACTTAGAAACTAAAAGGAGATACATATTCTTGGTATACGTAAACAACAGAAAGGCAAAGCCTAAAAGCTACAAGTAGAAAGGCAATAGCAACCAATAAAATTAAAAGTTTACCTTTACAAAGGGTGGAAAGTTTGATAGATGCCATAAAGGCATGATGGGGCAGGGCATGGGGGAGAATCCAATCTATCTGTGGTCAATTAAATTTAACAACAACAACAAAAATGTCCTGAAACCTACAGAGAAGACACACGTTAAGGAAGGAGAATGGAGTTCAAAGACGTAAACAATCAAAAGTCAAATAAACGTGCTCTTTAAGAAGCTACATTCACGGTTCGAATCTACCAGATGCTCTGCTGGGGAAGGAGGGGCAATCTCCTCCTGTACCAGTCAGATCTGATTTGACGGTACACGCACACAAAAATAATAAATTAAAAAATTTTTTAAAAAAAGAAGCTACATTCAGGGTTATAAGTTCAAAGGAAAGACCTTGGGATTCAGAAAAGTCTTGGGGGGGGGGGGGGGGGAGTGATGTTCAAGATCACAACCGAATTGGGGATGAGAGGTAGGAGAGAGGATGAGAATTTCGAGGATGAGAGGTAGGAGAGTGGATGAGAATTTCGAGAACCGAGAGGGACTAACTTTAGGTTCCTTTACCATCGTCCATCTCATTCGGCCCTCGGCGGCCGCTATGCGCACCAACTTCCGCAGGCAAATCCCACGGGTTCCAACCGAGCCTGCCCCGCGCCGACCGAGTAACACTCAGTTACACTCGCCTTTTCTCACCTCGGGAACTTCCAAATTTCTCTCCAGTCATCCATGTCTGTGGACAAGAGAAGATACCAAAAAAGAGAGACCCAAGGTGGCCCATCTGACCGTCCAGTCAACGTGCGAGCCAACAGCAGCGGCCAGGCCTCATCCCCATGGCAACGCCGCCAAACGCCTGTTCGAACGCCCGCGCCGACTGCCGCGCGCCGGTAACCTAGTCCCGTCCACCAATGAGCACTCAGAGGGCACAGTGACCGCTCTTCTAGAAGACCAATCGGTGATCAGAGGTACCAGTGGGCGTAACTTTCAAGTTCCAGCCCTCAACCAATTATTCCTCTGGGGTAAAATTCTCGCGATATTGTACGTGAGAGGACAGTGCCTTTGAGGCGGGCAGCCAACACTTCTGCCCAATGCTATTCGCTCTCGAAGAACAAGTGAGCTTTCCTAATTGGTCCATAAACTGCCAGGCGCGGCTGAAACCTGCCCTCCTTCCTCTTGCTGCATCGGGTGAGTTGTATTGGAGAGAACTCACTCGGCTTTAAATCTCCGCCGAGAGATTGAGGATCGGAGTGGTGGGAGTCTGCAGCTGACTATAGTCAGAGATGGGCAGACCCTCCTCCCAGCGGGTAGTGAGACCTGAGAAGGCCACCTCCAACCGCTCGCAAGGCCTCAGTTTTCTTATTGCAGGGAGGAGGGAAAACAGTATCCTGATGAACCTTACTTATTTGGTCTCTCTTAAATGATGGTATGAGTGGTCGGAACTGTATAGTCTGGCGAGGTTGAGGCTTTGACCTGGTATCCTGAGAGCCACCTCTTCCCCTTCATGACCACAGTTAACATGGTGTCGTGATACTAGGGATATTGTTGCTGATGTTAGATGGATCTTAGCTGAAAGCAGAGAATACCAGAAGAATGTCTATCTGTGTTTCATTGATTATGCAAAGGCATTTGACTGTGTGG
>NW_006399982.1:3412619-3414073 GCF_000299155.1 Elephantulus edwardii
GATTGATTCAGTGACTGGGGTAATCGGGATGGATGTGTCAGAGGCAGTGAGATTGGCACAGGATAGAGCAGGGTTTAGGGCTGTTGTACATAGGGTAGCTATGAGTTGCAAGCGACTCGAGGGCACATAGCAACAAACAACAACAACCTCTCAATCCTGCCTATCTCATTTTCCAAAAGAGATTTAATATATTCCAATTGAATAGTAGTCATGTGGAAATGATAGTAGAAGAAAACTTTTTTAAAATGTATTTAAAGCCTCACTTATACACTTCTTTGTCCTAGCCTGCTAACCAAAATGTTGGCAATTTGAACCCACCAACTGCTCTGCAGGAGAACCAAATGTGTTTGTGATTTGGGGCCTTATGTATTTGTAATTCTGTCTTAAAAGGGGTGAGAGGAAGAACGCACAAGACAGCTTAAAATAAACAGAATGCAGTCAAACTGCCAAAAGTAAGGGAGGTCTGAATTTGGATCACTGTCATTAGGTGTCCTGTATGACTCATCGCAACCCTATGAACAACAGATCTTAACTCTGTACCAT
Organism: Elephantulus edwardii; assembly: GCF_000299155.1. Lineage (NCBI taxonomy): Eukaryota > Metazoa > Chordata > Mammalia > Macroscelidea > Macroscelididae > Elephantulus > Elephantulus edwardii. The sequence goes on from NW_006399982.1 coordinate 3,413,163, forward strand.
CCTCATCATCTCTGACACACTTGAAACCATTGTCAGTCAATCAGTCTGTCAGTCCGTCTTGTTTATGGTCTTCCTCTTTTTGGTTTATCCTAAACCCTTCCAAGCAGGATGTGCCTTTTCAAGAAATAGCTTCTCCTAGCAACGACGTGATCACAACTAGCTGTGGAACCTTGGACAGGTCATTTAACATTTCCAAGCCATAGTTTCTTTTGGTAAATGCGTTGCTAACCCAGAGGCCCCCATATCTCAAGGGGCTGGAATCCACCAGCGACTCAGCAGGAGAAAGATGGGTCTCTTCCTGTTAAGGTCTACAGCCTCAGAACCCCTTGGGAATGAGTGGGAGCCAACTAGATAGTAGTGAGTGAAACTTTTGGGGAAAAAATGGGAATAATGTTTTAGAAAGTTGTTCTGAAGACTAATTGAAATAATGAAGGTAGTAGATTCTCACCCCTGGGTCAATTGGCAGCAACAGGATGGATGGTGAAGAGATTGAGATTGTTAACATCTTTAGTTTGCTTGGCTCCACAGTCAACGCTCTTGGCACCAGCAGCCAGGAAATTAAAAGATGTTTTGCGATGGGAAGATCTGCTGTTAGAAACTTCTCCACAAAGTACTTAAGAGCAGTGGTGTCACTCTGGAGACTAAGGTTGGCCTGATACAGGCCATGGTCTTTGCAATCACTTGCTATGCATCAGAGAGATGGACAATGACTAGGGATGATAGAAGAAGAATTGATGCCTTTGAGCTGTGGTATTGGAGAAGAGTATGGACTGCTAAGAAAATGAACAGGTTCAACCTGAAGAGGGTTAAACCAGGCTGCTCCTTGGAGGCAAGGATTCTGGGGCTTCGCCTGACATACTCTGGACATGTTGTAAGGAGAGACAGGTCTTTAGAGAGGGACATCATGCTGG
>NW_006399982.1:3414328-3414880 GCF_000299155.1 Elephantulus edwardii
GCTTTGGAAGGGTGGAGGGACGGCGCAGAAGGGGCAGACCCTCTATGAGGTGGACTGATTCAGTGACGGGGGTAATTGGTATGGGTGTGTCAGAGGAAGTGAGATTGGCACAGGATAGAGCAGGGTTTAGGGCTGTTGTACATAGGGTTGCTATGAGTCGCAAGTGACTCGACGGCACATAACAACAACAACACTTTTCCTTGGACATTCTTCTCACAGAAGTCAATCTGCTGAGTCCTACTAGGATAATTACAGGGACCATTTTTGAAGACTCACTACTTGCCAGCTACTGTTGTTTGTTGTAATGTGTTGAATCGCCTGTAACTCACAGCAACCCTGTGTACAACAGCCCTAAACTCTGCTCTATACTGTATCAATCTCATTATCTCTGACACACCTACCCCCATTACCCCAGTCACTGAATCAATCCACCTCATAGAGGGGCTTCCTCTCCTGTGCTGTCCCTCCACCCTCCTAAGCATGACGTCCTTCTCCAAGGACTGGTCCCTCCTTGCAACATGCCCGAAGTATGTCAGATGAAGCTTCAGAATC
>NW_006399982.1:3415295-3432177 GCF_000299155.1 Elephantulus edwardii
GAGAATTTTTGTCTTCTGGACATTGAGCCTCAGTCCATATTGAAGGCTGCAGTCCTTGACCCTCTGCAGTAAGTGCATGAGGTCCTCCTCAGTTTCAGTAAGGAAATAAGTAATTTGTCTCAACCAAACACCCAACTACCATCATATTGATTCTAGCTCATAGTGACACAATAGGACAGGCCCATAGGGTTTCCAAGACTATTAATCTTTATGTCAATAGACTGCATCTCATTCTTCTACAGAGCATTTGGTGGGTTCAAACTGCCAGCTTTTTGGTTAGCAGCCAGATGTCTCAACTACAGTGACATGCTCACAGGTGCCTCAGCCTTGAGCCTCGAGGCTTTAGGCCAGTACTGCAAAGCTCTCCTGCCAATTACGGTTTTTCCCTCCTTCTCCCAGTCTTCCAATTAACTTGCATAAAGCAGTTGGGGCCTCATAATCCCAAGGTCCCATCTCATGTCAGGTCTCTGGTTCTCTGCTATGGCTGTTGCTCCCGTAGGCCCTAGGCTAGCTGATGCAAGAATCTCTGTCTCTAAAGGACACACTACATTCTCTTGCTTATTCTTTGCTATTAGAGAGGATCTTCCTATTCTTCTGCTGTGTCTGCTAAATTTAATGTCAAGACTAGCTAATAATCCCTTGTGGATTGGCAAGACTAGCAAATCCTCTCGTGGATAAGCTAGCATGCCCTATTCATATATTCCTGCCTATCCACATGGCAGAATCATATTCAATGGCGTGAAAGTTATTTTGAACAATAAACCCTTAATACCACATTTACCCTATTGTGAACCATCCTCTCTGATATGCTCAAGCCCATTGTTAGAATCACTGTCAATCCATCTTGTTAAGGATCTTCCACTCTTTCTCTGACCCTCCAACTTTCCCAGTATCATGTTTTTTTCGCAAGGACTGGGCCCTCTTGACAACATGCCCAGAGTGTGTGAGATGAAGTTTCCCCATCCTGGCCTCTAAGAAGTGCCAGGGTTGCCCTTCCATTAAGACAGACGTCTTTATTTTGGCAGGCCATGGCAGTCACTATTCTTCTCCAACACCATAATTTAAAGGCATTGATTCTTTTCTGTCATCTTTATTCAGATGCATAGGCAGTAATTGAAAAGACTAGGACTTAGGGCAGGTGCACCTTAGTCTTTAACTCTTTGCTCTTTAATACTTTGGAGAAGTTTTTGACATCAGATTTTTCGAGCTCATTGCTACATTCCCTGTGTCAGTCCACCATTGAGTTGAAACCAACTTGTAACTGACCCTTCAGCAGGTTTTCACAAAGATTTCCCGCCTTTCTTCTTTGAAGCTGCTGGTGGATTCAAACTTGAGAGAGATGCCATCTTTTGAGTTAGCAGCACAGGTGGACAGTGGACCCGCTGTCCGCCTGAAGGAGAAAGGCAACAGTAGTTTGCTCCCCATAAGATATACAGCCTCTGATAACTAGTAGAGGGTTGCCATGAGTCAGTCAATTTGAATATTGAGGGTTTGTTTGTTTCTTTATTTTGCATAAACACTACTTATGTTAACCCCTAAAACAACCATGAAAAAGAAGTACATCCTTATTTTATGCATGTGGAATATAAAACAAGTATCTTGGTCTAAATAACACAGATACTAAGTTAATGAGGTAGGTGTTTATCTTTGCAGGATGAGTCTTGTTTCTGTATTGTGCCCTTGCTGTTTCTGGCTGAAAGAGAATGAGAATGCCTATAATGTCAGGTGAACAGGCACAGGGAGATTGGACAGGTTAATTTACTGAAACAGAAGTATCCCGCCCATCCACCCGGAGATGGTCTACAGAATACCTGTAAATCAGAAACCAACCCATTGCCATTGAGTCGGTTCCAACCCCTAACCACCCTGTATGGTGGGAACAAAATCCTTCTTTAATAGAAACTGCCACCTTGAGAATTAAAGGGATGGGAGGAGATCATCACTGAACTCTAAGCCCATTTCTCTTGTAGTTTGTCGATAGCATTTAAAATTCAGCTTCTCCCCAACAGAATTCATTAGTTTATAATCTGCCTTCTTCTCCACTTATCTTTCATCCAGTAATTGAAACCAAAACCTTAGGAGTCTTTATCCACTTCTCTTTCTCGCAGACAATGAAATATCAACTGTTGTTGATTTTATCTTTCAGCTCTCTTAAGTTCATCCCCTTCTCTCCTTCATTGCCTCTACCTTAATTTAACTCCATATGTCATTTGGCCTGTCGGCCAAAAAAGCTAGTTTCTTGCCTCCAATCTTTCCTTCTGATTTGATCACCCCCTTGCTGCCAGAATGTCTTTGTATATTATGAATCTGATCATATTAAATTCTTAACCTAAAACTAGTCAAAGATTGCTTGTTTTCAATAGAATGTAAACTAAGCTTTCTACAAATGCAGTGTCATCTTGTGTTAGTGTTGGTCCACATTGCTCCTTTTGTATGGAATACCCCTTATCTCCACTTTTATTCTGCCTGGTAAACTCCAAGCCATCTTTCATAATCCTTATGGAATACTCCCTAGATCTAAAGATAATTGCTCCTTCTTTGCTATCTTTCCATTTTATACATACCCCTGTATTTTGTGAAACATACTGTAGATTGTTTAAATCTTTTCACTCCTATTAGGCTGCAAACCCCCTCCAATGCAAGGCCTTTGTAGTATTCATATCAACCCTTCAGTCCTGTTAAACTGCTTTTTTATCGCATGAGACACACACAGCAGAGGTTAGATGAATAAAAGAACCCCTTGAGGCTCTTAATAGTGAAGCTTCCCATATTTACTTTCCAGAATTGTACAGCAGATGGCACTAACAGGCTGTATAATCGAGTCCCCCTCACTAGGAATGATTTCTGTCCCAACCTTGTCTGACTTTGGCCTCATCCTGGAAGCCAATATTCATTTCATCACAGGTAAAATTTTCTGTTTCTTCTCTCAGCCAAATAGCAAAGATAGCAAGGTGACTCAGCAGCTTAGTCTCTGTGAGAAGAAGAGGGTGGCAGGTATCCAGGGAAAGGCACAATTGAGACATTTTATCAGTTTATTCATGGTAGCTGGAAGTCTTTTTCTGTTATTTTATCTTCTTTTTTGTTATTGTTATGTGTCTTATGCATGAATAGATTAAAACAGGTAGGAGAATTGAAGAAAAAAACCTTTATGCTATGGAAGATGCAGGGGTGCTGAGCAATTGCCGAAATGTGTGTGGACTGGAAGAATTGGCCTTGCTCCTCATGGTGCAGTAGCCTGGGCAAATTTCCTAGATATTAGGGCCCTAAATGAGATACTTACATCCTGTGCAAGACTAGCATCAAGGATGTTCCCAACACCTGGGGTTTGGGAATCCCCAGGCTACTGTAAATTATTTAGAACATAAGGATTTGGGTTCTGACCTTCCAGAAGATAACAGGGGAAACATAGAAACCCTTAATATAAAGCAAAGTTTTAGTTTTCCAGGTTACATTTTACCCTATAGGTTATTCTTTAGGTACCAAGACCTAAACACACACACACACCTCAAACAAAAATAAAACAAACGGGAGCTCTGGTGGTTTAGTGGCAAGAAGCTGCACACAATCCCAAAGGCACGTGGTTTGAATCCACCAGATGCTCCTCTGGAGAAGGAGGGGCAGTCTCCTTCTGTGCCAGTAGGATCCCACTCGATGGTACACAACAAGGCGGGGGGAAAGTAAATAAAACAAAAGAAAACACCCAAAACTTGTTCTGTTGACAGGATACCAGCCAGACCTTTTTAAAACCTCCATTTGAATAGAGATCTTGAAAGCAGAAGTCATTTTCTACATGGTTTGGGTCTCCTTTCTCAGGGCTATGTGTGCTCCAAACCCTATTTTCTATGGTGGGCAGTGATGTAGAAGGGGAAAAAATCTAGACCTCATAATTAGATGTGGAGCTCGGGTGGCCAGGGGGCAAGAAACTCTGCCGCAATCCCGAAGACACACAGTTTGAGGCCACCAGCTGCTCCGTGGGAGGAGGATGGACAGTCTACTCCGCTGCCTCTGAAAACCCACCAGAGGGTCAGCTGTGCGTGGGTTCTGATTTAACAGTACAGAACAAACAATAATTGGATATGCTAAATCCCAATTTAGTTATTTACAGATCACCTCTGCTCTTGGAAAAGTGTTTCAACCTTTTAAACTCTCACTCTGATGTCCTAGTGAGTTGTACTGTCAACCCAAAGGCAGGCAGTTTGGATCCACCAGCTGCCCTGTCAGAAAAAGATGGACAGACACGCAAATTCGTGAAGCGTTCCATATTTTAAAAAAAAGAACTCAAAGGAGGTGAGGAGGGGTGCAGAGAGGTGAGGATGGGTAAGGGTGAAGCATCAGGGCTGCACAGTTTGGTGGGTAGAGAGAGGGAGGAAAGCAAATGGGAAGGATCCAGGCAAAAAGACAGGGTAATCATGAGCAATGTTTTATGGTGATTCATTTTTTAAAATACAATGTGTGAGAATGTATGAAACACAATGTGAATGAAGAATAGTGTGAAACATAATGTATTGAAACTTTGTAAGCAAATCAATTTAATAAAAAATATGTAAAATAGAAAAGAAAAAAAAAGAAAAAGATGGACAGTTGCCTCCCATGCAGTTTAGTCTGAAAAACCACTGGAGGGTCAGCAATGAATTGGCTCTGATTCGATGGCGATGAGTTTCTTTGCTTTTCTCATCATAAATGAGAAAATAGTGCTTCTCTTGAAGCATTAGTAACAGTGTATGTAAAGAATCTGACAGTGGGGGGCAGGAAAAAAAAAAGAATCTGACAGTGTTCAGCTGTCGCAGCATCCAAAACCAATCCATTGCCATCAAATTTATAACGATGCATAGAAAAGCCTGATAGGATTTCCAAGACTCTAATCTTTGTGGAAGCCATCTATAGTATTTTTCTCCCACAAAACAGCTGGTGGCTTTGAACTGTCAACCTTTTGGTTAGCAGCTGAGCACTTAAATAGTGTTCTACCAGGACTCTCATCATAGTACCAAGAAAAACACAAACACACTGCCTGTTAAGTCAGTTCTAACTCATAGCAACCAACTGTCAAGTTTCCAAAGCTATAAATCATAACCAGAGGAGATTGCCTATCTCTTTTCCCCACAAACTCACTGGTAGATTCTAACAGCTAGGGATTTTGCCATGACACAGACAATAACTGGTAACATTATGGCATAAAACACAGTTCTTAAAGCAGTTTTAGGCTAGAAGGAACAAATTTAAGGATAGGGAGTGGGAAGCTCTTTCTGTGTCTAAAGATATGTTTCTGGAGGCTGTTGGGTTGAGCTATGCTTGCAATAGCACTTTGAACAATTTGATGAAAACATTGGAACACAACACATCCGTATAGTCATCTATCTGTGAATTCTTTTTTGGCACCTAGATTCTGAACTTCCTGGTCTGAAAGGGAATTGCACACAGAGACAAAGCCAAGAGCACTTTTCTTTAGCTTCTGGAACCTTCTGATGACATTGAAAGAGGGTTTTTTGCTCCGGTTTTTCTCTAACCACCTCAGGCACTTTGCCACTTTTCTGAAGTGTGAATTGCCTGCTGTCAGCCTAGAGTTCTCACCTCCGCAATCCTGGCTGCAGGCATATTTGCATATTGGATGCTGTGTTCCTTAACCCCCTGAGGTTTGAATCCATTTGGAGTCTGTGTGTGAAAGCTGGCTACTTTCAAACCCCAGAACCATTTCAGCTCCCCAGTCTCAGAAAAACAGAAACCCCCCCAACAATAGCTCTATTGATTTTTATGTAAATGTCACTCTTCAGGAAAACACTGGGCTTTTCCCCAGGGTCCCAGAACATACCCTGAGCATTTGTTTTAGTGGGAAGTGGGGAGAGAGTTCTGTTGAGTCAATGAACATCTGTTGAGAACTGCTGTGTTGGCCCCAAGGAGAGAGAGCTAGCTTGTCTCTTCCCTGTACCTAGAGGCACAGACAGATTTACTGCACTGAGTGTACGTGCTTTGTACTGTTGTGACTTAGCTAGGCTGGAGCCTGTTTCCCAGGATTCCTTGCATCTATAGTTCAGATTAGGGTTGACCACAGAGGATTTTGTGCAAGATTTGGAAAGCTGAAGTGTGTCTGCAGGCCTCGGGCTAAGATCATAGTTCAGCTGTGGATGCGTTCCTTGTTGGAATCAGCAAGGCAGCACACTGTGGACAAGGTTAAGTAGCAGCCAGTTTTCACACCGTGATACACACCAGGCACAGAGCTGATACATGAACACTGACGCTTCTCTGTTGGCTCACCTTGTTGGTAAAGGACAGAACCCAGGCCTGCAGCTTCCACGGCTCCTGCTAAATCAACTCCTTCAGCTCCTCTTGAGTCCTGGACCAGCTGTTTGTTCACCTCTATGGCAGAGAACTCCAGTCACTCACTACACATCATCCACGTCGTTGTACTTGACGGCAGTGAGAGGAAGTCACAGGTTTCAGTTTGTCCTTATGAGTTCCAGTTTGCACAGGTTTGAATTTTTCTCACAGGTTCTAGTTTACCACTTATTCCCCACCATTTTGTATCTAGCTTTCCTTCCCAGCTGCTGACCTAGCTGATGTGTAGACTTCAGTTCTACCCCAGAAGTTCTAAGCTCCTGGATCACACTAAACATATCAAAAGGCAGTGAGGATTTCTGCCTTTGTAGAACTGACCTCATCATGGGTCCAGAGCATAGATGGAAAGTGGACTTTGATCATAGCTGCTCTAGTTCCATTGAGATGAACAGTTAGTTGATTTGACGCTTAGACTTGGTCACACCTGCCTGCGCATATATATCCATTGAGATACATTTTGCTAGAGTACTGCTTTTCAATATCCTGAACACCCCACAGAAAAATATCATCTTACTTCTCTCTCCCTAGTGTCTCCAAAAGGAATATTAAACTTTTTTCATTTAGTAGCGGAAAATCTTGTGAGCAGCACATTTAGTTCCATCTCATTTTTAGAAGCTTCATAAAATCCTATCGTATAGATATATTGTACTTTATTCCACGATTTCTCTATTAATGAATGTTTGGTTCTCGCCTTTTTTTCTTTTGTGATATTGCAAATAAGTATGTAGTTAGCATCCTTATGTGAACATCTAAAACATATATTTCTGTATGTGAAAGTGCTACAAGTAAAATTGCTAGATCTGAGGGGAATTGCATTTTGCATTTTGATTATGTACCGAATTATTACCAAACCGCCCTCAGGGGATATGCTAATCTACTCATCTACCCACAGTGTACAAGAGCACAGACCATTTTGAAAACCTGCTTTGATATTATTTCCAATCCTTAAAAATGCTTGTTATCAGGTTAGAAATGTGGAAGTCTTGATATTGAGTGTGTTTGGTATTTTTCTTATTCGGAACAGCTCCTTTCTTTCCTCGTGAGGAAGATGCCGCTCCCTGGAGTACCATTACCCTCTGTTGGCAATCCTGAAAATTGCCCTGGAGCAGGTTTTCATTTAGGCCCGAATTGTATTTCTCTGACAGAAGCAAGTTTATCTTGATTAAGCGCCAACATGGGGGTCTGGGGAAACCAGTGCTCCTGCTCCAGGAGCCATCTCTGCAGCAGCTATCCCTCAGCACCGGCTCATTCTTTGGCTCTGGAATCCTGTAGAAAAGGCCTTATTGACTGGAAATCTTCAGAAACAAACCCACCAAAATGCTCTGGTTTCTTAACAAATACACAGCATCCCTGTGTTTTAGCAGAGATGTCTAGAGGAGTTGGGATGGAGGATATGTTGACTGAGAGTAGCAGCCCCAAACAAACAAACAAAAATCCAAACCAACTGCCATCAAGATTATTTCAACTAATAGTAACTTTGTAAAACAGACAGAGTAGAATTGCCCCATGAGGTGTATAAGGTGGTAAATCTTTACAGAAGCAAATTGCCTCAGTTTTCTCCTGCAGAGCGGCTGATAGGTTCAAACCACCAAACTTTTATTCCTGGGTTCTTCGGGGGTCCTTGGTATCCTTTTTTCTGTAGGTGATAAGGTCACTGTTAGCTAGTCTGTGCTACTCCCTGTGATCAGCATGCCAGCCCCTAGTCTGAAGTCTTTCATGTAATTTCTCAGCATCCTACATTTTCCTTTTTAAATCCTCAGATAGACCATGGCTTTGAGAGCATGTGGCTTGATCATCTTCCGAAGACGTCTTGTTCCCAAGGTAGACAACAATTCGATTGAGTTCCTACTGCTACAGGCATCAGATGGCATTCATCATTGGACTCCTCCCAAAGGTGCGAGGGCAAGGGGTTGGTTCTTGGGGAAATGCCACGCTTTGCTTAGAAATCTACACTGTCAAGCCCCCCAGGAGGTTTGCCTCATAGAGACTGTGCAGTGAGAGGGGATGAGGTGTATAGGAGCTCTTGTTCTTCCTAGATGCCAAGTCTCATCACCAGGTCAGAGTGGAGCTAGGAATAGAATCCTGTAACTGATTCCCAGGCCAGAAGTAAGACTTGATTATTTTGAGAGTAGCGTGCTCCATACCAGCCTTAATAATGAATGGTTGAATAGGAAAAAAGGCACTGAGTGAGGCATCAGGGACCTTGGGTCAGGGGCTGACTGCACTAATAAGTCCTGACCCAATTCTCTGAACTTGAGTTTTTCATCTGTCAGTCAAGGGATTGGACTAGAAGAACCTAAGTTTCCTTCTAGTCTTAACCATTTTATACTTCATTTGATTGACTTCTTCTGTCTCAGTTTTCTGTCACTATCACATGATTTTCCTGTTGAACTCAACACACAGAGGGTATGTTTTCTCTGGGGAATTTCTCAGCATAGTTATGTCTTGAGTTAGGAACACAGAGAAAATGAGTTCCTGATCATGGATTTATCTTCAAATTCTGAAAGAATTAAAGAGTGAAGGAATGAGAGGGCTCCTCTCAGACCAGGAGGCTGGGAGGACCAGCTGTCCCATATGGAATTGGCTAAGGTAAATTGGGCAGAACAATGAAGACTAATGGCCAAGGCTTTTAGTTCATATGCAGATCTGTCTATAAGTAGACTTGTTTCATGAGCCAGTATATCTGATCCCAGCTCCAAGAGTGAGAAAGCTATAGTTGGATGATCGTAAAGGAGAAGTCAGACTGTGTAGAGAGAAAAAAGGAAGAGCCTTTGACTAAAGCTGTTGGGAAGATCTCAGTGGTCAGTGATATACTTTAGCTCTGGCACCTTCTGGATGAAGAACCCAGGGTGGTCCATTCTAGGCAGAAGGAAGCGGAGGATGTGAAAAGGAATCGGGTGGGGAAGGATAGATAAGATCCAAGATTGGGGAAAGCTAGGAAATGAGAACAGGGAATAAGCACCTTTTGCTTATCTGAATTGCATTTTGGGGGGAAAACAAAGTTTGTTTTTTTTTTTAAAAAAAAAGCAGAAGTGTTGCAAAATACTATGAATAGAAATGTTCACACTTGTCTCCTGATCACCTAAGTCACACTGCACGCTACCTCTCCTTGAAAGCGGTCAGAGGAAGTTTCCTATTCCTGTCTTGTGTCTCTGAAGAGGAGAATTTTTAATAGGTGTTGCTGGGAGTGGTGTGTTCAGAGACTCCTACACACTTTTGCAGGGAGGTAGGGTATCCTAGGTCACCAAGAGCATGCCTCCCACCTTCTTCCCTTCAATGCAGTGCCTACCTGTGCTTGTGTAAGTGGCTATACATGGTGGTATACGGAGAAAATTCCCAGAAACAGTGAGTTGGAGCTTTTAAATGCTGAGCTCCTGAGTAGTTTTTATGAAGCTGCGCAGAAGCAACTGACTCTGAGCACTTCTGGGAGAACCTGTAGGAAGGAAAAGAACTCAGCCTCATCTCTACACCAAGAAGGGAACAACTAAGAATTTCTACTTCCCATGAGCATTGCTGGGGCTATGTGTGCTCAGAGGCTGCAAGTGAGCTGGGATGCAGTCCTTCCTGAGGAAACTACATATGCAGGGGAATATGCCTGACCTGACCAAATCCCTCCCAGTCCTCCTCAGCCCCCCTGATCAAGCAGAAAATTGTGAGAAGGGTCTAGAGGCAAAGCAAACGACTGCTCCCAGTCTGCAAATCTTCACATTCTCTTGAAACAGTTTCTTGGCAGCTCTCTATCTAGGTGCAGGTCTTGCCAATAAATTTTCTTAGAACTGGCTCTTAGTTTGTCCTCAGTCTAAGTTCCCATCAGGACTTTCCCTGTGAAACTGAAATCTGCCCATACTCAGCTAGAAAGATGAAAACAGTATGGAAAAAGCCTTGATAGCTACTTGGAAACAGTTGCTGGTACAGAAGTACAGGGTTTTGAGCCCGTTCAGCTGGCCCCCCAGTCCCTCCAACTACAGACAGTCCTCACTGCAGTTGTAAGGGAAGTGCTCCCTCTTCAACGTGTTATTCACCTGCTAAAAACTGCTCCTTGGGAAAATCACTTTGAAGTCTCTAAGGGAAAAGTGACCCCAGAGAATATGGGATGAAAAGAGCTCCAAAGAATGAGCTTGTGGGGGACGGGGGTGGGGGGGGTGGTGGGAGGCCACCTCTTTCACCATCAAAGAGCAGCATTCTAAACCAGACTTGCCAAACACATGGTCTCTTTCACCCTGCAGAGGGTGGGGAAGATGGCTTGCCCGAGCCCCACACAGACAGACAGACCTACCCTGCTCCTCCTCCTCAGGCATTTTAGAATATGGCCAATCTCCAGGCTTCCTTCAGGAGCACCTAGAAAGGTCACTGAAGAATCCATCTTTAAATCGTTCAATCTGGAAAATACAGCTTTTGAGAGTTGTTAAAAAGAGTTCCTTTCTTCTCCCCTAACCAGGCCATGTGGACCCAGGAGAGAATGACTTGGAAACAGCCCTGAGGGAGACCCGGGAGGAAGCGGGCATAGAAGCAGGCCAGCTGACCATCATTGAGGGATTCAGAAGGGAGCTCAATTACGTGGCCAGGCAGAAGCCGAAAACAGTCATCTACTGGCTAGCAGAGGTGAAAGACTATGATGTGGAGATCCGCCTCTCCCGCGAGCACCAAGCCTACCGCTGGCTGGGTCTGGATGAGGCCTGCCAGTTGGCTCAGTTCAAGGAGATGAAGGAAGCGCTCCAGGAAGGACACCGATTTCTCTGTTCCACCACAGCGTGAGCTGATAGAAGCGGAGTCGTTTGGCTTTCCTGAGTTCGGCCTTGGTAGGATCCATGACAGCCTTCTGAGATGAAGCCTCCCTCTAGATCTTTGTCTCTTCCTAGCAAAGAACAGATGTTAATAAAATCAGGTCAGACCTTCAGAAGAGAGCAAGCAAAAATCTGAGTGGAAAAGAAAGCAAAGGAGAAGTTTAAAAACTCAGGCCCAATAAATGTATCCTTACACTTTATAAATAAACCTCAAGTAGCTTATCTGTCCTTCACATCCATTGTGTTTATTTCTTGGACTTCTGCTTTTGGTAGAGAGAAGAGAGCTAAATTGAATCAGAGCTGTGACTTTAGATGGAGGGGATGGTATACACCACAGCCCCCAAATGCTAAGACCTAGGGAATCAAAACAGTAGACACCCACCACTGCCAGCATAGCTCACTCTGCCCCCAGAATCCCAAGTGCTGTTCCCCTACCCTCCTGGTATCGTCAACACTGAGCTCCAGTCAGACAAGGTTTCCAAGTGAGTGAAACTGTTGTTAGGTGCCATGGAGTCAGCTCTGACTCATAGCGACCTTTTGTACAACAGAACGAAACTGCCCAGTCTTCCAATTTTGTGCCATCCTCACACTCTCTGCTGCACCTCAGCACATTGTGGTTGTCACCGCATTAATCCATCTCACGGAGATTTTTCTGCCCTTTTGCTAACTCTATTTTTCCAACCATGGTATCTTCCTCTCGGGACAGCACTGCATCCTCTTGATAACATGCCCCAAATATGTGAGACAAATTCTCATCACCTTTGCTTCTAAGAAGCACTCTGGTTGCACTTTTTTTAAAATTTATTTTATTTCATTATTTTTTGTATGTACCGTCAAATCAGATCTGACTGGTACAGGAGGAGATTGTTCCTCCTTCTCCAGCAGAGTATCTGGTGGATTCGAACCATGCATCTCTGAGATTGCAGTTGCAGCTTCTTGCCACTAGGCCACCAGAGCTCATCTGGTTGCACTTTTTTTTTTAAACACAGATTTGCTTATTTTTTGGTACATAGTATATTTAAATAGATATTTTGTATATTTGTTCATGATGTGTTAAATATTATTTGCCAATAGCACAATTCAAAGGCATCAATTCTTCTTCAATCTTTCTTACTCATTGTCCAACTTGCATATGCATATGAAGCAATTGAAAATACCAGGACTTAGGTCAAGTGCACCTTAATCCTAAGTAACATCTTTGGTCTTTAGCACTTTAGATAGGTCCCTTGCAGATTTTCCCAATGCAGCAGGTCATTTTATTTCATAACTGCTGCTACCACAGGTGTTGATTATGAGTCCAAATAAAATAAGATCTTGATAACACCAATCCTTTCTTCATTTATAATAATGTTACTTATTGATCCAATTGCGAAGAGATAGATCGATGATAGATAGATAAATAGATAGATATCATACCACTTAAGGCCATAGTCTTTGATTTTATTTTTTTTTCCAGTAAGTACTCAGCAAGCAAGGTTGTGTTGCCCACATGTTGGACATTGCATTACCATCAAGTCAGAACTTACTCAAAACATTCGGAATCCACTGAGTTTCAGGCTGTAAATCACACAGGGAGAGACTGTCCATCTTTCTTCCTCAGAACTCCTGGTGATTTCAAACTGCCAGAGAAGCACGATCATTGTCTTAGCAGCTCAACTTCCTATGGACTTCTTCCTCAGAATTCCTTGCACATTGAGTAAGTATGGTGAAAGGATACCACTGAACACTTCTTTCCTAATTGTAAACCATGACTATCCTCTTGTTCTATTCCTACGACTGCTTCTTGGTCTATGTACAAGATCCACATGAGCAGAGTTAAATGTTCTGGAATTCCCATTCTTCTTAATGTTATCCAAGGCAGATTTTTTTAAAATGTTCTTTTGGCAGTCCATGGTATATTCAATATTCTTTGCCAATATAATATTTGCCAATATAGTTTCTCATCCATACAGCCAAATGGTTTTGCATAGTCAGTAAAACATAAGCAAGCAAACACCTCTCAGATATGCTACTTTCAGCCAAGATCATCTGACATCAGTAATGATATCCCTTGTACCTTGCTTGTTTCAACTTGAATTTCTGGAAATTCCCTGTCTATGTACTACTCTAGATGTTTTTGAATATTCTTCAGTATTTTACTTGCATGTAGTATTAATGATACTATTCAGTAATTTCCACATTCTGCTAGATTGCCTTTCTTTAAGGAACAAAAATATTAATATCTTGTAGCCAATTGACGATATAACTATCTTCCAAATTTCTTGCCATGGATGAGTGAGTATAACCAGGGCTGTATCTGTTGAAACACCTGCAGGTAGTCTCGTGTCAAGGTTTGGAGCTGTATTCCTTTATCAACACCCTCTCCTTCCTTAAGTACCATTGGTTCTTGATCATATGCCTCTTTCTGAAAACATTCAGTGTCAGCTGTTTCTTTATGGTACAGTTACTACATATTGCTTCCATCTTCTTTTGATGCTTCAGTGACTTCAGTCTAGAGGCTAAAGAGCTTCTGATCCAGGCCGTGATCTTCGCAATTACTTGCTATACATCAGAGAGCTAAATAATGAATAAGAATGATAGAGGAAGAATCGATGCCTTTTAGTTATTGTGCTGGAGAAGAGTATTGAACATACCTTGGCCTGCTAAAAGAACAAACAGTTCTGTCAGTGAGAGGGTGAAACTAAGTTTCTTCTTGGAGGCAAGGGTGTTGAAGCTCCGTCTCACATAATTTGGGCACATGGCCAAGAGTGACCACTTCTTGGAGAAGGATGTCATGCTCAGAAGGGTGGAGGGACAGCACAGGAGAGGAAGACCCCGGATGAGATGTATTGACACAGTAACTGGGGTCATGGAGGTAGGTGTGTTGGAGTCAGTGAGACTGGCTTAGGACATGGCAGGTTTCAGAGCTATTGTACATAGAGTTGCTGTGAGTCACAGGTGACTTGATGGCACATAAAAACGACAACAACAGCAACTTTGTTTAGCCTTCCTGAGCTGCTCTTTGAAATCTTCTGTTTACCTCTATTACATCATTATTCCTTTCCTTTTAGTATCTTTATTCTAGAGCAAGTTTCAGAATATCTTCTGACATCTATTTTGGTCTTTTCATTTGTTCTTGTTTTTTTAATGACCGTTTGCTTTCTTCGTATTTGATGTTCTTGATTCATCCCATAACTTGTATAATCTGCAGTCCTTATCAGTGGGACAAGAATTAGGTCAGTTATACCTCTGCTCAGGCACCAGGCACATGTACATACTCAGTTACTTTCTCTTGGATAATTGACTAGATACTCAAGGAACTTTGGTCTCTCCAGGTCACAGAGGTAAAGAGTGGAGACAGGCATCCTTGGACTACTAAGTGGGTGCTGTGCATTCTGTCCACAAAGCTATGCCCGTCCCTTCTCTCCTGTCTCTGACCTGAGGAGACCAAAGTTCCTTGAGTCTCCAAATCATTCATGGAAAATGGGATGGGCCTTTGTCAGCATGACTGAGGTCAATGGGAATGAGATAGACCCAGGACTGGGAGACTGCCTAGGCCCCCCTGCAGCCATGTCAACACACTTGTTCATTCTTTGCCTACAGCTGCCGTCCTCACCTTCAGCAAACCCTTACCGTTGGTGTTTCTCTCTTCCCACCTACTCCCTCTCCAACTCAACTATAAGATCTACAGGTGCACGAGTTGGTTCTCAGCCCTTTTCCCCCTTTGCTACTAGGGCTCAAGGAATGCAGGGGCAGGTGTTAGAGCCTGTAGACCTTCCAGGAGTTGTTAGCAGCTGAGTTCATGTGGATTTTATTAAAAGGTTGTTAGAGAATGAAGTACAGAAGATTGGATGGGAAGGGGCATTGGCAAGGGTCAAAGTAGATTACCAAGGTCAAGAACAGCCACCCCCAGAGGAAGGCGAGAGAAGTTGCCCCGGTCTTAAGGAGACTTCCAGATGTTTTTAGTCACTAATTCTCCATGCAGACAGGGCAGAAGTACTAGTGAACAGGATCTTGGAGCACAGCCAGGGACCTGACTGGTTTTGTTCCTCACCCCTCTGAGTAGCACTCTCCAAAGGAGGCCTGCTGCAGGAAGTTTTTGGAGCTTAGTGTTCTCTTTCCAGGCCAGCAGGGACAACATCCTACTGATTTAATAAATGCCTGCTGGGCAATGGTGCCAAACCACAGACTAGCTGCCTTTAACAAGGCCTGGCAGGCTTTGTGCTCTTAGAAGGGCAGGCCATGGAATCTCAAAAAGCTAAAACCTCATATGTCAAAGTTGGAAGGGATCTGGAAAATGACCTGATTTTTCTGCTTATTTTTATAGCTGGGGAAATTGGACTTACGAAAGTAGAGGGACCTGGCAGTTGCCTCTATCTGGAGTGCTTCAAGAATCGGATGTTAGAGGGAGGACTTTGCTTTAGACTACCTTGGATAGCTTTAGAGCCATTCCTCTGGAACGTAGAGAGTGTTTCATTAAAACGCAAGTACTCTGGTGAAAGGAGTTCCATAAGTTGTATGCAGCTGCTCACTCTTCAGGAAGAATTGACAGCATGTGACAGGAGGTGGACAGAGGTGGGAGAGAGTGGAAATGACGTTGGAATCTGGGAGGCTGGAAGGCTATGCCATCGCCCTTCTTTGTTTCTAGCCAGCTGGGCTTGTAAACACAGAAACTCCACAGCATTACAGAGTCCACCTGTCTCTCCTAATTGACAGCAGCATTGTGCTGATGCTGCTGTTTAGATTGAGCTCTGGTGGTCTAGTGGTGAGGAATTGTACTGCCAACCCAAAGGCACACAGTTTCAAATCCATCAACCATTATGAAGGAGAAAGATGGGCAGTCTCTGCCCATGTGATTTACAGCCTTGAACACCCACTAGAGGGTCAGTTATGAGTTGGTTCTGACTCACTCAACAGCACATAAAACAAGCGCCTGAGAGACTTCAGGAGAGTTGTATCAACTCAAGCAGATGCTGCCCTGCTGAAGGTTTGCTTCCAGGGGATGCAAAGGCAAGAATGATCCAAAAAGGGATAAGACCCTGGCCCCAGCCCTTCTGAGGGATCTCCCTCTGTTGGGATAACAGCCCGTTCACTAGTCTTTTAGCTTTCAAGAATCCCAGAATTCTGTGATCCTGACTCCTCTGGGTTCTAGATATAGCATTTCAGTAGGTTGTGTGACCATAGGAAGCAAAGATATTGCTGATATGATCATTTTTCACTCCACAGTGTTCTCCCAAAGGGGAAAATTAGGAAATGAGAAGCTGGAAGGAAATCCTTCTCTGTCCTCAGGTTGCCTCCATTAGAAGGGTGCCTCTCTAAAATAACTATGAGATCTCATCTCACCCCAGTAAGAATAGAAAAATTCAACAGAGCAGCAAACAGCAAATGCTGGCAAGGTTGTGGAGAAACTGGAACCCTTATTCATTGCTGGTGGGAGTGTACAATGGTGCAACCACTATGGAAGGCTGTGTGGCGCTTTCTCAAAAAGTTGCAAATAGAAATACCATTTGACCTAGCAATTCCACTACTGGGAATATACCCTAAAGAAACCATAACTGCCATCCAAGCAGATATATGCACACCCATGCTTATTGCTGCTTTGTTCATAATAGCTAAGAGTTGGAAACAGCCCAAGTGCCCATCAACAAAAGAATGGATAGAGAAGCTATGGTATATTGACACAATGGAATACTATGCTGCATTGAAAAACAAAGAACTCATGAAATATTATACAAAATGGGTGACCCTGGAGGACATTATGCTGAGTGAAATATCTCAGTCACAAAAGG
>NW_006399982.1:3432884-3518197 GCF_000299155.1 Elephantulus edwardii
ATTAATAATAAAAACACCCAAAATACAAATATATTGTTTCTTCCTGGGACCAGAGGGGGAAAGACTGGTTCCCCCTAAAGACTCAGGCGAGGGTGACCTGGGAAGGGGGCCTAGACAGGACACAATTGGAGGAGCAGCAGCCTCCAGCTTGAGATGCTTTTGTTTGAACATTTATTTTATCACTTCTATGCCTCCTAGTAGCATCTTGCCTCTTTCCTCAGATAAGAATTTCTGGTTTTCTTTTCCCCTTATGGCTACTTATCCTCTCAAGAATCAGCAAGCACGTTAGAAGTTGCATCACTGTTGTTGTGTAGTCAGAACTGACCCATAGCTGACCTTTGGTGGATTTTCAGAGGCAATTAATTTCACAGAAGAGATTGCCTATCCTTCTCCCACAGAGTGGTTGGTGGGTTTGAATCACATCATACTTTTGGGATTATAGTGCAGCTTCTTGCCACCAGGCCACCAGTGCTCTGGAGGCACTCCTATGCCTCCTAGCACTTTGCCTCTTTCCTCAGACAAGATTTCTAGTTTTCCATTCCCCTGATGGCTACTTACCTTCTCAAGAATCATCAAGAGCATTAGAAAGTTACATGATTAGGTTTATTTTTTTAAAAAATATGATGACAATCATATAATGTTGTTGTTGTTGATTGCTGTCGAGCTGAGCACGACTCATAGCAACCCTCTGAACAAAAGGCCTGAAACCTTTCTAAAACCATCTTCATTTAGCAGTTTTGAGGCATGTTGTTTAGGAAGTGGATTTTAAAGTATACTAAGGAATATACTGAGTCATTATATAGAAAGGAATTGGCAGATACAGAGGAATTTAAAGAAATAACATATGAGCAAGAGCCTATGGTGATGAAGGAAGAAGTTCAAGCTGCTTTGAAGGAAATAGCAAAAAATAAGGCCCCAGGAATAGATGGTATACCAATTGAAGTATTTCAGATAACAGATGTTGCCCTGGATGTGCTCACCAAGTTGTGCCAAGAAATCTGGAGAACAACCACTTGGCCAACTGACTGGAAGAGATCTATATTTGTTCCCATTCCAAAGAAAGGTGACCCAACTGAGTGTGGAAACTACAGAACAGTGTCATTGATTTCACATGCAAGCAAGATTCTACTGAAGATTATCCAAAAACGATTAGAACAGCACATGAGCAGAGAACTGCCGGAAGTCCAGGCTGGGTTTAGAAGGGGTCGTGGTACTAGGGATATTGTTGCTGATGTTAGATGGATCTTGGCTGAAAGCAGAGAATACCAGAAGAATGTCTGTGTTTCATTGATTATGCAAAGACATTTGACTGTGTGGATCATAACAAACTGTGGCTGACTCTGAGAAGAATGGGAATCCCAGAACATTTAATTGTGCTAATGCAAAACCTATACTTGGACCAAGAGGCAGTAGTCAGAACAGAGCAGGGTAACACTGCATGGTTCAAAATTGGGAAGGGTGTACGCCAGGGATGCATCCTGTCTCCATGTATGCAGAGCAGATTATCCGAGAGGCTGGGCTCTATGAGGAGAATTGTGGCATCAGGATTGGTGGAAGATCTATTAACAATCTGCGTTATGCAGATGACACAACCCTGCTTGCTGAAACGGAGGAGGACATCATGCACTTGCTGCGAAGGGTCAAGGACTGCAGCCTTCAGTATGGACTGAGGCTCAATGTCAAGAAGACAAAGATTCTCACCACTGGACCAATTGGCAGCGTCAGGATGGATGATGAAGAGATTGTGATTGTTCACAGCTTCAGTTTGCTCGGCTCCACAGTCAAGACTCTTGGCACCAGCAGTCAGGAAATCAAAAAGCATATCGCGATGGGAAAGTCTGCTGTTAGGGACCTCTCTACTCAGGAGCAACAGTGTCTCTCTGGAGACTAAGGTGCACCTGATACAGGCCATGGTATTTGCAATTGCTTGTTATGCATCAGAGAGTTGGACAATGACTAGGGAGGACAGAAGGAGAGTGGATGCTTTTGAGCTGTGGTGCTGGAGAAGGGTACTGAATGTACCATGGACTGCCAGGAAAACAAACAGATTCATCTTGGAGAGGATTAAACCAAGCTACTCCTTGGAGGCAAGGATTCTGGGGCTTCGTCTGACATACTTTGGACATGTTGCCAGGAGGTCCTTTGAGAGGGACATCATGCTTGGGAGGGTGGAGGGACAGCGCAGGAGGGGAAGACCCTCTATGAGATGGATTGATTCGGTGACTGGGGTAATCAGGATTGGTGTGTCAGAGGCGGTGCGGTTGGCGCAGGATAGAGCAGGGTTTAGGGCTGTTGTGCATAGGGTCGCTATGAGTTGGAAACGACTCGACGGCACATAACAACAACAACATATAATGATACTTAGTGGCCAATTTTATGTTAGTTTGTGTACTCACAATATTGTCCACTGAATACTATCAGTCTCTGATATCAAAACTGGCAAAGGTGTAGGAATGAGAAAGGTCATGTGGTGTAGTGCTCTAGGATTCACACCTGGCTTTGCCATCACCTTGAAATATAATCTTCTGCAGATTCTGATCTCTCCAGGCCTCAATGTATTTATTAAATCAAGGGGGTATGATCTCTGTGGTTCTTTCCAGAAGTGTAAGTTCAAATCTTGACTTCTCAGCTAACTTTATAAAAGTAAAAATTGTAATTCTTCCTCTGTGCAATTTTCTCTTCTAAAAAACTCTATTTTTCAGATTCTGAGTTTAAGGTGCTGTATGTCAATCTATTCCTGGAATATTGCTTATATTGCAAACAAATAAAAATAACCTGATTGCCCACTAATGGGAGACTGATGAATAACCTCTGACTGGCATGTGCATGATATTGAATCTTATGCAGGTATAAGGAAAAAACAGAAGGACCATTCTCTACCCTTAACACCTATTAAATTTAGGAAGAAACGAAATTCTGTAAGAGGAGCTGTCTGACTACCAGGGAGTGGGCTCAGAGGACCTGACTCTAAAAGCGCTGGGCAGCCAGGTCAGGATAGAGGTTAGAGCAGTCAGCTATGCTGCTCCTAGAAATACCTTTCCTTTAGAGGTTGATGTTGAAAACACTGACTCCCAAGGTAAAAAGCCAGGGGCCTGAAACCGCCATGCTGTCTCTGAGATTGGAGCCACCAAGGGAAGAAAATAAGATGGTGCCCTCTAGTTACTCTTTGAATGGAAGATTGAAGTAGCATAAATACTACCACCTCAGACTGCCTCATATTTTTCCATCCCCCCCACCTCAGTTGCAGCGTAAGCCACAGCAAGTGAGGAATTATCTTTTCAAATAGCCCAGCCTCTCAGATGGGAGTCAGGGAGTTACAATGTGAAGAACTACAGTGTAACTCTGTTTAAAAAATTAAGTGTGAAAGTTAGGATAATTATAAGGGGTTACTTTCTTCTGTTTAAAATAGTTATGTGCATAATTTTTTTAAAAGAAAATGCATCCTGATGTATTTAGGGTGGGTTGTTACTATTATCTGCAACTTAATTTTCAAATTATTCAGAAAAAAAAGTATATATATTCTACCACTACTCCTCCTCATTGCCATCAAATCAGAGCCACTGCAAGCTGATTTTCCATGGAGGAGAATGTCTTTCTTTTCCCCATGGTTCTGCTGGTGCCAGGGAAGCATGGCCGCTGGGTTAGCAGTGAAACTCCATATATACTATGAAATCAGGGCTCCCTGTACACATATAGAACTCAAAATTCATTTGCATCACATCGGAACTGACTCATACCTGACTATCCAGTGGGTTTCCAGAGGTGGTAAATCAAACATCTTTCCCTAGGGAATGTCTGACAGATTTGAATCACCAGAGAGGCGTGGCTTCGGAGTTACCTGGGTGCCTCTCTATCCACTATAACCACACCCTCAAAACAAAACAAAAGTTGATTCTGACTCATGGCAACCCAACAGGACAAAGTAGAACTGCCCTTTGGGTGCATGTATTTTGTATCACCAGTTGCTCTGGGGGAGAAAGATGGACAGTCTCCTCCTTTGCAACTTACTGTCTCGGAAACCCTGCTGGAGAATTAGCTGGAGTGGGTTCCAACTCAGCCCGTAACACACAATCTTTGTAGATGCAGATTCCCACATCTTTCTCCAGCAGAGCTGCAGGTAGCTCTGAACTGCTGAGCTTTCAGTTTACAGACAAGCCCTTAAGCCTTCCTTTTGTGGCCAAGGCTTCTTGTACATAAATGTATAACAAAGCACAAGCTTAACTGGGTGTTGGGATAGTTGGGTGTTCATTGTAGTAGACTTCTAACTTTTCTATGTTTGGATTTTTTCATAAGAGAATCTGGGAGAAATATAAATAAGATCTTATATGGTCAGTGAAACTATCCATAGAAAGACAGACCAAAAGGGAATTGTCAAAAGGGTTTGTCTTTGGGAAAGGAATAATGGGTGGTATTTTCTCTTTCCCATTTTTTTTCAATTTTCCTAGTATTCTATAATGATATATCTTTTTTTAAATTTTGTGTTTGTGTACTGTCAAATTGGATCTGACTGGTACAGGAGGAGCCTGTTCCTCCTTCTCCAGCAGAGCATCTGGTGGATTCAAACCATGTACTTCTGGGATTGCAGTGCAGCTTCTTGCTACTAGGCCACCATAGCTTCCTGATGTAGCATATTTTTATACATGACAGCTTTTAAAACATTTCTAAGTAATTAAAAAGTGTATTTTGAAAGGAAACTTTAAGGAAAAAATAACTTTCTTAAAGAAAAACACAAAACCCCCCTATCTTGGGTGTAAGCAAAAAGTGTTCAAAAGGGCAGCAAGGTTCTTTTTTAACAGTACGTAAGCTTCCAAAAACCAAGAGGTAGGAGAGGAGGGGCCAAAAAAAGGGAGAAAGCTGGTTGGGAGAAGACATTTAGGTCATAACTATTACTCCTGTCCAGTTGGATTAAAATCCAGACAAAAGAGTAAACAATGGATAGAATATATTGCTTGAGCAAGCTCTGGTGGCCTAGTGGCAAGAAGCTGCACTGCAATCTGAGAGGTGAGCGGTTCAAATAGACCAGATGCTTTGCTGGAGAAGGAGGAACAATCTCCTCCTGTACCAGTCAAACCTGATTTGACGGTATACACACACACACACACACACACACACACAATAATAATAAAAAAAAAATTTAAAAAAGACTATATTGCGTGGTAAGCCAAATAATCAAGGGTGACCTAGGGACCCAAAAAACACTACAGCTATTACCAGATTTATGTTTTTTCTAGGAAGCTTTTTAAAAATGTTAATTCACAAAATAGTATATCACAAAATTCAACTCTTTAAAGAATAGTTTCATTTTTAGTATATTTGCCAGGTTGTGCAGCCTTCACCACCACTGTTTATTTACAGAAGATTCTCATCACTGCAAAATGAAATGTAGACTCTTAAGTTTCCCAGCCCCTGAACAGGAGCCCTAACTTCCTAGTCTGGTTTCTGTGCACATGACATCCTGATAGACTTGCCCAAAGGTCAGATTAGGGCTCATTATGAGGGCCAGACTAGCTATACTTGGGGAATGTAGGGGTAAAACAGAGTGAAATTTGGGCAGATTAAAAGTGAAAGACTGATTCTGGCACTGGGAAAAGGAAGCAGCTGTCCTAAGTGGTGGTGTTGGATCCCTCACAGTCAGTTTTGACTCGTAATAACCCTCCATGTAACAGAAAGATACTGTCTGATCTTGTGCCATCCTCACAATCTGCTGTACTTAAGCCTTGCATTGTGTCATTCCCTGTCAATCATTTCATTGAGGGTCTACATCTCTTCTTTTGACTCTCTACTTTTCCAAATACAGTATCTTCAGGAGGGATGGGTTCCTCCTGTTAACATGGTCCAAAGTATATAAGGACAAAGTTTCATCATCCTTTCTTCTAAGAAACACTCCAGCTACATTTCTTCTGCACACATTTGTTTGTTCTTTTGGTAGTCCTAGGTCTATTAAATATTGTTTGCCAACACTACAATTCAAAGGTAGCAGTTCTTGGGTCTTTCTTATTCTCTGTCCAGTTTCACATGCATATTAAGCAACTTAAAATACCAGTGCTTGGGTCTGGTGCATGCACCTTCATCTTTAAAGTAATATCCTTGTTCTTTAGCACTTTAAAGAGGTCCTTGGTGGCAGATTTGCCCAATGTAGCATGATGTTTAAGTTCCTGACTTCTACTTCCATAAGCACTGATAATGGATCTGAATAAAATTCACTGACAATTTCAATCTTTTCTCCCATCCTTTGGTCTTTGAGCCAGAAAGAACTGTGGCCAGCTAGCTGGAGTCTGGCTCTCAAAGGCTAGAAGGTTCATAAAGTAGCCATGTACCAGACTTAGAGATGAATTAGTAGGGAATTAAGTACCTCTTCTAATCCCAGTAGAGTGGGCTCTGGCTGAGTGATGAAGAAGGTAGCTGAGTAAGTATTGGGGAATTGGTGAATTTGGGTGAAAAGAAAAGATTCTCTTCTGCATTCAGATGTTGTACCTGGAAGACCAAAATTCCCTCTTAACCCCCAAAAGACACACCTTACACCCTCACAGGAGGCTCTCATCTGCAAAATTGAAAACTCAAAGGACAAACATTGGTGGTCATAATGTAGGAAGGAGAGCTGCCTTACAATTGTCCACGACTTTAAAAATCACCAAGTCTCCAGGTAGACCAGGTTCCACCTCTGTTTGGGGAGCAGAGGCTGCCCTCTCCAGTGGCCCAACTTTTAATGCAAGCTGTTCTTTCTTTACTAGAAGAGGGTCAGGACAGTGCCAGTCCTTGCTACTGCCCTGCCCCCCACCTCTGCATGCTGTATGGGATTGTATAACAGGAAGTTCTCAACTGGACTTCCTGGGGTAGGGAAAGGGGCTAGGGAGAGCAGCACAGTCCAAGGATCTAGAACTGAAACACAGCCTCTCCCTATCCTCCAAACTGGGATCTCCCAGGGCCTGGACCACTTTCTTTTTTCCAGCTCCTCACACACCACCCAAGAGCTATACTCAATTTGTCACATAAGGCCAAGAATTCTCTCCTCGCCTCAAGCTGCTGCAAAGATCTCCAGGCATGCTACTGTAGATGGCTCCACTTTGAAAACAGGTTATTTTCAGGGAACTGAAGTATGTGCAAGAGAGGGTAGGGTGCTAACAGAACCCCATTGAGCTGAACAATAGTGGGAAGTGAAACCACCAGGCTTCCACTGTGTTCTACTTTAGGCTGGGCCTGGGCAGGCCTCCTCTATCAGGGAAGGGTTGTGCAACTGTTCCCAGAACATACAGTGGTGTTATCTTCTAGTGCTTTTCAAAATATGTTCATGTATGTGAATGAAACAGGGACAGAGGTGAGAAATGGATCCAGATCTTGCAGGCTATCATGCCAAAGCTTGGATTTTTTCCCCCTAAGTGGCATGATTGGATTTCAGAAGGATTCCCCACCCCCTTCCATGCCATATAGATTAAATTGCAGGATCCAAGAGTAGAGAGAGTTAGGAGACCTTGTTGAAGAGGTCAGGCTACAATGGTAAAGGTCTGATGTGAGACAGTAGCCAGGGAATGAGAGGCTGGGCTTATATTTGGGGAAGGGCAAAGGGACCAGAGAGCTGAGTGGGGAAGAGCCAGTGGAAGAAGGCTTGATCTATACTCAGAGCCAATTCTGAGGGAGCCTTTGCTCTCTCCCAAGAAAACCTCTCTCAGAGGCTCAGGGAGAAGACTTGGCTAGGGTTAAGCCCATTCATAGAAGGTTAGAAGGGGAATGGAGGGAAGACTCTTGGGAGGCACAGGGTCAGAGTATAGGAGCTTTAGGTACCATTCTTAGGTTTCCTACAGGGGTCACTTAGTCCTCTGTTACCTCTGGAGAAGGGAACTCCTCATTCCTGCATATCATACCCCAGCTCAAGGGCTCAGGGAAGACTGATCAAAAGGTTCCAGGGAATGGTCACAAATAGGCTCAGATGTAGTATCTGGGCTGGGAGCTGGGACCAGGAAGAATCCTTCTACTTTTTTTTTTAATCCTTCTACTTTTAATATAAGGAAAAACATAATAGCTATCAAGCACCTACCAGTGCTAGGCACTTGACATACAACTGTGCTTATAATCCTTATAACCTGGGAGGTAGGCGTTATTATTCCCATTTCAGAGATGAAGAAATCGTGGCTCATACTGGTTAAGCAGCTTGCACACACAGTCGGAAGATGAGTGGTCCACCTGTGAGTGCTCAAAGAGTTTATCTGACATTTGCCACGCTGAAAAAAAATAGATTGGAGGGATGGGTAAAGTGACACATTCTCAGGGGGTGGGGGGTACCAGTTCTGCTGGCAGAACTGTTGGGAGGCACTAAGCCCCATCATTTCCCACCTCCTCGCTCTAACAAACCATTCCTCTCCTAAACCCAGCTGCAGAACTGGGGAAAACTAATACTCTGGCGGAAGTTGCTCTTCCGAGACACAGAAAATGAGATGAAAAACCTTCCCCCATGTGTGTATTTGCAGTGTGTGCGGTGGCTGGTGTACTGTAGCACCACATCACCAGAATAAGATCATCTTTCCCTGTTAGGCCACATCCCTGCCACATGGGGAGGGTGTGAAGCAGCTCAGAAATCCCCAAAGGACTGTTCATTTCCTATCAGCATCCTAGGGTCATTGCCCAGGAAGGGGGCAATTAAAGAATCTCCACCTCGAGTTGCTCCATGTCTCATTCCTCTAGGCCTATCCAGCCTCAGGGATGCTATTTATTCCACAGATATAATGACATATTATCCCCACCCTCTCTCTCTCTTTCACACAAAGTTCCTTGAGTTAAGGCACCAATACTGGCCTGTACAGAGCCTGCAAGTCTGTGCTTATCAAGCTGGGTCAGGTCAGTATAGTGTTTGGAATTTCTTCACCAGAGAGAAAGATGATGGTTTGTACAGAGCCAGTTCTCCTACACCCTGGAAGAGGACTGCCTGCCTCCTCCTTAATTGACCTCTGTCCCTTCTTCCCATTGGGGTGGGGCCAGGCCAGCCACAGCTCAGACTAGAGACAAAGGCTAGTGCTGGAATTCCAAGTTTGGCTTTCAACACTGAGAGTAGTTTGTAACTCCCTAAATGCCTTTAAAAAAAAACCAAACGGGATTATTTAGCACTAAGGGGACCAAACCCCCATCTCAGAAAGACAAAGAGGGCCCCTCAAACCCAGTCAGAGGGAGTTTTCTATGTGCTTTTAAAATCCATCTATGTGTAACAGGAAGAAAAGGGACCTTTTTTTCCCTCTGAGCTTCTTCACCCCTACTCCAGGAAGAAGGTTTCTGCAGACAAACAGGAGAGAAGAGGGGTCTTAGGATTGTGTGTCTGAGTTGGCGTTTGACTCAGGACCCCTCCCCTAGGGTCCCTAGGCCCTGACTTGAACACATTTACTGTTAACACCCACTTGGTGGGTGGCACAAAGGTGAGTTTTGTCTAGAGTCCACAGTGTAGATGTGATGGAGGGTTAAAGACCCAGAGAAAGGCTGGGGTTAGGATGTGGGGGCTTGGGATGGGTCAAGAGGCCCAGGTAAAGTAGGCAACCTCGTCCAGGTCAACAGGATAGTCGGTGAGAAGCACAGGGGTCTTGTCGAAAAGCTCGCCCTTGTAGCTGCGCCACTTGCCAGCAGGCAAATAGACATCCCGCTCCTGCTTGCCTGGTTCCAGCACCGGCGCCACGAGCAGGGTGTCCCCAATAAGGAACTGTGAGTCGATGCGGTGTGCCGTTTCGTCGCCAGGAGCGATCCACCAGAGGGGGCGCACGATAGGGTCTCCCGTGTCGGTAACCTCCCCAGCCAGCTCGAGCAGCAGCGGCGCCACGAGCGAGGCCCGCAGCGCCGCGAACTTGTGCGCGATGGCCACCACCTCGGCGTCGTAGTGCCAGGGTGGGACGGAGAACTGCATGGCGGGCATGAAGGCGGCCACCTCGAGCCAGCGCACGTACAGCTCGCGCTCGGGCACGTCGCCGCCGCCAGCCATGCGCTCCGGCACCGCGTTGCCGCCCACCATGTCGGGCAGGATGAACGGGTAGCCCAGCATGCTGACGGTGAGCACGGCGGGAATGAGAGAGCGCAGGCCCAGGTCGTAGCCCCACACCGAGTCCCGGTCCACCAAGCGGAAGAAGCACGAGATGTTCTGCGACTGGTAGCCCACGCGGACCTCGGCCAGTGAGAAGAAAGGCAGCGCCATCTCGGTGTAGCGCCGGCTCCACACGCTGGGGTCCGCCAGCGGCCTGTAGGTGCTGAAATCCCGCGGTAGGTAGCTCACCTCGCCCGCGTCGAACTTGAAGGAGGCCACCGCGTAGCGCGAGCGCAGCCGCCGCAGGTGGCCCTGGAACCAGTCGCGGGCCTCGGGGCGCGTGAAGTCGAGCACGGCGCCGATGCCATTCCACCAGCGCACCAGCGCGGGCAGCCGGCCGGTGGGCTCGCGCACGAACAGCTCGCGCTCCACGCCTTCGCCGAAGCTCGATGAGTTGTAATTGACGAACGGGTGCACCCACAGCGTCACACGGAAGCCGGCGTCGCGCAGGCGGTGGAACATGTCGCTCGCATTGGGGAATTTGACCTCGTCGAAGTCAAAGTCTCCGTAGGCGGGCATGTACATGTCGTCGATTTCCAGGTGGCTGCTATTGAAGCGGTGCTGACGAATCTGCTCGGCGAACCGCAACACCTTGTCCTGATCCACCGCTCTTCCGTACAGCGCCCACGTGGACCAGATCGGGTCCCGGAAGGCCTCGGGTGCCGGCACCCTGGACGGTTTGTTGAAGTAGCGCCGCACCATGTACTTGTGGATGGAGGTGACGTCGGAGCCCACGCACACACGATAGCTGAGCTCGGGCGCTGCTGCGTGGCCTGCAGGCGGCTTGTAGGGCGTGTTGTGGTAGCGCGCCTGCAGCCTCAGGGAGCGCTCCGTGCTGTTCCAGCCCAGGTGGAAGGGCACCGAGTCGTTGACTTTGATGGCGGCTGCGCGAGATGACAGCCAGTAGCGCTCAAGGATACCTCCGAAGGCAGCGTCAGAGGAGTAGACATCGCTGGTGACAAAAGGTTGTGGCTCCTGCTGGCCGTCCAGGCGGATGGGCCAGTGTTGTGTCCTCATCTCTGCGCCACCGTACCAGTGTGCTGCAGAGTCGCCCAAGAACATGGCATGCTCAACTGCACGTCCTTCTGTTGCCTCCTCCCAGCGAACACGGTAGCACATGACCGTGTCCTTGGGCCGAACTGTCTGAATGAAGAAGTGCAGCGGGCGTCCATCAGCAGTTTGCGAGCAGCCGAGCAGGTGACCATCGCGGCTGCAGGAATTGAGGTCTAACGCTCCTGAGCGGAATGCCAGGCGGAAGACCTGCTCGCCCTTCTGGTTGCGAATGGAGAAGCCACCGCGGTTAAGATCCAGCAGTTCTGTGCGCAGGCGTTCTGCTTTGCGTAAAGAGGCGCTGTAGTAGCACCAGGCGACAACCGCAGCCAGCACCAGCAGCAGTGCCAACACTGCGGAGCCCAGCAGTGGTTTCAGCTCTTTGGACGGCTTGGGCTTGGCAGGTGAGAAGTTATCTGGCAGGAAGGTGTACATAGTGCTGTCTGTTGATGCTTCAGGGCTCTTAAGACTCACAGGGCGGTGACGGAGATAGGCTTGGCTCTTCTCGTGAGGCATCAGCACCTAGATAAGGAAGGATGGGCCATCTGAGCAAATCCATCAGAATCTGATCTTCTGGAGTCTGGAAGAAGAGAGAGATGAATCTTACTCCCATAGTGAACCCATTCACTGTAGCAAGAAAATAGGATATATATTTGTAGAAAGGAGCTCTGGTTGGCTAAATTGTAAGGAGTTGCAGTGCCAACCCAAAGGCAAGTGGTTCAAATCCACCAACTGCCGCATGAGAAGTCTCCTTCTGTGCGATTTACAGCCTCTGAAAACTTGCTAGAGCGTCAGCTATGAGTCACTTCCCACTTGACAGCACATAACAACATATTTTGGGAAGAACTCAGGATTTGATCAGAGGCAAGTGACCAGGGTTATCCATCTGTATTTTCTTCAGCTTATGGCCCCAAGGCTTGTCAAAATTAGAACTCTGTGACTGGGAAGAGGGGAGGGGGCATACAGTCTCATTTTTCTCTACTAGGGAAAACAAACCCAAAGAAGGCCAAAGGCAGTTTGGAGTCACACACAGAGATAGTTCAGACTGAAGAGAAGAGGAAGGGACTGCTGCGGAGCTGGTCTCCCCAAGGTATGGCCATTGTGGAAGAAGGGGGATTGGTCAGCTAGCTCTTTGGGACCTTTAATGAAGCAGTAGGCTCCCTCCCCTTCTCTGGAGGAGGACAGGTAGGAGGAAAAAATGATAGCTTAGGCTTGGAATTTGATCCAATATTATAAACCACATTAAATCTGGATAATAGAGAAGATCTCCAAAGCTAGGCAGAGTCCTAGGGCCTGGTTAGTAAGAGAACAGTCTTTCTCCTTCACCTACTTTCAGCCATTGACCGCTAGTCCATTTCCTCTGCTCCCAGCATTGCACCTCTGATCCCTGGAGAGCTGGTAGGTGATGAAGGTGAGCCAGTCACCTCGTGGCTCAGTCTTCACCATGCACCCAGTGACTGTCGTGGTGCCTTGGCTCTAGTCTGGGCATCACCATCTCTCCCCTATATTATTGCAACACTTCCCAGAGTAGGCCTCCCTGCCCCCAATTCCATCCCTTTCAGTGCCTCTTGCTCACAGCAACCACGTGATCGTTATAAAGCACTTATCAGATCCCATCTCTCCCTAGCTCAGAGAGCACTCATGTCTCCCAAGATGAAGTCCTGAAGCATAAGTCTTGCAGAAGCCCAGGGTATGATGTGGTCTCAAGTGCCTTTTTCACTTCCTTTCCAGCCAGGCCTGTCCTATGACTACCAATATCATTCTTCCCCCGACATAAATTCTGCTCCAAAGATGTCTTTCACCTTCACCCACCTCAACTATTAGCTTTCTAGCAATCAGAGACCAACCACCACACACCCATATGCTTACAAACATTACACTAAATGTCTAGCTATGGCTGCAAAGAAATGGGATTGAAAGATGTTGTTGTGCCCCAATCTATTGCTCAAGGCCCCTAACCCTTCCTGTGCCAGCCCTTAGGGCAGAGTCCAACAAAGAAACAGCACTAGGCAGACAAACATACAGCCAGCCAGCCTGCCTGCTAGCACTGCTCCAGCTAGGGGAAAGGAGAAAGGACTACAAACAGTAATTAGTCTCCTCCCAGATGCCAGTGTCTGAGTCCCCAGCTCCTTCCAAGGAAATGCTAGAACTACTAAGGGCCCTCACCTCCCAGGGCAGAGACTAATGAGTACCAAGCATGTAGAGGAGAACTTTGATCCCACATACGAGTACACAGCCCCTCACAATGCTCTCCTCTAAGGAGGTTCCATTGCAGGGCTTCAGGTGCTTCCTGCCCCCACCCCCTTTAGTTGATTGGCCCTAAATGGACTGAAACAACCTCTTACTGCCCTTCCTCTCTGATTTCTGCATACACAATTGACCTTTCTTCTCCTGTCCCACTATGAACTTGCCTTCCTGTAGGTACAGGCTGGAAGAGCTCTGCTGGAAAATGCAGGCCACGCATGGCCTTTAGCTGATGTTCTCAAGCTGAGCAGAACTCAAAGACGACCCACAGGCAGCCCAGGCCAGACGTGCTGTGCTTTTATATTCATTCATTCAAGAAAAGCAATGCCCCATTCTGTGTATGAAAAGAATAAGGGAGAAGGTCTTCAAAACTTTCATATTAAAGCCAGCTCATCTCATGGCCTCTCAAGTACAAAGAGGCCACCAAAGCGACCTTGAAGGCTCTCTCCAATACTTGGGTTTTAAGAACCTGACTTTTCTAAGATTTTAAAGTTCTTTGGTGAAGAGAGGTCTCAGGTCTGGGTACCCAGTCCACAGAGGCATTCAAATGCCATCATAGCATCCAACCTTAATAGTGCTGAGTGTCAGGTATAGCCGTGGTGCCCATTTAACAGAAGAAAACAGTTGCCTAAATAGGAAAAGAGACTTGTCTGAAGATAGCAGGTAGCAAGGCTGTTTGAATCCAAAGCCCATCCCACCCAGCATAAATTGGAAGAGTTGAGGGACTATGGGCTGAACTTGCTGCAAAGTGCTTGAGAGCAAAGGGGCTGTGTGGTCACGGATGGTGGGACAGGTTTTCAAGGCAGATATGTGTGAGGCCTGCCTTCCCTAGGGCATGGTGCTGCTGCTTGCTCCTGGTAGCCCAGGAAAGCTTCTTCAGGAAAGCAATGGGGCCATTTTAATGGCTTCTGGTACCAAAGCTGTGGGCAAGGAATTTGTGGAAGAGGCAAGTTGGGAAAAAACTGTGGTTCCCGTGTTAACTATGACTCTAGAGACCCAGGCCAATATCAGCAGGTGGGGCTAATGTCAGCAGGTGGGATCTGACCCTGCTTAGAGCCTCTCTCTCCTGGACACCAGATCTCAGCCTTGGCTGCCAGCCCCTAAGCTGAGTCTACACAGATCCCAGGGGGGTGGAAATGTCAAAGGGAACTAGATCTGGCCCATCCCCCTCCTCCCCACTAATGACAGGATCGGCAAGGATCCAGTGACAGCTCCTCCAGCTTGGAATACTCTGCACCCACCCCCATCGCCTCGCTTGGTAGCTACTGTCCAAAGAGGGCAACTGAGGTCAAGTGGGCCTGCTGCCTGTAAGAAGCTGCAGCCCAAATAAAAACCCAGGCGTCTGAGTTCGTCCCACCTGGGGGGGCGGGGCAGCGAGGGTAAGGTGCACCTGGGCAATCTCTAAATTGCAATTTCTTCCCAATTGCAAGACCTTGAGAGTGGGAACATGTTAAGAGAAACTTTTTCCTTCTTGCCTCGCAGCCTCACTC
The DNA here is from genome assembly GCF_000299155.1 of Elephantulus edwardii. NCBI lineage: Eukaryota > Metazoa > Chordata > Mammalia > Macroscelidea > Macroscelididae > Elephantulus > Elephantulus edwardii. The sequence goes on from NW_006399982.1 coordinate 3,447,720, forward strand.
CGACGCATTTAATATTTTGGCCCTTGGGAATGTCATTCAAACATCTGAGCCTCACCAACACTACACTTCCTTGGACTACGGGGTGCAAATACATACTGTCCTCACCGGCCTCTCCCCACCCCCCACCCGGCCTCCTGTGCTTCCGGATGTCTGACATGCCTGAGTAAAGATATAGGGCCATAAAGGGTTAATAGAACCTGCTCAGTGGCACCCTCCCCTTCAAGAGACACCCTAGAGCAAGCCTTACCTGCCCTATCTTAGATATGCCTCTGGCCTCACCCACTCATCTGTAGAAAAAAACAGTCCGGAAATTAATTCACCTTTAGCAGCGCCCCAAGGATCTCCTACTGGGCTCACCCAAGGCAGTGATGGAGCCACAGAAGTGGGGTTGGAGGCTCCTGCAGATTGCCTGCACGCTAACCAGAAGTTGAAGTGGGGTGGCGTGGTGCCCTGCCGGGGGACACCGAGCGTTCTCCTCCGGCCTGCCTCCGCGGCTCCGCCCCGCCCAAGCCGTCCAGTCTCGGCCCCGGGCCACAGAGGCCAGCCCCGCCCCCGGGGCCCGGCTCCGCCTCCCGCCTTGTCACGCGGGCTTCAGGCCCCGCCCCTGCGCCCCACCTTCTACGCGCTGCTGGGCGCCCAGCTCCAGGCTGTCCGAGTCCTCCCTCCAGCGGGCCTGCGGGCCCGCCTCCGCAGGGCCGACATCTACCCGCAGGCGGGCGGGGCTCGGCCCCTGGCGACCTAAGAAATGTAATTCTGGACGGAGGCGCACGGTTGCTCATTGGAGTTCTTGCACTTTCCTGCTGGTTTGGGATGTGTTTGAGAGGGAGAGAGTCAAAGTGTAAAGTGGCAGCGTCAGCCCTCTGTACTCCTTCACTCCAGTGGAAAACCAGCTTGGTTTCTCTGACAAAGTTCTCAGTTTTCCCCTGTGGTGGAAAAAGGTAGCGAAACGTGGGTAGGATCTGAGTGTAATGCAGGGGTAGCCCAAAAAGGGTGCCAGAGAGGGGGCCTGGATTCCTACCGGAATAGATCAGCATTATCCAATGTATGATAGTGGGAAGACTAATTTCCACTTGGTATTCTCTCCACCCCCACCTCAACTCCCCCCAACCTGGTTACTTATAGGGCAGCAGCTTTTATTTAGAAAATGACCCCTCACAGAGAGGTGAAGGGAGTGCAACACTGAGGTTTCATACTTTGACAGAAAGGAAATCCCAAAGATTCCAGAACACCCCACCTCTTTTTCCCTGGGACAGAGAAGAAGAGTTTTTAATGCATCTTAAACTTGTTCTTGAGACCCTCCAATTATGTTTTGGACACCTTGAACTTGGGTACAGAGAGTAAAGATGTTTCAGCAAAGAATTTTGGGTACCTGTGATTAGATTGTGAGAACAGGGCTTTAAGTGTAGGGACAGAACTGACTCTGGAATGGAGGATTCTGGGTCCATTGAGATGCAAGAGACAAATTTGGGGGCCTAGAGGGGAGCTGTCAGGGAGGGCCTCATGGAGTGGGAGTATCATATTCTTCACTTACAGCACATACAGCTTGAATATAGTAGTGTGACTAGGAAACTAACCTTCAAGGGAGTGATGGGGTTGCAAAATCAATGCATGCATTATTTGCATAAACATAATGTAGATGGACTAGCCAGAAATGTTTGTGTTTTATTGATTATGCAAAGGGATTTGACTGTGTAAATCTTTTATAAATTTTTATTTTATTTTTTGTGTATGTACTGTCAAATCAGTTCTGACTAGTACAGGAGGAAATTGTCCCTCCTTCTCCGGCAGAGCATCTGGTGGATTCGAACCATGTACCTTTGGGATTGCAGTACAGCTTCTTTCCACTAGGCCACCAGAGCTCCCCTGACTGTGTAAATCTTAACAAAGTATACTCTCTGTAGATCATAACAAAGTGTGTATATTGTATTCATGTGAAACCTACACATAGACTAAGAAGCAGTTGTCTGCACAGAACAAGGGAATACCGTGTGGTTTAAAATCAGGAAAGATGTGTATCTAGTTTGTATTCTTTTTTCATACCTATTCAATCTGTATGTTGAACAAATCATTTGAGAAACTGGACTACAGGAAGAAGAATGTGGCAGCAGTATTAGAGGAAGACTCACCAAACGCTTGTGTTATGCCGATGACACAATTTTGCTTTCAGAAAGTGAGGAGGACTTGAAGCACTTACTGCAGAAGATCAAAGACTACAGCCTTAAAAATAGGTTACATTTCAACATCAAGAAAACAAAAATCCTTATCACTGGATCAATAGGTAGCATCATGATAGATGGAGAAAAGACTGAAGTTTGAAGGATTTAATTTTACTTGGATCCACAACCAACACCCATTTTGGCAGCAGTCAAGAAATCAAAAGATGTGTTGCATAGGGGAAATCTGCTGTTAAAACCCTCTCCAGAGTGCTAAAAAGCAAGGATGTCAGTTTAAGACTAAAGCCGGATCCAAGTAATGGTATTTTTCAGTTGCTTCCTATGCAATTGAAAGTTAGACAGTGAATAATGAAGACTGAAGAACAGAGGCCTTTGAATTGTTGATGAATGATATTGACTGCCAAACAAATCTGTCTTGAAGGAAGGGCAGCTAGAGTGCTCCTTAGAGGCAAAGACAATGAAACTTCATTTCACTTTAGGCAAATTTTCAGGAAAAAAACATCCTGAGAGAGAAACATACTGGGAAAGGTTAATGAAAAAGAATATAATCCTCAAAGAGATGGATTGATATGGTAGCTACAACAATGGGCCTGAGCATGACAGAAATAATGGGGATGTTCCCAGATAGGGCAAGGTTCAGATCTGTTGTTCACTGGGTCTCTATGAGTCATAGTCAATTCAAGGACACCTAACAACAACAAAGGAATCATCTTCCTTTCAATGGCTAGATGACTCCATGTTTAGGCTCTGGAGTGGAATGGAGGATACCAGCTGACTGTAGGACTACTGTTTTGTGGCAGAACGGTCTTTTAGGGCCACCAAGGAAATATTGAGATTAGGGTGGGGCTGACTCAGAACAAGGTGACTCTGAGAAACTCGATTTCTGTTGAAGTTTGGCAGAAACTTGAGTGGCAGAACCTTCACTGTCAGATCCTGCTGAGTAAGAACACTGGACAACTTCTAGGGATAAAGCATTTGTTTATTTATTGCTTCGCCCTGTTGGCTTGGCCAGCCTGGGCTCTACCAGCAGCCATATTCAGGATAGGACTCAGACACAAACTCTGGGTGGATAATGTAGTTGTTTTTCAAGGCACCACCGGTCCTCTTGAAGTGACTTGTGTCCCATCTGTGTGGAGAGATGAGTCATGACTTTAATCTCCATGCTGATTTTGTCCCAACATCATGCCCCCTAATAATGACCCTGGGCTCCAATACTGACCTCAGATCCTGCTGCTTCATTTCTGATTCCCAATGCCTGCTCTTCCCGTTACCTGCTCACTGACTTCTTAATTCTATTCAAGCCCTGAATCCTTAGTCCTTATCTCTTGACTTTTAAGTTCCATTACTCAACTCCAACTCCTGTCATGGGGGGAGTCTTTTACAGCTCAACTGGTTTTTACTTCCTTGTGGTACTTGCGCCCCCTCGTGGCATCTTCCAGTCAGTGCACTACCGTGGCCCTTTCGCACCCCAGCTAAATCGCTGACAGTGCCCAGGCAGTCTTGGTACATGCACTTGTGTGCGAGACTTACCTAAGGTTGGGATAAGGGTAGTATGGCGGTGGGGCAGCTGTAACAGCACATTGGAGTCCGGGACGGTAATGGTGGGAAAATACAGCTCTGAAGGAGAAAGAGTTGCGTGGGGCCTTTTGGTAAGTCCTCCCTAAACCCCAACACAGATCATGCTTCTGTAGGGCGCTTCAGGCAGGCATCAGTCTCAAAGCTCCAGGATGCTTTCCTGTGGTCCCCTTAGCCTGCGCGCCTGCCCTGCCTCCAGGAAGCCCCCCCTCCCCTTATTAAGGCCCTGCTTCTGCTCCCAGGCCAGGCTGTTGGAGGGTCAAACTCCGGATAGTTTGAAGATCTAGGAGCCCCAGCTCCCTAATATAGGACAGCATTTTCTCCATGAAACAGAGAAATGGTTTTCATTGCAGAAACAGATGTTCCTGAGCCCCGCCCAGGCACTTAGCCTACCTACCCACGCACCATGTTAAGGTTAAGACCCAGATTCACACAAAACAAAGTCTCTTGGCTTGGAAGTGTAAGGGGAATCACCATGGTGAGTTCAGAAAGGATTTCAGGACCCGGTTCTGCCAACTTTCTAGACTGACCGCAGACTTTTGTGTTCTTATCCTGGCCTGTCTCCTCAAGGAGAGGGCTACTTCTCCAGCCCTTATACCCGAGGGGGAGGGGCTGCGGTGGGGAGCAAGGGTCCTCTGGTAATTTCCTTGTCCCCTTAGCTTCCAGCCTATCACCGACAGGAAACCCGAGAGCTAGAAAAAGAGAATGCTTTTCCATGACATCTCTTTGGCTAAGATCTGCGTCCCACAGTTGGATACCAAGGGAGGTAAGGATCCGCCCGGTAGGCGTGAAAAAGGTAAGTGATGTCTTAGCTTTCTAGGTTTCTTCCTCTAAAACCCTTGGCAGGATCTCCCAGAACAGGTTGATCATGAGCCCTTTCAGAAGGGACCGGGTTTGGGACTGAGGGAACCTTAGTACTGCTTCTCCACCCACCTCATTTCTTTAGTGCTTTCAGAAAAGTCTAGAAACGCAACCTAGCAGTGGATTATAAAGGAGGGGGCGGAGCGCATAGGGGGTGGGACACCTTGGAGGTGGGATCCACCAGGGGGCGGGGCACTTTGGGGCGGGGCCCACAGGAAGCAGGGCAACCTGGGGGTGGGGCATACAGGGGGCGGGACACGTTGGGACAGGACCTAAGAAGGCGGGATATTTAGGGGGCGGGGCCTACGCGGAGGGGACGCCTGGGGCCGGGGCCCACAGGGGGCGGGACAACTCCGGAATGGAGCCCACAGGAGGCAGAGCAGCTTGGGGGTCGGGAATACAAGGGGAAAGTCTTTAGGGGGCGTGGCCGACAGGGGGCAGGACAACTTGGGGTGGGGCATGATGGGGCGGGCCCTAAGAGGGCGTGGTGCTTCGGGGGCGGGGTCTGTTGGGGCGGGGCCCGGCTGAAACTGGCCAAGCCCTGCGAACCTTACAGTCGGCTGAGTGCAGCACACAGGCCTCAGGCGGCGTTGAAGGCAGGTTGGTCCTGCGACGCAGTAGTTCATCCCTCGCAGACAGTAGTGGCGACCCGAGCAAGGGCTTTCGTAACCCTGGCAGGGCAGGCGGCCCGGCAGCGGGTCCATGCACGCACATCGGGGGGTGATCTGTGGCAGTGGCTGCCTCCGGGACAGTGAATTCAGCATGTTCGCCACGACCTCGCGCTCTGAGTCCGAACCATGAAGACCCAAAGACAGCGACACACAGAGAAGGGAAGGTCCAGGGTCAGAGACAGGGAGAGGTGGAGCAAAAAATGAAAAAGGGAGGCCATATTTAAGGCTCCCTTCCTAGGCCATCGGCTCTCGTCCTGTTCCCAGCGTTCACCCTGCCCGTGTCCCTTCACCACTGCACTCTGGTTACCGTAGGCATTGAGGCGCTCTGGTTTAGGAGGGCACTCCAAGGGCTGTCGAACTACCATCTCCATCCCGGTCTCCTGGAAATGGCACAAGGGCTCCCTCAGTCTCTGGCGGAGAAGAGCGCCTATCTTGGAGCAGACCTCTCAGGCCCCCCAACCCAGATAGCGGCCTCCCGTGGCTCCACTTCGAGTGTTTGGACTTGTCTCCCAGGCAACGCGTTTGCTCCGCCTCCCGGGGGAGCTGGCGTGGGTGGACAAGGCTAGGCCAGGGGGCCTCTGACCATCCTGCCTTACAAGATGATCATCGATTTTGGCCCGCTCAGGTTTTTTTTGCCTAGCTGTGTCTAGCTTTGACATCTAGCTGGGTCTCTCTTAATAAGAGATTTTTCAATATTGCTGTCAAAACCACCCGAGGAACTTGTGAAAAGCTCCGATTTTTGAGAAAGTTCTGATCAGCCCGAGGTCAACATTAGATTAAGTTTAGGAAGCACTGCTCTGATCTTGTATCCTCACACATCTCTTCTCTTCCTCGGGCCTGCGGCCAGACGGGCCACCTGCCTCCTTAGAAGCATTTCCTGTATTTGTATTGCCCCTAAGGAGGACTGCTGGTTAGAGCTTTAGATGTTTGGCTGTTGAACCTATAAGCTGAGGGGGGCCAGGAAAACAAGACAATCGCCTCAGGTGGATATTTACAGCCTCCTAAATTGGAATGACTTTTTTTTTTGGGGGGGGGGTGCTTTCTCTGAGTGACCTTGCTCTTCCTGTTTTCTCTGCTCACATCACAAAAGAGAGGAGGGTAGAACAGACATGTTCCACTTATCACCAGACCACCCCAGTGTCATAGGGACCACCTCACAGGAGTAGGGAGCAGTTGACAAACTTCCAAAAAATAGCACTTTGGAGTGCATGCCAACAATTTCCTCACACAGGCTGATCTGAGATTAGAACTTAGGGGACCCATCTTAACAAGTTGGCATTCAAGGTACCTAAAAAGGTTGGGGTCTCAGGAACCATCCTGGAGCATTGTTGATAGGAAAGGAATGGGAAATTACTGATAGTTATCAGCCCCTGTGCCTGGGATGGGGAAGAGAGATGCATCTCCGGCCCCAAGTGTCTGTATTGGCCCAAAGTATCTACCTTGGACAGTGGTGGCAGGCAGGTGGTGTACTTGTTCCAGCAGATGCTGTTGCAAGGTCCTGTCCTCCACGTGACACATTGATTGCCATACAGATAGTTTGGGCAGCATCTCTCTGCTGGATCATAAGGTGTCAATGTTATTCCTTATCCCAGTGTTATTCCTTATCCCAGGATCGGATACACCTTTCACTCCCCACTCAGCTGTTTCTCCTCTAGTCCCCAGCACAAAGCTGTCCCTCTGGCCAGTCCCTACTCCCAGCTTGGCTCCAAACTAGTCCTAAAAGCTGAGATATTGCCTATTTCTCCCCAAGGCAAGCTTTGGAGTGGACTCTGGTTGCTCTGAGCGAATCACTTTTCATCTTGGTATTAACTTCTCTGAATCAACTAAATTTGAAAAGGGACCTCTTCCTAGTTCCTCCCTTTCCCTCATCTCCTACACCCAGGTACCAAAGTTTGCCTATTCTGCTTTCCTAAAATCATTTGAATCTATCCCCTTTTCTCCAGTCCACCATCAGCCCACCCTTGTGTCTCTGTAGTGCCTTAACTAGGAGTATAATGTGGTTATACTCTGCAAACAGACTTCCTGGGTTCAGACATCAGAGTTGCTAGTTATTGGCTGTGTGGGACTGGGACCTTGGTCAAGTTGATGAATTTTGCTGTGTCTAAGTTTCCTCAACTTCTCATCCAAAGAGTTGTTGTGAGGTTTCAGTTAATATACATAAAACACTTAGAATAGTGACTGACATATGGAAAGTTATTATTAGCCTACTGGCCCGCATGCCTAACGTGCAGAAGTCAATAAAAGCTGTGGTATTTCTTTACAAAATAATCTAACCAAGTCACCTAAGCCTACCATGCCTTACTAATCTTCTCCCTGAGTCTGTAAGAACAGATGTAAGGGATATTACAAAAGGAAAACTGGAAATCATAGAGGAATATGTGTGTGTGTGTAGGTATGTGATATTGAGACTTAGACTGTAAGATGTTTGGGGACATCCAGGTAAAGGTGACCAGTGTCAAGTGAAGAAGAATAGGATTCTGGTAAGGACCAAGGATTAAGATAAAGACTTAGAGCTGTCAATACTTAAAACCATGGGTTAGATAAAACAGCTTCAAAGTTGGAGTGAAGTAAGAAGACAGTCCAGTACAGCAGCCTGAGAAGCCTCACATTTCCCAAATGTGGACAAGAGGCCCAAGCAAATAAGGAAAAATCAGGGATGCTGAGGAAGGGAAGAGTTTCAAGAAGTAGAGAGTGATCATGGAGTAAAATGCATGGGATAGGTCTCTAATGGTAAAGATGAATTTGGCAGTTAAAATTATACAAGAATAATTCTAGTGTTTGAAGGTAGGCAGTATAGATTCCCAATTTCAGTTCTTCATCATTTCACTCAGTAAACATTTATGAAGCCAAACACTGTTGTAGGGAAGCCAGACACTGTTCTAGGTGGAGGGTGTGAATAGAACAAGACTTCCTGCTTTATGGTATGTGCAGGAAACAAACCATAAACATCTAACCAAAGGAGATATTTAAGTATAGACTATGCTTCTGAGAATATTGGCTATGATGAGAGGAACATTTTTAGACAAGAAAAGATTAGAAAAGTTTCTAAGGTCAGGAAGAAGAGGTTATGGTGAGGCAGAGGGGGTTCCTGATTGGATGGGAAGATGAAACAGGGGAGCCAACAAGATAGGAAGGGCTGGAATCTGGAATATTTTTAGAGGGATGTTGACATTACTTGTTGGAAGGAGGTTGATTCTCTCTCCATCTCTAAGGATAAGATCTAGGCTTCCCCTAGCCTTGCTGCACTGACACAAAGCTTCCAGAAGTTAAGGTCTGGACCTCCTCTAGGGTTGAGGTCAGATCAGGTGGTTGGGAATCAGCTTGGAGTGGGGTTGGTCAGGAAAGAAGCTCAGGTCATGGGGGGTTTAAGTTTAAGGTACTATCAGAGGAGGGGGCGTGTCATGATCCAAGTGGAAGGTTATTATTGGGGTCCTTGTGGGGGTCAGGGTTAGATAGGGAATGAGGACCTACCTTCTTCTTGAGAAAGCCAATACTTTTCAGGGAAGTAAGGGTGACCTGGTATAGAGTTTTTACAGCTATATTCCTGCACAGCACATCTGATCATCTTCTGCAGGGCATCAGGGTCCATGTGGCGCTCCATGGTTTGAGTCAGGCCCTGGGTAAGGGGAGAGGGTAGCAAGTGGCTCAAGACCCACTTGTTGGACCCAGGTACAGTCCTAGAGAAAGCCAGCCCAGGTGGATCTCTTCTCTCCTATTTTTCTGTGCCAGGAAGAGTATATGCCAGCTTTAGTCCTCTACTGCATAATCAATCACTCTTTCCTCCTTTCCGTCAAAGCCTAGGCCTCGGAGCCAGGCACTTTCCCTGGGTCAAAGTGGGCTTTTGTCTTTCTAATTTCTGTCCTGTTCTTGAATGGGAGCTTTCTGGTAGCAGGCAGAGCTGGATCTTCCTGTCCTATTTCTAGATTGTGCATTCCTGAGCAGCTCCTGGTCTCCCCTAACAATCTGGAACCTCAGGAGAGGTTGGCTGCCTTGGGGACTGTCTGCCTTAGTAGGTCTTTTAGGCAGGTCTCTTGAAGGAGTTAAAAGGGTGAATCTAGAGAGGCACCTACTTTAAAATTTATTTCCCTGACTCCAACATGACTTTCATTCTACTGTGTCTCTAATAGTTACCCTTGACTCTGAACTTCACTTCGCCCTAGTCATCATCCTATCTTGACCATCATCTCAATCCAGGTCCTCGACCTCCTCTATCTTGACCATCATCTCAATCCAGGTCCTTGACCTCCTCTGCTTTTTTTTTAATTCATTCACTGATGCACATTTTCCCTTCTTTCCCTCCCCTGTTTCTCCACTTCTTGAGATTCACATAATCTCATCCCAAAAGCCTTTTCTTGGCTAAATATGTGGAAGCCCAAATCAAAACCTCCCACATTCTTCACCTAAGGGTCGAATACCAAGTTGTGGGTCTCTACAGGCAGCTGATGTGAGCAGGTAGCGGGGTCACAGGGTGAGGCACCCAACATAAAGGACTTCCTCATAATAGGCTGATACCAGTGCAGGGCTGGTATGTTATAACCCACATTTTCTCATGATCTAAGGAGCAGAGGTTTTTCTTAGCCAGGGACGAGGCCTTGCTGCTCCCAGCACTTCCACTCACCTGAATAGTCCCCAGCAGGGACTTCTTGGGTTATCTTTCCAGCTGAAGTTCTCTTCAGTGGGTAGATCTGAACAATCACGCTCCAATACAGGTGAAAGTGGAGCAGAATGTGGGGGAATGTGGGTTCAGGGTTGATGCCCTCATGGTGTGGGCCCACCCCCTCATAATGTGGCACTCCTATAAGCTTTTCACACACAAACACATAGGTCCAGGTATGCACACCTATCTGTGTGCCCAGCACACTTATACATACTGATGTCCATCCACACACACTCGTAAACATTGTCACTAACTAATATACATCACACTTAGAAGTATAAAAATAGTCATTCAGAAGAGCTGACAGAATTTTCTGATAAAGCCTTTCCTTACCTAAGTGTAACCTTTCATTATCTGCTCATGTTTAAGAAGACAGAGAAGGGTTTTAGAGGCTTTGAGTGATAGGTGTTCTTTATTAACCATGAGCCTCACTACAGGGTGGTCTGGCTGGACCATCTTTTATAGACCCTGATGACAGTATCTGTTGGTTTTTCTTCTTGTGCTGATCATGTTCTTCAGAAGAGTTCATCTGCAGTCTCTGGCTTGATAGTAATGGCTTAGTTGCTAGTGAGAATCTAATGGACAAGATGATACTGTGGGGTTTTTTTAATTCAGTGGGTGAAGGACCATCTGATTTTTTTATTATCATCATCCCCTGTCTTAAACTAGGCCTAGGTTTCTCTGTCCTACAGTTCTCTCCAAAAAGTAAGCCTTCTGATACTTGTGGATGAGGACAGTCAACCAATGGCATAAACTCCAAGGCCTTAGTAGGTTGATATGATTTTTAGACAGATTTAAACTATTTCTTTTTGCTTTGGTCCTGCTCCATCTCCAACTTTAGAGAAATTTAGCACTGCCAATTTGGAACGTTTTGAAAATTCTGCAGTTTTGTTTTATGTCTTGGGTTCCCACTTAATAAATTTGCATTGAGATTTCTTAGATGTGCTAAGTCAGTTTCCACTTGTCTTCCAAAATTTTGTTGCCTCCCCCCTCTCCTTTCTCTCCATCCTCGTGGGCTTATATCTTAAATATCCTTTTACTGTAGTTTCAGAGAGGCTTCAGGAGAGCACAAAAGTACATATGCAGAAATCTTAACTCATTGAATTCTATATATCTATATATCCTGTACACTAACTACAGATTGTGTCATCTGCATGAGGCTAAGGAGTCTTCATTCGATCCTGATGCCACATTCCTTTTCATACTCTGGCTCCTCATATGATTTGTTCTGTATACAGATTGAATAGGTTTGGAGAAAGGATACAACCCTGATGTGCAACTAACTTTCTTGACTTTAAACCATGCAGCATTACCTTGCTCTGTTTGGTCAACAGCCTCTTGGTCTAGGTCTAGGTTTCATACGAGCATAATTAAGTATTCTGAGATCCCCATTCTTCTTAATGTTAGCCATAATTTGTTGTTAATCCACACAGTCAAATGCTTCTGCAAGATGACTGGTTTGGGATAGTGTGTGTGCTGAAGATTCAGTTGGGGTTCCCAGTCAGGGCAGAGTTTCTGTTCATGTGAGAGGGGGTTGAGGCTCACGATGAGTGCTGGCCAGCAACATTCCAGTCTAGGGGACACCAAGAGGTGAGGCACTCAACCTGAGACAGAGTGTCTGTTGGCCTCAGAGATACCTGACTTAAGTCTGTCTGGCAAAGGGTGGTACCTTGTCCAGTGCAAGGGATGGGTGCAGCCTAAGTACCCAGTCAGAGGCAGCACGTTCTGCTGGTATGAAGAGATAGTCACTGCCAACCCTGAGGATGACACCCTCGAGGGACAGTACAGTGCTCCTAATGTGGACATGATCTGTGCTGGGCATGGAATCAACAAGAGTGCCAGTCAAAAGTCAGGACCCCACATGATGCCAGATACAAAATGGTGCAACGCTGTCCTCACAGGGAGCTGGGATGGGCCCAAGGGAACATTGCCGGTCATATTCTGGGTAGTGATTAGGAGTGAGCAAAGCCATTCCTTTCATCTTCTGGAGGCTAGAGGATCAAGGGGGAGGTCACATCTTTCTTGTCATCAGCTAGTGTGGACACTCTGCAGTTCCTGGTTTCCTGCACTGATCATAAAGCCTCCTGGGAAAGGTAAAAATGGCCTTTATAATTCACTGTGTTTTCTCCTTATTCAGTGTTTTCAGATTTTTTCCTTTAGTTGGTGCTTGGATGACTTCTTATATTTGAAACTCAGGGCTCCAGGATCCTCATCCATTTCTGTTATCTTTGTTTCCTAGTGTTTCAGTTGACCAGGAGCTGTGTTGCTGTCTTCAGAGCTTACCAGCTTATACTGAAATCTCCATTTTGTTATGTTTATTTCTAGTTACGTTTATAGTCTGTTGCTCAAATAAATGATATATTTTAATAATTATGTTTCCCAATATCTGTTGTTGGTATAAGGAAGTGTTATTAACTTTTAATCTCATATTCATCCAACTTTCTATGTTCTATTATATCTAATAACTGATAGAATCTCTCTATAAAATTAGAGAACTCTGACTCCAAGGAGAAAGATGAGCAAAATAACAGTTTCAGAGTGTCATCTACACTCCATGATTCCAGAAGGCCTAGCGTCTATGAACATTTGAAATTCTGTATTTGCTCCTTTTGATCAAAATTCTTCTATGATGTCTTTGAGCAAAATGTTTAGTGATGATAGCTGGGTTCTGTTAATGAGTCTCACACTAAAGAAACCAGCTTTTCATGAAGCCATTTCCCCTCACATTCCCTGTCCTGTTTCTGACTCTCCTTCCTGTGGGCCCAGCTGCAGAGAGACCAATTATTATACCTTGAATGGACCACTTGCAAATTTTAAGATCCTAGTGCTACTCAATGGGTTAGAAGGTAAAACAGAAACACTAAATATGTTAGTAGCTAGTTCTCTGAGATGGCCCATGAAACTGTAAATCTAAACTTCCCAACAAGGAATCAAATCCTTGTTTGGTTTGTATATAACCTTGTTTGGTTACTATTTTTTTTTGGGGGGGAGGGGGTGCGGGAGTGTCATTGGAAAAAGAAATCCTACTGGGAAAGGTAGAGAGGGCCAGTGAAAGAGAGGATGACCTTCTATCAGTGAGATTGACTGACATAGAGATTAATAACAATGGACTTCAGCATGGCAGCGAAAGTGAAGACGGCCAAGGATAGGGTAGGGCTCAGATCTGTTCACAGTGTTACATGGCATCTAACAGTAACAGGGTCACTGCAAATGTATCTATCACACAACTTTTACCGGTGTACAGCTTATTGGGAAGAGTTATAATAACTGTGCAAGCTTACCCTTAATGCAGGTTCCTCCATCATTGCTAACCTTCCTTTTCCTCCTCCTTCCTGTCCCTGAAAACCACTAATACATTTTGGTTTCTATATATTTGCCTTTCCCTGTATTTTTATGTGTGAAGTCATGCAATCTTTGTCCTTTTATGATTGGCTTGTATCAAATCTTCATTTAATCCACTGACTTGTTTTTGCTGTTTGGTGGCATCAAGTTGCCTATGTCTCACTGTGGCCCTATGAGCTACAGATCTACACCTTGCCCTGTCCTACTTAAGCCTATTGTTACAGTCACTCTGTCACTCAGTCTTGTTGAGGGTCTTCCTCTCTTTCACTGATCCTTAAGCTTTCCGAGCAAGAGGTCTTTTTCCAGGACTGGCCCCTCCTGAAAACATGCCCAAAGTATGTGAGGTGAAGTTTCACCATCCTCGCCTCAAAGAACACTCTGGTTGCATGTCCTCCAACACAGACTCGTTCTTTTAACAGTCCATAGTGTATTCAGCACTATTCTCCAACACCACAACTCAAAGGTATCCATTTGATTCTTCCTCTATTATCCTTAGCCTTAGCTATCTTTCAGATGCAAAACCATGGCTTGGATCAAAAGCCTTTTTCACCTTGGTCTTTTTAAAAGACCAAAGCACTTTGGAGAGGCCCATGACAGCAGATTTTCTCAAAGCAACATGTCTGTTGTATGTATTTCCCACATTTTATGTATTCATTCCTCTGTTGATGAGCATTTTGGTTGTTTCTACCTTTTAGTTATTATGAATAGTGATACAATGAACGTTAGTGTACAAGTCTCTTTTGGAGTCTGCTTTCAAGTCTTCTGGGTTTATACTTAGATGTAGAATTTCTGGGTTCATATGGTGATGTTGTTGTTCTTGTGCATGTTAGTGTCAGAACCAAGCCATAGGTGACCCTTTAGTGGGTTTTCAGAGGTAGTTAATGGGAGGAGATGGCCTATCCTTCTCCTGCGGAGCAGCCGGTGGATTCGAACCACATGCCTTAGGGATTGCAGCACAGCTTCTTGCCACTAGGCCACCAGAGTGTTCTAGCATTATTTTTTTGAGGAATTATTCCAGAGTTGACGGGACATAACAACAACATCATATGAATTTTCATAATGGCTGTATCATTTTACACTCACAGTGTATGAAAATATTTTTTTTGTAATCTCTTGTTGCTTGTTTATTTTCATGATTTGGTATTTTATTTGCCTTATAAGAATTATTTTATACTCTTCACTTTCTTAATCCAATTTTTAAGTCCTTTGTGTTCAAATCTACTGTGTTTTTATTGACTCACTTTATGGTAATTGTTTCTTTGTATCTCTAATTTGAGTTTATGTTTCATTTACCTTGAACAGTTACTATGAACAGTACCTGGAAAATGATATTAAGGATATTTTCAAGAGAAAAGATACATGTTTTTTCCTGTGTGTGTGTGTGTATTAATCTGAGACTACATTATTTCCCTTCTGGTTTAGATTGGAATTTACAAGTTTAGTTTCTCACTATCTTTCAAATAGCACAAGGATTAACCTCCTGCTTGTAATTTGGGCATTGGGACTTGTCCTTATGGAAGTCCTGTATACACATTAAACATACTATTTACCTCCATGAGAACATAAAACAAAGATACAGTTTTATATAGGGTTTAGATTTTTTTAAAGAAAGATAGCCCTTTAGAGTTTCTAGACTATTTCATAGCAATAACTAAAAGTCTTTTCTTTCTTTTCAGTCTGACTGCTGTTTTTCTTCCTTTTGTCACTAAAGGTGTTTTGGCCAGTTTACCAAGGAAATCCCTTCTGTTGTCTGCACCAGAATTTTACATCATTGACTTTTGCCGCCTTTGTTTTGCCTATCTTTCTGAAGTTGTGTTTATGTCCCTTCTTTCTTTATCTATGTTGTTGCTGTTGTTTTCCATCGAGTTGACCCTCCAGCGGGTTTTTAGAAGCACTTAATTGCATGGGAGGAGACTGCTGGTGGATTTGAACTGCATGCCTTCAGGATTGCAGTACTGTTTCTTACCACTAGGCCACCAGAGCTCCCCTTAACTAACTATTCTACTTAAATACTGATAGTCTCCAAAGTTCTTGGCCATTTTATCTTTTTTCCTGACATTTAATCTACTCTGTGACTTCAACTATATGTTGATGATTCAAAATTTGCCCCTGTAGACTGGAACTCTTCCCTTTGCTGAGAAAATAACTCAAGAATATGGTGTCAGGATTGGTTGAAGACTCAAAAATAATCTGTGATAAGCAGATGAAATAACCTGCTTGCAGAAAACAAAGAAGCCTTGAAGCACTCATTAGTGAAACTCAAAGATTATAGCTTTCAGTCTGGATTACACCTCAACATAAAGAAAACAAAATTCTTAAAACTGGACCAAGAAACAATATCATGATAAATGGAGAGATGATTGAAGTTGTTAAATATTGCATTTTATTTCAACAACCATGGCATTATTTCAATAATATTGGTTCAACAACCACGGCAACAGTAGTCAAAAAATTCAGGTGATATATTGCAATGGGAAAATCTACTGCTAAGGACCTCTTTAAAGTGTTAAAGAGCAGCAGTGTTCCTTTGAAGACTAAGGTGTGACTGAACCAAGCCATGACATATACACGTTAAGGTTGGATAATGAATTAGACTGAAAAAGAATTCCTGCTTTTGAATTGTGGAGTTGGCAAAGAATATCAAATATATAATTGACTTCCAAAAGAATATACAAATCTGTCTTGAAAGATATGAACTTGCTTTTGGCTTTTGGCTCGGAGGAGGCCTCGGTGCAACTCTCTTCGGTCGTCCCGCATCTGGGTTCATCCGACACCAGCCGCCTCCACCATGCCACCCAAGTTCGACCCCAACGAGATTAAAGTCATGTACCTGAGGTGTACCGGTGGGGAAGTCGGTGCCACTTCCGCTCTGGCCCCCAAGATTGGCTCCCTGGGTCTGTCTCCAAAAAAAGGTTGGTGATGACATTACCAAGGCCACCAGTGACTGGAAGGGACTAAGGATTACAGTGAAACTGACCATTCAGAACAGACAGGCCCAGATTGAAGTTGTGCCTTCTGCCTCTGCCCTGATCATCAAAGCCCTCAAGGAACCACCCAGAGACAGAAAGAAGCAGAAAAACATTAAGCACAGTGGAAATATCACTTTTGATGAGATTGTTGGCATTGCCCGGCAGATGTGACACCGGTCTTTATCCAGAGAACTCTTTGGAATTATTAAAGAGATCCTGGGAACTGCCCAATCTGTGGGCTGCAATGTTGATGGCCGTCACCCTCATGACATCATAGAAGACATCAACAGTGGTGCTGTGGAATGCCCAGCTAGCTAAGGAACTACAGATGAAAATATTTCAATAAAGGATCATTTGTTAACAAAACAAAACAACAACAAAAAAGATATGAACTTGGAGTGTTCCTAAGAAGCAAGAATGGTAACACATCATTTTACAGATTTTGGGCATGTTATGGAGGGGCTAGTCCCTGAATAAGGACTTATGCTTGCACAAGCAGAGCATCAGTGATAAAAGAAGTCCATCAAGGAGATGGAGTGTCCATTGATGCAATAATGGGCTGGAGTAAGCAGAGATTGTGAGGACGGTGCAGGAGCAGGCAGGATTTGTTTTTGTTGTACACAGGGTTGCTATGAATTGGAGCCAACTCAGTAATACCTAACAACCTCTCTCACCAGTTATCTTTTCCTAGGTATCCTCAATACTTTTTTCCCCCCAGATGAATACAAATATCTAATATGTTATTCCAAATCTCAATTGGAAGCACTACTATTCATCCAGTTGCCAGGACTCCAAATCCTGGAATTAGGCTAATATTTCCTCCTTTTCATATTTAGTTGGTGACTATGATGTGTTGATATACTTTCTTCTTTTGAAAGCTTACAGCGACTTTATTAAGGGGACTCCCAGGCGAGATTCCTTGGTCTGGAGAGAGCTAGACCAGGGAAAACCGCCAATATACATTCTAATATTCTCTTCTAGTAAGGAGCTGTACTACCAACCCCAAAGCACGTGGTTAGAATCCATCAGTTGCTCTGAGGAAGAGAGATGGACAATGTCCTTCCATGGGATTTATTGCCTCTGAAAAATTGCTGGAGTCAGCTATGAGTTGGTTCCAACTTGATGGAATATAAGAACTGGGTGTGAACAGTCAAGGGCTTTCAAATTTGCTAGTAGGAACATAAATTGTTACAGATCTGTATAACTCAATTTCAGGTGTAACTTTAAAATGTGTGTACCCTTACTCTCAAAAATTTCATGTCTAGGAATTTATAGGGAGCTCTTTTAGCTTAGTGGTACAAAGTTGCACTGCCAACTCAAGGGCATGTGCTTTGAACTGACCAGCTGCTCTAAGGGGAAAAGATAGGTAATCTCCTCCTGCAAGATTCACAGCCTCTGAAAATGTGCTGGAGGGTCAGCTATGACTTGGTTCCCACTTGACAGCACATAACAACAACAGGAATTTATATGTTCAAAGAGATATGTACAAAAATAGTTAGAGATGTTTACAAAGATACATGTACAAGAAATTATTATTCCTGCAACATAATTAAATTTCCAATCATGTAAGATTGTTTAAATACATTATGTTGTTGTTATATGATGTCCAGGATTCAAAATATTCTTTCAGTATGATACTACTATTGTAAGAAATAATATCTACTTTGTTTAAAGGGCATACCATAAAATGTTCACTTTGGTAATTTGGGATTATGTTACTATGGATCTTTTCCCTTTGTGCTTTTTGGAATTATCACCATTTTCTGCATTAGGCATGCATTAATTTTATAATTAATATATGTATGTCATTATAAATATTCCTATTTTTAAAAGTTTTTTTTTAATTGTCATGGTTTTCCTCCTTTCCCACTCACGTCCTCCTCTTTTATCCTTCACTACCTCATCAATGTAGGCTGCAATATGGATTGAAGCTCAACATCAAGAAGACAAAAGATTCTCACCACTGGGCAGCACCATGATAGATGGAGGTTGTTAACAATTACAGCTTGCTTGGCTCCCAATCAACACTCTTGGCACCAGCAGTCAGGAAATCAAAAGATGAATTGCATTGGAAAAATCTGCTGTCAGGGATCTCTCTAGAGTACTGAGAAGCAACAATGTCAGTCTAGAGACTAAGGTGTGATCTAGGCTATGGTCTTGGCAATTACTTCCTATGTATCAGAGAGCTGGACCATAACTAAGAATGACAGAAGAAGAAACAATGCTTTTGAGTTGTGGTGCTGGAGGAGACTTGAACATACCATGACCACCAAGAGAAGAAAAAAAAAGTCTGTCTTGGAGAAGGTGAAACCAAATTTCTCTTTGGAGGCTAGGATTTTGAAGCTCTGTCTCACATACTTTGGGTACTTGGCCAGGAGGAACCAGTCTTTAAAGAAGGACATCATGCTTGGAAGGGTGGAGGGACAATGCAGGAGAGGAAGAATCTGGATGTGATGGATTGATACAGTAACTGGGGCAATGGGGGTAGGCGTGTTGGAGTAAGTGAGACTGGCTTAGGACAGGGCAGGCTTCAACAGCAGAGCTGTTGTACATAGGGTCGCTCTGAGTCACAGGTGAATCGACAGTACATGACAACAACCACCTCATGACTGTGCTTGCTGTCCTCAGCCCACCCTCCTCCAGTCCCTGACACTACAGCAAGAGCAGCGTAACTCACAATCCGAACATGACACCACCAGCTTCAAAAGCCTGACTCAGGCCTATGCTCTTTGGGATGTCTAAGGCGGCTTTGGTGGTCTGTAGCTCCTTTGGTGGTCTGCAACTCCTCTCTTACTCTAGACCATTCTCTCCCTGTTTTAGCAGTACAGTGCATGGTGGGTCCTGGTCCCAGGCTGCCTTTCTCAAAACCCTTCTGCTGGATGCCTCCTCTCCCTGGGCCACTCTGCAGGCCTGTTTTTTGAGTTCTAAGTTCCGGAAATACCCTTCCATTCTTGGCACTTCAGCTAGGTCAAATTCCACTCTGGGCAACCTTACTTTTTCACCTGTTTGCTGAGAGCTCCTTGACGGCAGGATCCAGCACTTCATTATACATCCTGGGTGCCTACATTGTGCCAGACCCATGTGGATACAAAGTTTTGCTGGATGACACTCACAGGTAAGTCTTAGAATCACAAACTCACTTGTGGATGCTGCACAGACTCCTTTGGTCACCCAGCACAAGGAGACAGCAATAAGGAGACATGCTTAGGAGACATTTTCTGGCATATCCCACAAGCATACACCTTTATAGGTGGAGTTCCTTTGCACTTTATAAGCACTCTGCCTGGAACTCTTTATTTTCCCCCAGCTGTTCATATACTTAGTTCTTATCTTGCTGGTCACAGCTCAGTATCACCTCAAGATAAAGATCATCCATGACTTCCCTAGCTAAGCAGTTTTTTCTAGTTCTAATACTCTATTTCTTTTACAAATTTTGGACAATTTATAAAAATACTGTTATTCTTTATCTATTGAGTCGCAGGCGACTCGACGGCACATAACAACAACATCATTATTTCTCTGCCTTAACCTCCTAGCCCGAGTAATTCTGTGAGGAGAAGTCCTTTCCTATTCACCATTGTAAATTCTGTCCCTAGGCAAATAAATAAAATGCATACTAATATACATATGAAGCTACAAGGAATTGGAATCATAGATTGGCAAGTGCAGTGAGCTCTAGTGATACAGTATATAATGTGTCAGGCTTCTAATCAAAAGGTCAAGGGTTTGAATCCACCAGTTGCTCAATGGAAGAAAGATGAGCAGTTTCTCTTATAAATATCTACACCTTAGAAACCCAATGTAGTTTCTATGAGTTGAAATAAACTTGACAGTAGTGGGTGTAATACTGACAACTACAGTCCACCCATCATCTAGATATCCATAGCCTTCTACTCTGGTCTATCCTTCCCTCCCCACCAATCTCCACTTACCCGGGTCACAAACTTGTTGGGTTCCCAGGCCCATAGTGCTGGATCCTTATAGACCTCCTTGATGGAAGTGGGAGCCCTGTAGGAGTCCTTGTAGGTGCTGATGGGGGTCTTAGTCTTAGCAGAAAAGAGGAACATGGTGGATGATATCTTGGTGGGCTCTTGCTGGGCCTCAGTGACTATGCTCTCCTCTAGATAACCCACACTTCCAGTCTGGCAGGTGTCCCCAGAGGCTATGACTACCTCTTGTGGGTGATCCCTCAGCTTCCCTTCCCCACAGCCTTCCTGCCACCACCCTACCCTGCCTCCTGCTGCAGGATAAGCATTGCTCATTATGATATCACCTTGCCTAAGCCCTAGCTCTGGGAAGGCAAAGAGAGCCAATTCCCTTTGTACCCTCCCACTCCCTTCCCACTTCAAGTTTTTCAAAAGACCAATGTTCAAGAGTTCAGACAGCCCACAGAGACCTCCCAGGCTGAGCTTCTCACTTTATTGCTCAGAAAACAGTTTAGAGGGGTCAAGTGACTTGCCTAGTATCATGCAGTGGCAGGCCTTGGCCTGGGAGCTGGTGAGTGGAGCGAGAGTGAGCTATGTATTCAGAGGATCAGTTCTCTTCCCTTCCCAGACCCCCCCCCCCCCCCACCCCTTGCTCGCACCCAGGCAGGGAGCTGAAGCTGACTTGTTTGATGCTTTTAATATTATTTATGTTACACAATACACAACCAAGGATGATGGTCAATACTGCAATGGAAATGTTAAAAAAAATATTATACACGGCTCATGTCTTTCACACACCTTCCTGGAAATAAATTAGTGAGCACGGAGAAACCAGCTGGGTGGCAGCCACTACTGAGAGTACAGGGAATGTTAAGGCAGTATCTACAAGGGGGAGGGTGGCAGGGGGGCAAGCTAAGGCCTTGATTCTTCCCCTCCAACCGCTCTGACAGGGAAGGAGGGAACCATGCACTCTCCCCAGACCCCAAAGCTGCCCCATAAGTGTTCTGCCTCTCCCTGTCACACACACACACTGCCTTGGTCGAAAGCTCTTTTTTGCCAGGGAGCTAGTTTTATCCTTTGGGAAAGGAGCTTTCCCTAGTTCCACAGGGTCAGTTACATGGTAAGTGAGCAGCAAAACCAGCAGTTTATGTGAACCCTGATGGGAGCTCTGCCCGAAAACCAGGAGGTACCCATATTCTAAAAGGGTAAGTCAAGGAGCTTGGTGGTGGTGGTAGAGTGGGAGACCTGGCTCTGGGACCCAAATGAGGAGGGGTACGGATGCTGAGAGGAGTGGGGAGGATGGGCACAAATGAGGTCAGCAGAAACCTTGTGGGTCCTGTAGGTACTTTCTCTGTCCTTGCTTCCTTTGGCACTTTCTCATCTAACTAGGGGCCCTGCCTCGGAGGAGGCAGGGATGGATAGAGAGAGTAGGGGACTAGGAGAGCTGCAACCCCTGAATGTGTTACAGGGAGAGATGCTAACCTTTCTAAGCCATCAGCCTCACTCCTTCCTATATTCCCTCTTCTCCCTCTTGGCACTGGTATCCAGAAGGTGGGCTTGTGGGTATGTCCACTGCATGGTGGCAGCATGTGAGCCCAGTGGCATATATGAAAATGAATGTGCCAACATGTTGGAGTGGCAGCTTCGAGGAATGGGGAATATATACTTTGGCCCTGTGCTGCAAAATTGGTAGGGCACAGGCTTTAGCAGGCTATAGCATTTTCATTTCCGTCCCATGAGGACAGATCTATATAGTTCCAGCCCAGGGGATGGTCCTAATCACCTCTTCTTTTCTATCTTCACTGTTCTTTCTCCTCACCTGCAAGCCAACAGCAGAGACAGCAGTACACACATTCTAACCACAGGCACCCATACATGTACGCACACAAAAGACACCCCCATACATGTATGCATATTCACAGACACATGTATTTCCAAACCGATCTACTTCGAAACTGTACTCTCCCCTCTCCACATGGAGATACAAACTCAGGGAGCCTTCTAGGTGTACTCAGAGTCACACAGAAAATGCCCCATACACCACCACAGAAACTCCCACAGAGAAATATATAAATCACCACTGCTGTTCATTCTAAAACTGAGGAAACTAAAGCCCAGAGGAAGGAGGCAGCTTGTTGAAGATCACAGGGAACATGTCAGAGCTGGAATCAGAACCCAGACTTTTAACTCCCTGTCCAGGGCTCTTAGTCCACTTAAGTGCTGAGCAGCCTCTCCCACTATCAGTGGACCACACAGACAGTTCCCCACCATGGACACATCTATGACAGAAAGAGACATGTGAGGCTACAGAGCTTAAAGACATAGTCACAACAGAGAGAACAGACACACACATTCCACCAGGCTCTGCCTACCACACACATGCAGTCTTTCAGTTTAGCCTGCTTCCTTTCTGGGAATCAGCCTCTAGGATCTTGGGCTGGGGTGGGAAGGGCATGAAACTTGCATACCAACCTTAATGCCCACTTGCAGCCTGAGACAGAGCCCAGTGAACAGAAACACAGGATGGAGTGGGGCAGAGCACTGATGGTTAGGGGCCAAGGAGGCCCAATCTTATTACTCCAAATCCTGGTCTGTCTCGAAGGTCGACCTTACCCTCCTCCCACAACCCAGAAAGCTTTTGGAAAGGGGTGAATGGGACAAAGAGGAGTAAAAAGGCCTCCTCTTGAGAAGATAGGTGGAGGGCAGTATACCTCTGGGCCGCTAGGTCAGACTTCCCACTTGGAGTTAAGGGGAACCACAAATAGGTAAATGGGCCTGTATGGGGCGAGCGGATGGGGTTCCAAGGTGTTGGTCTCAGTCCTCACCATCTGGGCTTTCTGAGCTCCCCCACACCCCAACCCGAACCCCTTTCCTAAACAGGCTGGGGCTGCAGGTTCATGGCTTTGCTGGGGTGGGGCTAAGCCCCTGGCTTTGTGATCTGGTTCTTTCTCATTACCGTCAGCTTCTCTGCCACCCAACTTCCCCTCCCGATACCAGACTATAGAGCCTTGGGGGACAGGACAGGGTGTTCGGTAGGGTCCCCCAAGTAACTGAACAGATCGCCCCACCCCTCCTCAGCCCCCGGGGTGGAGTGGGACCCGATTTTGGTTTCTCCCGCTCCAAGAACACACAGAGGTACAGGTCCTACCATAGGAGGAAGCAATGACTGTTACGAGGTTGCGGCTGTAGGGGGCTCTGGGCCGGGGCGAGCGGCGGAGCTGGGGAGGGGTCGGCCCTGCCCGCCCGGCCCACCCCACCCGGCACCACCCCCACGGCCCCCGCGGCGCCACACGCTACTGGATGTGGCAGGCGGTGGAGGACGTGGCCTGGCAGCACATGCAGGTAGGGTTCACGGACTTGGGCGGTATGAGGTCCAGGTCCTCGTCGTCGGGGATCTCATCTAACCGGTAGCCGTCCTTCAGCAGTTGGATGTTCAAATCTTGGTTGATCTGCTGTAGACAAAGCAGGGGAGGAGGTTGGGCTCCTGCAGCTCTCCTGTGCCCCGCTTCAGGCCAGGGCACCTGTAAGCCCCACCTAGCTCTCCCCCCTCCTTAGGCCCACCCTCAGCTCAGGCCTCACTTCCTTACAAGGCAGCCTATCCCATTCCATTCAGTTCCCAGGTCAGCTTCTCGCTTCAGCTTCTGCTCCAATCACACCCCAGCACCACCTCAAAACCTCCCCATCCCAGGCTTCTGAATCTCACCTTTCAGACATCCTCTTCCAGCCTCTCCGAACCATTTTAGGCCCCTCTCTACCTGGCTCCCTAAGCCTACCTATTTCTCCTCTCAGGATGTGATTTGGCATTGGCCCCACCCCTTCTCCTGGATAGAGGTGGTCCTTCTCAGGTAGGGTGGGCAGGGGTGGGGCCTCACCTCAGCAGAGGAGTAACCAGAGGAAGAATATCTGGACATGTCAAAGTCGTCATCGCTAGTGTGAAGGAAGGAGGACAGTGAAGAGGTGATTTAGGAAAACGAAGAAGAAAATTCCCTACACCCTCTCCCATTAGTCACTACCTCACCCCACACTCACGATCTCAAATAAACAAGATACTAGCTGTGCAGACACAGTTTTAAGACAGGTTTCCTAACCTGCCATTAAAATAAATGGCCACTGTTAACCCCCTTCTAAATAGAGCTGCCATTTCTTCTGTCCCTCCCTTTTTTCTAGTTTCAAATTGTCTGGGTGCTGAGTTTTCCTGAAGTCTAGATCTAACCTAGCAAACAGCGGCCTTCTCATAGAGGGGTTGGAGCATTAAAGACAGCATCCTGGTGTTCAGGGATGACAACTGGGTCCACATAGAGGGCAGTGACTGGGCCCAGTTTTCCAGGATGGGGCTTAGAGCATCCACACTACATCCCCCAGCTCTTCCTCTCTGTGCTTCCCCCTTCTCCAGGTTAAAAATATCATTTTTTGAGGGAATTGACCCTTGAAGAACCCCTAGCTGTCAGGAGAAATCCCCAGTTCCCACAGTACAACAGGCGTGGCCTGTACAGCCTGCTTGTGCTCACATAAGTTTCTGCCTTGCTCAGGCTGCCCCCCAGGCCCCAGTACACACCTGTCCGTGTCAAGTGCTACCAGTGGCTTCTCATCTGGGCTCTGGTCAAGCGAGGAGTAGCCTTTATTGGGGACGACGAGCCTGAATAGAGAATTTTTGGGGTTGGAGTGGCAACTGGAGCACACATGGCTAGTAGGGAACTGGGATGGGCTCCACTCTTGACATGTGCCTCCCTCCCACCCCCTCTTTGGATCCTGTTGAGGCTCCTTCCTTTTAGAGAGGAGCTGGGAATAAGGAAGGAGGGAAGAGAAGGAAGCTCAAAACCAAGAGAGGTTGGACCAACAATAGGTGTTGACCGACTGGCCCAGGTGTGGTGGAGAGGCCGTCTACCTGGTCCGGGCCATGACGTTGTTCTTCTTAGGCTGCTGGTTGATAGGACTACCCATGCTGCCATTCTTCAAGGAGCCCTTCCGAGCCAGCTCTCGCTGCTTTTCTGCAGGGGGACATGGGAAGGAAGCTGTGTCCTGCCTCCAGGGCCACCCTACCTACAGCTAGGGGTAGCCTCAGATAGGCTTCCATTATGAAACCCTTTACTTCTTTAGGGACTGAGGCTGTGAACCTCAACTCCAGACCCCACTGTACTATGAAAACAGTACTTGACCCTGGACATCCTGAACCACATAGTTGGAAGCAAAAGGAAATTGACTTCTGTCTTTCCAGGAGCCACAAGTCCTATGCAGGGTAGTTAGTGTGTATTTGATACCAGGGAAAGGCTGGGGTGGAAGATATGATCATGGAGGGATGGAACAGTAAGGGACAACTTCCTGCAGGTAGTACCATGCCTTTTAGGAAGAAGTGTGCTAAAAAATGCATTTAGAAGTGACCATAATAAGTGTAGGGAGCTCTGGTGGTATAGTTTGTAGGGAGTTGTGGGGCTAACTAAATGGCTGTACCTCTCTGGATGTTTGAATCCACTAGTTGTGTTCCAGGGAAGAAAGATGGACTATCTCCTTTCTTATGATCAATAGCCTCAGAAATCTACTGGAGAATCAGCTGTAAGTTGGTTCTGCCTCAAAGACAATGAGGAAATGATGACTAATAAGTGTGGATCTGGATAGGATAGAAGGGTAAAGAGTGAGGGAAATTGGATCCATTTACTCAGTCACTTATACATTTGGTAAATGCTGTATCACTATGTGCCAAGTTCTATGCTAATAGGCTGGGGACTCCATCTGGTTATAATCTCACAGTGTGAAGACCCTGAATGTCAGAGTTTGGAATTAAAGCTGAAGACAAAATAGAGCCACTACAGGCTATGGAGTGGAATTGGTCAAAGGAAACTAGGTAGGAGACATGAGGCTATGGGGAGCCCGTCAGGCTTTACTATCTGAGGATGCTCATGACTGCTCTGTCAGCCCCTGAGTTCTCCTAGGTTCCAAATCTACCAGGTTCATGGGCTTGGCCCTTAGATGGCCCACTGCCTGGTGTAGTACTGAACACATAGGGGAGAAGATTTTACAGAAGAAGTTCATGGATGCTGGAATCCTGTACTCCCTGCCTTCAGCATATGTTCCCAGCATTGGATACACAGATGCTGGAGGAGGCCCATTTGTCCTTTCCTGTTCATCTCAAGTAAAATTCTGATCTGGAACTTTGAGTTTTGAGAAAAAGGGTTGAGAAGGAGGCCAGGGGAACACTATCTCATAAATACATTTAATTTATAGTGCCTCACTTTGTAATTTTTTCTGACTCTAAGGTCTCCGGATGTCACATCTCCTAGTTTCTGCCTGTCCCTGACCCTTAAGCCTGTTTCACTCCCTGGAGTAGTTCAGCTGCTTTCCTGAGAGCAGCAGCTGCCATTACCACACCAAGCCTCCAGAGGGTGCAATTTGCCTTAAAGTTCGTGGTGGTGGTGAAGTGTATGTGGGGTTTTTTAAAATTTTTTTTCGCTGCACTGCAATTGCAGAGGTACACGGTTCAAATCCACCAGATGCACTGCTGGAGAAGGAGGAGGCAACCTCCTCCTGTACCAGTCAGATCTGATTTGACGGTACACGTAAAAATAATACAATAAAAATTTTTTTCCTCCCTCTCAAAGTTGTGAATTTTCACAACCTTGTCTCGCTGGTAATGTAATGATAGGGAAATGTTACTTTTTAAAGCATTCTGTCATTATTTGAAATAATGCAAAAGTATAGACAATAAATGGACGAAACCAAATTATAGATGATGATGCTCTGGTGGCCTTAATGGTAAGGAGTTGCACAGCCAACCCAAAGGCAAGAGGTTCAAATCTGCCAGCTGCTCTGTGGGAGAAAGATGGGCAATTTCCTCTTAAATTATTTACTACCTCTGATAAACTGCTGGTTTACTGCTGATAAACCGCTATGGGTTGGTTCTGACTTAACAGCACACAACAATACCATGCAACCTCTTAATGGAGTCCTGGATAGGGAGTTGCGCTACCAACTCAATGACAGTTGGTTTGAATCCACCAGCTGTTCTGAGAGAGAAAGATGGGCAATCTCCTTCCATAAAATTTACAGTCTCAGAAAACCCACTGGAAGGTCAGCTATTAATTGGTTCTGATGAGCTGAGTTTGAGTTGATGCAACCACTTAAAAGAATGCAGTGTTTCTCCATGTATTGATTGGCATTGGAAGGGGCTCCAAGAAACTAACTGAAGGGTAAAAACCAACCCAAACACAATGACCCATATTTCAGAAAGTTGTGTAGAATATGATACTATAGAAGTAAAAATGTAAAATAGAACTAGGAAAATGAATGATAAGAGAGGAACAAAGGAGAATTCACACCGATTAAATCCCTTGTGTTGCTAAATTAAAAAATGACAAATAATTTGAAGCTAGAGTCTGATGTCCAAGGATAACAGCTTTGGGGCTTTGAAACCTTCACTCCTTCATTTCTTGTTCTCACCCCCTCTACCCCCAAAATTATTCCCTTTATTAATTTAATTTTGTAGTTTAGGTGAAAGTTTTCTGAGAAAATTAGTTTTCCATTCAATAGTTTATGCACATTTGCTATAATTTGTTGCAATGCACGCTCATTCTTTTCTATCCTTGAGGTCTATTAACTGACATCCTACCTGTAAGGCAGCTTTCTGCCAGCCCGATCCAGTGTTTGATGGCATTTCCAAGCTCCACACTACTCCTGTGGTTTCTCTTGTAATATCATCTTGAGCTTCTTGGTGTTAGAGATGCCCCCAAGAATACTAGACTCCTACAGAGAACACTGATTGCCTCTCTGCCTTACAGGAGATAAAGGCTCTTGGCACTGCCCGTGACTTGGTGGCTTGAGTCTTGGATCATCTAACCCAAGTTGTTTCTCTGTGGCACTTCATTGCAGACCCAGCCTAGTGTGCCTTGTCCACTACCCACGTCTCCCTCACTCCCCGGACACACTCACCCAGCTTCACTTGGAGCGGGGATGGTTTGTAATTCATGGCTACTGACTCACCCTCCCGGGCGTCACAGTCTCCGTCTGAGATGGAAGCTGCAGTTGGGTCCTGTGGGGAGAAAGCGCAGAGATGGAATTGTTAGTAAGTGAACAAAGGGGACTGCTATCAGTCCTGAAGTGGATTTTCCCACCAGTGCTTTAAAGAACTATAGGAGTAATTTGTCCTTTTTAGCCAGCAAGGGATGGAGAAGAGGGCTAGAGCTATCATGATGGGAAGAAGATACTGAGTGTGTATAAGAGCCAAGGATCCTCACTTACACCCAATTAGGTGTCTGTCTTCAAATACCTATGTGGCCCAGCCTCCTCCAGAAAACTTACTGTTATGTCTTAAACCCACAGGACTGCCTCTTAGGATCTAATGCCCATACTAGTTGCCATGATCTTCAGGACTTTTCATGTGTACTTGTTTGGAAAGGCCTTTCTTAGGTTATGATTGCTTGAAGTCTGGATCGAGGTCACAGTAAGTCTTATTTGAGCTAGGTCTTCTCCCTCACTGGTTGTTCCTGTCCAAGATCCAGGTGACTGACTGGTTAAGCCAGGTCAGACTAAAGGCTGCAGTGACTGGATGATACAGACTTCCAGGGAGGACTTTCAGTTTCATAGATGAGTACTAAAGTGGAGCATCTAGAAGAATCTAATGGGTTGGCTAGGCATGGCAAATGACAAATAATGGCAAATAAGCAGATAGTCAATTAGTCCTATGCTATCCAGAGTCATGAGGCTTGAAGGCAAAGTATGAGAAATGAAGGAAGGAAAGCATGCGTTTGTGTATTATTGTCCAAGATCTGCAGCCTTCTCCATCTTCCTCACCATCTTTCTTCTCACTCATTTCCTCCACTGGCTGAACCCTATACTGATCAGAAGATCCTAACCAAGCCTTATCTTTCCTTCTAAAACATCCCAGATCTCTGCTCCAAGATTCAGGTCCTTGACCCATTCTCATGGAAGGCTGAAAAAAGCTGAGTCATTTGCATTCTTTTTAGAAAGTAATTTAGGTATTGCTATCCATTTTAACTAAGCATCACACTATGGTAGGTAGGCTTAAGGTACAGGAATTAAAGACAGCAGCATCCAAAGCTGCTGCTTTTTCTGCCTTTGGAGATGCATAGATGGACAGGAAAGTATAATGCCCTATGATACTGGCCTACAATGTCAAGTTCAAGGATCTCAGTAGTTCTTGGTAACCCATAGTCATTACACTAACTTCAGTTCCTAATGTCTGGGAAAGAAAGGTCCCATTGGGCCATCCAGAGCACAAGACCCTGCATAGAATCTATTGACAAAATGACAAGTGAGTTTCTGCGGAGAGAATCTGGATCCCCATCTGTTCTGATGACCATTCCTTACACATGGTGGCTGTGGAAATAGGCAGGAGTCTCTGCTCAGAAAAAGTCCAGCATCATAGTGCCTGAATCACAGGCAAACAGAAAGCTTTACTGTGGATTTCATATTTGTCTTCCTTGAGAAATGCGCCAACACACCATGACCATAACACAGTAATGTAATAGGGGAGATTAAATGTGAAATATTCATGAATATAAGTATCATAAAGGAATCCAGGCAGAAGGAAGTGTCTGGCTCCAAGAAATCAGGGAGAATTGAAAATGCCCCCCAAGGACATCTGACAGGCGTTAGCTAGATCCGGAACTAGAGTGGGGATTAGCAAGATTATTAATAAACCCTCAGCAGAGACAGACATTGAAATGCATCTCTAACAGCAACCTATGTTTCTGCAGCCATTCAAACAAATTCTCCAAAGACTGCTGAGGATGATTAATAGCCCAGTCTTACTGTTTCTGAGACAGGGTATACAGGCTAATGGGGAGCATAAAGCCAATATATCCAGAGGAAGGAACACGTGCAGAAGGTTCCTTAGAGTCTATCTAGGCTGGTGGTTTTTATTCAAACCCTATGCCTTGAGTGAGGCTGAGAGCAGGAAAGAAGTAGTGGAATGAGAGTCTGAATTCCGTTCAAGAGATACAGATTCACTATCAGTTCACTTATGTATCAGGCTTCATACAAGCTTTTGTTATTGTTATATGCTGTCAAGACAGAACCATATGAGTCTCCAGTGGCTTTTCAGAGGCTCTAAATTGCATGGGAGAAGACTGCCCCCCTTCCTTTCTCTTATGGAGCAGCTGGCAGATTTGAACTGCTTGCTTTTGGGTTGGCAGTATAACTCCTTAACACTAGGCTAATCTTGTTGCTTTTTTTGGCGGGGGGAAGGCTAACATTCACTTATTTAATCCAATCTAGCATTTAAAACATTGGTTGAAAGGTTTAAAACAGAGATTGAAAGGAGGAACTAACAGTAATAGAACTATGGCATTAACTAAGGGTAGGGTTGCACTACTGATTGTTGTAATTGCTGCCAATAAGTTGTAAACTTTTACACTGTAGAATTGGCAAAGTTGTGTGACAAATATATTTGCAAAAATGACGGAGAGAGAAAGAGAACCGCTATTAAGGCTGCTTATGTACACTTAAGTACCTCATGGGATTTGGTTCCTTAGATTGGAGGTTTAAGGTCATGATTTCATGGAACATCCCAGTTAATTGGCCTAATAACATGTTTAGTATTAATGTTCTATCTCCTAGTTTGCATGGTTCCTGGAGTCTTAAAAGCTTGTAAGTAGTCATCAAAGATACAATTGGTCTTTATTCACTCAGAGCAACAGAAGAAGCGGAGTCAGAAAAAGGAGGAGGATATCAAATGTGTGGCAAATTATCTCTGTAAACAACTGTCTCATAGAGCCATGAAGATTGAAATGACAGTCTGAGGTAATCTTTAAAAAGAAACAAACAAACAAAAAAATCCCTTGAAATTTATCTTAAAATTGAACAATAGTTTAACTCAACTAGTAAATAAGATCTGCCTTGAGTATTATGCTTTTTAAAGAATTACCTATATGGGATTGAACAGATAAGAGCATTTCAAAAGAATGGCAGGAATTTTAATAGACAGAGAGTTTGTTAATGATATAACAACTTGTTGGATAGAGTGTATGTTTTGCTAAATAGATTATCAAAGCCAGCAGCAAACCAAAATTCAGAAGGCAAAAACCAAAACAAAACAGATTCTGAAGACAGATTGCCTAGGTTCAAATGTAAGCATTTCCATTTACTAGCTTTATGATCTGAGTTTCAGATTTCTCATGTGTAAAATGAGACTAATATGAACATTTAAGTAAAAAAAAAATTGTGAAAACAAAATTAGTTAGTGTACATTAAGGACCTAGAACAGTACTTAGTATATAGTGAGCACAGTATCAGTGTTAGTGTAGTTTTTATGAGAATAAGTTCAGTGAGGACCACACGCTAATTGGACAATAAGCATGAGGAATGACTGACCCACAGCTGAAGCCCTGGCACCATGAAAACTGGGGCCTCATTTATATGTAGAGATACCTGTCTTAAAGGTGATCCCTCCACTGGGTAAGGAGGAGACTGACTAGGGGGCATCCTTACTCTTCTCTCTACTCATCCCACAGTGCTACATTTTCCTAACTTATTTAACAATGCTAGGCCTAGGTCTCACAAAGAATAGAAAATGGGTCCATTTTTAAGGGGTTTCCAATAATTATCAATAAAAGGAATAAGAGCTAGGAAAAGTAGAATGAATATGACAAAGTGGCAGATGTTGTTGTTGCTACGTGTGGTCAAGTCACCTGAGCCTCATAGCAACCCTATGCACAACAGCTCTGAACCCTGCTCTCTCCTGAGCCGACTTTACTATCTCTGACACACCCACTCCATTACCCCAGTCACTGAGCCAATTCATCTCATTGAAAGTCTTCTTGCTGGTGCAACCACTATGGAAGGCGGTATGGCGCTTTCTCAAAAAGTTGCAAATAGAGATACTATTTGACCCAGCAATTCCACTACTGGGAATATACCCCAAAGAGACCATAACTGACATCCAAGCAGATATATGCACACCCGTGCTTTGTTCACAATAGCAAGGAGTTGGAAACAACCTAAGTGCCCATCAACAAATGAATGGACAGAGAAGCTGTGGTATATTCACACAATGGAATACTATGCTGCATTGAAAAAACAAGGAACTCATGCAATATTATTAAAAATGGGTGAACCTGGAGGACATTATGCTGAGTGAAGTATCTCAGTCACAAAAGGACAAATACTGCATGGTGCCACTGTTGTAAAACAGGACTGACATCGGGGTTGGGGGGAGACTGACAAAGATGGGTTTAATAATGTATAGTGCATTGAAACAGATGAGGGAGAAAACGATTTAAAAGTAATATGTGATTAGGTATTTTTGTCATGACAGGAGTCCAGAGCGAAGGCTGCATAGTGGGGTAGACCTGGGGGGAGGGATTGTAAAACAATGAAAGAATTTTTCTTTTACTTTTCCCAGAGGGTAGTGTACTGGGGAGGAGGGTTGGGAGGGGAGAAAAGTGCAACAATGAATGAATCGAAATCCAAAGTCTCTATAAATTTTCATTGAAATGAATAATAAATTAAGAAGAAAAAAAAAGAAGGTCTTCTTGCAACATGATCAAAGAATGTCAGACTGAGCTTCAGAATTCTAGCCTCCAAGTCTCAAAATATTTGTCTCCATGGAGCAGCTTGGTTTCACCCTCTCCTGGATGAATTTGTTTGTTGTCCTAGCGGTCCATGGTATATTCAATACTCTTCTCCAGCACCACAGCTCAAAGGCATCAATTCTCCTTCTATCATCCCTAGTCATTGTCCAGCTTTCTGATGCATTGCACATAATTGCAAAGGCCATGGCCTGTATCAGGCACACCTTAGTGTCCAGAATGACATCACTGTTCTTCAGTACTCTGGAGAGGTCCCTGACATCAGTCTTTCCCAATGCAATTCATGTTTTGATTTCCTGGCTGTTGGTACCAAGAGTGTTGATTGTGGAGCCAAGCAAACTAAAGCTGTTAACAATCTCAATCTCTTCACCATCTGTCATGATGCTTCCTATTGGCCCAGTGGTGATAATCTTTGTTTTTTTGATGTTCAGTCCATATTGAAGGCTGCAGTCCCTGACCTTCTGCAGCAAGTGCTTCAGGTCTTCTTTAGCTTCAGCAAGCAAGGTTGTGTCATCTGCATAGCACAGATTGTTGATGAGTCTTTCACCAATCCTGATGCCACATTTCTCCTCACAGAGCTCAACGTCTTGAATCTGTCCTACACATAGGTTGAAAAGGTATGGTGATAGTACACATCCCTGGCGTACACCCTTCCCGATTTTAAACCAGTGTTTCCTTGCTCTGTTCTGACGACTACCTCCTGGTCCAAGTACAGGTTTCACATAAGCACAATCAAATGTTCTGGGTAAGAGAAAATCTCACAGAGATTCTTGAGAATATCTGAAAACAGCAGTTCACTAGCAAGTTTAAGAAGGAAGAAAGGACATACGGGAAATAGCACATGCAAAGACTCAGAAGCATGAAACTAACAATTAACAGAACATTGAGTACTTTATAAAGTTGAAGCCAAGAAGGCAGGAGGAAAAGTGGCAGGAAGCCAAACTGATGTGCTCAGAAGGACTCATGGTAGCAGGTAAGTCTTGATTTTTTTCTTTATTCAGATAATGGGGAGCCAATTAAGCTGCAAGCAGGAAAATAATATGGTCTAATTTTAGATGGAGAAAGATCCTGCTGACAGCTATGTGGGAGATGGGGATAGGGAAATAGACTGGACATAAGGATAATTAATAAGCTACTGGAGTAGTTTGCAGAACAGATAATTAGAGAGGGTTGATTCTATGAGGAAGAACATGGCATCAAGACTGGAGGAGATTCATCAACAACCTGCGTTATGTAGATAACACAACCTTATATGGTGAAACTGAGAAGGACCTAAGGCATTTACTTCAGAAGGTCAAGGATTGCAGCTTTCAATATGGATTGAAGATCAACATCAAAGAAACAAAGATTCTCACCACTGGGTCAATGGGCAGCATCATGATAGATGGAGAAGAGATTGAGCTTGTTAACAATTTCAGCTTGCTCAGTTCCACAATCAACACTCTTGGCACCAGCAGTCAGGAAATAAAAAGACAAATTACATTAGGAAAATCTGCTGTCAGGAACATTTCCCTACTGCTGAAGAGCAAAGATGTCAGTCTAGACACTAAGGTGCACCCAATCCAGGCCATGGTTTTCACAATTACTTGCTATGCATCAGAGAGCTGGACAGTGACCATGGTTACAGAAGAATTAATGCCTTTGAATTGTGCTGGATAAGAGTTTTGAACAAAACATGGACTGCCAAGGAAACTAATAGGTCTGTCCTGGAGAGGGAAAACCAAGCTGCTCCTTGGAGACAAATATTTGGAGACTCCATCTCACTTACTCAGGGCACGTATCCATGAGGGACCAGTCCTTGGAGGATATCATGCCTGGAAGGGTCAAAGGATAGCACAGTAGAAGAAGACCCCAAATAAGATAGGCTGACACAATAACTGGGGTAACGAGGGTAGGTGTGTCAGAGCCAGTGAGACTGGCTCAGGATAAAACAGGGCTCAGAGCTATTGTGCATAGCGTCGCTATGAGTTGCAATTGACTTGATGGCACATAACAACAACAACTGGGGTAGTGCAGCAAACATGGCATGGGTCTGAACAAAACAAAAACTAACAGGACAAAAAACAATTAAGGAGGGTAGAACTAGCAACAAAGTTAGAGAGAACATGTAAGACTCTGGATATTCCTAGTCTTATGTCTGGAATAATTGGGAAGGAGATGTTAACTACTTAGACAATGCAACAAGAGCCACAACCACATTTCCAGGAAAATATAATTATTTCAGTTTGAGATGTGCTGAGTTTGAGGTGGTGCTAGAATATCATTAGTCAGTATTGTCTGAGGTTTTAGAATTCAGGAAAGAGGTCTGAGCAGTGGCGATGGAAACCATTGATGAGAATGAGCTGTCTCAGAGTGAGCAAAGTGAATATATATATGCCAAAGATGAAATCTAGGATAACATCCAACCTTAGGGAACCAGTGGGAGAAGGAGACAGGGTAGGAAGAGAAAGATGAGAAACAGGAGACCATTAAAGTAGAGTTTCAAGACTGGAAAGGTCAGCAATGTAAAAAAAATATTAATATATAATATGAAGAAAATATTCAGTGATAATGTAGCTATAGATGAACATATTGTTGGATAAAACATGAGGTAATCCGTATTATAGGGAATTTAGGTAGAAATAGGAGATGAGCAACTCACAGTAGGGACAATACCATCATTGCTGTTAAATAGGAATCAATTCATCACTGACCCTCCAGTGAGTTTTCAAAGGCTGTAAACTACACAAAAGGAAATTGCCTTTCTCCCACAGAGCTGCTGGTGGATTCAAACTGTCAGAGGGGTGCTCCTTTGGGTTAGCAGTGAAACTCCCAACAGATTGTATCACTAGAGCTATCTCAGTAAAGTGGAGGTTAAGGAAAAAAAGAGAAGACTTTCAACATGACACAGTGAATACAACAATGGGCTCAAGAACAGCAGAGATTGTAAGGATGGTACAAGATCTGGCAGTGTTTTATTTTGCTGTATGCATGGTTGCTAAGAGTCAGGACGGATTCCACAGCACTTAACGTGACAGGAGAGGAGTAAGTGGAGACAGTGATCAGACCCTTATTTCAAGAATTCAGGCTGAAAATTGAAGGAATAAGAATGTCAGAAGCAGCAATGAAGGATTGCTTTAGAATGAGGAAATACTTGACATTGCTCTAAACTGAGAGGAAGAAAGCTGAGTAGAGATATGTTTGGTGGAGTATTGTTTCAAAAGAGTCAAGAGGAGACAGAATCAGAATCTTGGGCCAGAAGAGAAGCTTCTTACTGAGATGGTAGGGAGATGAAGATAAGTGGGGAATGGAGATGAAAATGAGTGGGAAATACAGATAACACAGGTAGAAAGTTAAGGGAATTCTGGTGGCCTAGTGGCAGGAAGCTGAACTGCAATCCCAGAGGTGTGCAGATGCTCTGCTGGAGAAGGAGGGACAATCTCCTCCTGTACCAGTCAGATCTAATTTGATGGTACACACAGAAAAATAATAAAATAATTTTTTTTTTAAAAAAAGGTAGAAAGTTGAGGGAGTTCAATACTTAAAGTCTAAAATTTCACTTCACATAGTGGGCCACTGGTTCTTTTCTTTTTTTTTTTTAGGATAACTGAGTAAAGGAAATGGATGAATATTACGTTGAGGAAACTGTTAGAAAGAAAAGGGTTACTTGGGCTATGGGAGGAGACCAAATTGGCTTGACTTCCAGTTAGAATCTTCATTTTTACCCCATGTTCCAGTAGCGAGATGAAAGGTGCTGTCCCTGGTGCTGAATAAAGCATGTCTCTTTCCCACAAGGAAAGGTACTTGTTTTCACCTCTAAGCATTAATTCTTAGATAAAAGGAATTGACATATTTATAGAATGAGGTATGAAGAAGTACATTGCTCAAATCAATCTTATCTAATCTTTCTTCAAAGTGCACATGTTTATTTTTCTTTAGTTAAAGGAGGAAGTCATGGGAGGCATCTTTGTGTTGGAAAATACTGGAATACAGTCATGTCTGTACTCTCTCATTTTCTAGGTGAAAGCAAGAAGCAATACACATAGAGAAGGAATCAAGAGATCCAGGAAGGAGCAATGCTCTGAAAAGAAAACAGAAAAGTAAGGAAACCCTGGGGCTCAAGTCTCTGTTAGGTGGGGACAGAAATATCACTCATCAAAAACTAAGCCTGCTACTGTCACAATTTTCCCACAGATTTAAAACTACCTGTGTCTGAAATCTGGATGTTCAGACACAGCAATAATGCAGTTATGGCAAGTTTGGATGATATTCCTATCATAAAGCCATGATGTTGTTATGGTTATATGCCATTGAGTCAGAACCAATTCATAGCTGACTCTTCAGTGGATTTTCAGAGGCTGTAAATCACACAAGAGGAGACTGTGAGCAGTTAGTGAATTCAAACTGTCTGTCTTTGAGTTTGCAGTATAACTCCTTACCTGCTAGGCCACTAGAGCTCCCATTTATGGCTTTAGCCATATATGCTAAAAATTGAAAAAATCATCTTCAGTTTCACCACTCAGAATCTAGTAACATTAGAGTATATTTCTTTCAAGACTTTTATGTAGAATGAAGTAGTAACACCACAGAATTTCCCTTCTCTAGTGGTTAGAGCTGCTGTTTATCTGTATGGTCCCACACCTCTGGATATCTGGGGTGGGAGGAAATGCTTGGACTAGAGGGAGGCATTTAGAATCTCCTCTAGAATGGGGACCAGGACAAAGAGGGAATATAAAACTCATTCCAGACAGAGCTGCTGGGAGGGAGCTAACAACAAAGCTGATACTCAGTCCTTCCTCCCCAAGATGGCAGCTGTAGAAGACAAAGTACTACTGTCACCGCTCCCAGAACTGTTTGAAACAGGCAAGCAACTTATGCACGAAGTGGAAGTAGCAACTGAATCCACTGGTTCCTCTGTAGGCCAGGATAAGGTGTTCAAGGCACTAGACCTCTTTGAGAAGGTTACTGAAATGTTATCACAGCTCATCTTGTTCAGTTGAAATGAAGATTTGGAAGAAATTGCTTCCACCAACCTGAAGTACCTGTTTGATGCCAGCATTTCAAGAAGCCCTGAAACAAGTCAACACCAGCAAATATCTACATCATTTTCAGTGGGCTCAAGAACACTTTATAAACTACTTAACTCAGTGCCATTATTATCATGTGGCAGAGTTTGAGCTGCCCCAAACCAAGAACAACTTGACTGAAAATAACATTGCTAGCTCCTCTATGACCTTTCCTAACCTTGTTGCTTTGTCATCTCAATGACAGGCTAAGATAAAGAGATACAAGCAAAAGAAGGAGATGGAAAAGAGATTGTCTACACTGAAATCTGCTGTGGAAACTGGTCAAGCAGATGATGAGCATGTTCGTGATTATTATCTTATTCACCTTCAGAGGTGGACTGGTATCAGCTTGGAAGAGATTGAGAGTATTGACCAAGAGAGGTAGATCCTTAGAGAAAAAGAATCCTCAAAAGAGGCATCAACTTCTCACTTATCTCATAAAGACAAGCCACCAATGAAAATCTTCATTCTCACTTGGGACGTGGCCCAAGCTAAGGTGTCTGGAGCTGGTTAACCAAGCCTGGCAACTATGACAGTGAATGACTGGTATGATCAGCATCAGAAATATGGTGCATCACCAGATAAAGGAATAGCAAGGACATCAGAGCTCACAAAAGCAGCTCAGCAATAAGAAGATCAGGAACAAAAGGAGGAAGCAGATGATGACAAAATGGTAAAAAAAGCCCAGGAGTGGGATGACTAGGGGTTACAGCAACAGATGAAACATGGGTTAATCTTCCCATCAGATGATGGAAAGGAAAGATATATAGGAGCTTCAGCTGAGTACAACATAAGCAAAGACGCTACGCCTGGCTTTGGTTCAGTAAAGTATCAAATGATTAAGTGTGTATTTGTACCCTAGATAATGAGTCAACAATCTTGTTTCAGTATTATCATCATTGTGTATTCTAATTTCTTAAATGAAAGAAAAGAGCTTTGATCTATATAATCAATGGGTGTATGAATATTCTTTAAAAATAATAAAACCCCCTTTTTATCACATGAAGAAAAAAAAGCTGATACTCAGAAAAAAGCAGAAACAAGGGATAGGGAGTATGCTCCCTAAGTTTAGGCTCTGCTTGTAAAACCCTTCCAAAACCTGGTGACAAGCCTGTCCTTAGACACTATGAGACACTCTAAGGTACTTAAGATATGTTTCTTTCTAGTTTAATTGAATTTTGTTACTGTATCAAGTAAATGCACACACAAAACAACCCTTAAAGAGAAAGATTGTATCTTGCATTCTATATTTTTTAAACTTATTGTATTGTTGTGGGTATTATGTTGATAGAGTATAATAATCTCTCTATGTTTTTAGATTTGTAACCATAAATTTAGACTACATAATGATCCATCAAGAGAATGTACAAAAATGTTTTTTCATTTATATTTATAATTTTTACTCTAATAAATAATGGTATACCAAAATTATGTACATATATATGAGTGTATACTTGTATTCTGGATAATTTTCTAAATAAAAAAAGAATTACTGAATCAAGTCATAGGCATTTTAAAGATTCTTGATATATATATTATTAAATTGTTATATATATTGCTTTCTCAAAGGATTGTTCAAGCTTAAAGTGCCTTTAGTCGTAACTTATTTCTAATATTTAATTTTCACTCTGTGCGAGGAATTTCAGGTCATCACATCTATCCATCACCTTTCTTTTTTTTTTTTTTTAAAATCTTTTTCTTTTTATCCATCACCTTTCATGAGAGCTCTACTCCAGTCCTCATTTAACTGCTTCCCTCTAGGGAACCTTCTTTCAAAGAGTAGAACATCCTCTGGGCATCATCTGTCAGAAAAAAATGCTCCTTACTTGAGGCCAAGAATTAAGAATTAATTAATTAAGGAAAATTTTGGTCATATCAAACTTAGGAAGGGCTTTAAATGGAGCAAAAGTACCCCATTATTACTGGAAATTACACTTTGGCCAGTTTTAGGCTCCTGCCAACCTATCAGCTCTGGGAATAGAGACAGTAATTATAGAGTCAGGAGGCAAACCTCAAGGCTGTTGTTGTTAGGTATTGTGAAGTCTGAACAGACTCACAGTTGAACCTCCAGAAGGTTTTCAGAGGCAGTAAATCACATGGGAGGAGACTGTCCATATTTCCCTCACAGAGTGGCTGATGGATTCAAACCACATGCCTTTGGGATAGCAGTGCGAGTCCTTACTACTAGGCCACCAGAGACTAACTCAGAGCGGAAAAATGAACAAAAGTGGGCCTAGAGTTATCCCAGCTGGAGTGGAAGGAAACTCCTATTCTTTGACCCATCATCTGTTGTTGTTGTCATGTGCCATCAAGTCGCTTGCGACTTATAGCG
Source organism: Elephantulus edwardii (assembly GCF_000299155.1). Classification (NCBI taxonomy): domain Eukaryota; kingdom Metazoa; phylum Chordata; class Mammalia; order Macroscelidea; family Macroscelididae; genus Elephantulus; species Elephantulus edwardii. The sequence goes on from NW_006399982.1 coordinate 3,487,811, forward strand.
ACCATATGTACAACATCCCTGAACTCTGCTCTGTCCTGTGCCAATTGCACTGTCTCCGACACACCCATCCCGATTACCCAGTCACTGAATCAATCCACCTCATAGGGGGCCTTCCCCTTCTGCGCTGTCCCTCCACCCTACCAAGCATGATGTCCCTCTCCAAGACCCTGTCCCTCCTTGCAACATGTCCAAAGTATGTTAGATGGAGCCTTAGAATCCTTGCCTCCAAGGAGCAGCCCGGTTTGACCCTTTCCAGGATGGATCTGTTTGTTTTCCTAGCAGTCCATGGTACCCTCAATACTCTTCTCCAGCACCACAGCTCAAAGGCATCAATTCTCCTTCTATCCTCCTTAGTCATGGTCCAACTCTCTGATGCATAACAAGTGATAGCAAAGACCATGGCCTGTATCAGACGCACCTTAGTCTCAAAAAGAGACACCATTCCTCTTCAGTACTTTGGAGAGGTCCCTAACAGCAGACTTTCCCATGGCAATACGTCTTCTAATTTCCTGGCTGCTGGTGCTGAGAGTGTTGACTGTGGAGCCGAGCAAACTGAAGCTGTGAACAATCTCAATCTCTCCACCATCCATCCTGATGCTGCCAATTGGCCCAGTGGTGAGAATCTTTGTCTTCTTGACATTGAGCCTCAATCCATACTGGAGGCTGCAGTCCTTGACCCTCTGCAGCAAGCGCTTGAGGTCCTCCTCAGTTTCAGCAAGCAGGGTTGTGTCATGTGCATAATGCAGATTGTTGATAGATCTTCCACCAATCCTGACCCCACATTTCCCCTCATAGAGCCCAGACTCCCGGATAATCTGTTCTGCATATAAGTTGAAAAGGTATGGAGACAGGACACATCCCTGGCGTACGCCCTTCCCAATTTTGAACCATGCAGTGTTCCCTTGCTCTGTTCTGATGACTGCCTCTTGGTCCAAGCATAGGTTTCTTATTAGCACGATCAACTGTACCCATAATCTAGTTTAAAAAACCAAAAACAAAAACAGCTATTCAGCAACAGGGAGAAAGGATGGTGAAAGATATGAAGCTAGCAAATGGGATGACCAAAAATGAAATTAATTTTTTAAATAGGGAGACAAGAGATCAGTGAGCTTTTAAAAAGAAAACTCAGAATTCTGCTCTGACTTCACTATGGTTATGAGTGTGTGTATTTTAGGTAGAGGGATTGCTATTTGCTCCCATTCTAACAAGTTACTTAGTATCACTCAGTGGAGCAGGCATAACTTGTGGGAAGCCTGTGTGTACAAGCTCAGGGACTTTCTTCATGAACACAGTGGGAGTAGTCAGAGCCTGTCATAGAGAAGCCTTGGTACTTTTGGATTGGCATTACTTGGCCTAGTCTTGGACCTTCACCCCAATCTGTCAGCTAATTTCCTAAACCAGGTATTGATGTGGTTCTCATCTTACTGTCTGACCAGTTGGAGACGCAGGTCTTGGCCCATATAGTCTTACAACTTACAAAATCTTTAAGCCCCATGTGTTAATCTCCCACATTTCAGCCTCATTAAGGAAAGATGATTTCACTTAGTGGAGGAAGTTCTTTAATAATAGATCAATTGGCAGCACTTGAGACAGAAAAAAATGAGTGTGAGAGTGGGCTGTGGAGAAGAGGCAATCCCTTCTCTCTGTTTTTATTCATTCAAGTTCAGCCAACAGACTTTAGAGGTGGAGTTTTTTGTTGTTGTTGTTGTTATGTACTGTTGAGTTGGATCAGGCTCTCCCGCAGGTTTTCAGAAACAGTAAATAGCACAGGAGAAGACTGCCTATCTTTATCTTACAGAGCAGCTGGTGGATCTGAGCCATGTGCCTTTGGGTTGGTAGCACAACTCCTAAGCTAGCAGAGCGCCATAGGAGAAAACAAAGAAATCTCACCCAAAACAAGAGAGTTGGGAAAACTGAAGACTTCTGGAGCTTTTCCATTAGGCAAGTCTCAGAGGACAGGAAGGGAACCAGATGCTCAGTGCTAAAAGAGCTTAGGGAGCATGCATCAAAGGATGTTGTTGTGTGCACCAAATTGGAACTGACTCATAGCTGACCAATTGAGTTTTCAAAGGCAGTAAACTGCACAAGAGGCCACTGTCCATCCTTCTCCCATGGAGAAGGTGGATTTGAACCGTGTGCCTTTGGTAATGCAGCACAGATTCTTACCACTAAGCCATCAGAGCTCTAAAGGATAGTCTAATTTTATTCCAGGATGTAGACTGCAGTTCCTCAAGATAAGGAATTCCCTCAAAGCCCACACACACTAGGAGAAATACTATGCAAAACTGACACAGAGCATTTTATTCCCTAACACAAGGTCTCCCAGAATTCTTCTGGTAGGTACTTGATGTTTGTTCTATGCCAGACTGACTTGTGAATCTTTGTCAGGATCTTGGACCTAATCTAAACTTCAACTACTCAGGGAACTGAGACTGGGCTGCACTGGTTCAAGAATCTTTTGAGTTCTTTGGTTTTCCAGGAAAGCAAAGAGTCTAAAAGGGTCTACGGTATGCTTCCTAAGGTCTGCTATCTCTCATCCTTTCCCTCTAGTCTTGGTGGAATAAATAATAAGGCAATAGACTTTGAAGGCTGATATAAAATAGCTTTTCTCCTGTATGGTTTCTCCTGTTCCCTGCCTCTCCTCTCTAGAATAGAAAAAAACTATTCTAACTCTAACCCTCATTAGACTTGGCAAGCAACGTTTCTGCTCACAAGGACACCTTGCGGCTTTAAATCTCAGCTCTCTGATAAGAGCATTCTCTTATTTCCCCCTCTTTTTGTCACTTCAGTTAAACACTGGTGAGCTTGCCACATGTTAAAAAGCAAAACTAAAATTTGAATATTCAATTTATTGAACACAGACAAAAGTAGTGCACAAAATACTTAGGGGAAGGAAAAACCAGAGAGAAGTACCTGGCTCCCACCAAGGAGACTTTAGTCTAAAGGTGGATAGGTAATAGAAACCCAAAGCAGCCTATCTGAGGCAGAGAACAGTATGAGACAGGAATGCATAAAGAGTGATGAGAGCACAAAGGGAAAGATCCTGGTGATGGAGGTCTGGTCTCCCTGGTGTAGATGGTAAGGACTGGGCAGGAGCCTGGTTAAAGAAAGATCCGTTATTGAGTCAGTGGGCACTTTGGCAAGAGGTTTAAAAGCAAAGACTAGGGACCTCTGGTGGCTTAGTGGTAAGGACTTGCATTGCCAACTCAGAGGTACATAGTTTGAGTCCACCAATGGCTCCATATGAGAAAGATGTGCCATTAACTCCCTTGTAATTTACTGCCTAGGAAAACCCACTGGACAGTCTGCTATAAATCAGTTCTGACTCAATGGTACATGACAACAAGTGAAGCCTAGCTTGAGGGACTTGGCAACTAACTACTCTTTATTTGCTGCTGCTGTTGCTGCTATGTGGTAATCAGCCCTCCCCATTTCTGGAGAACCAAGTATAGCAGTCTTTCTCTTTTCACTGAGATGCACAAACAATTCATCCACAAACAAGGGTCAAGAGGCCCCAGGAAGGTTGACTGGGAAGTACTTTTATTGGAAATGCAAACAGGGATTCAGAGTTTTAGGAGTTTCAGAGAGAGAGGGAGAGAGAGGAACACACACTCTGGTGGCATAGTCCACAAAGAGTTGTGCTGCTAACTTAAAGGCTGTGTTTTTCTGGCAGTTTGAATCGATCAGTGTCTCTGCAGGAGAAAGATGGACAATCTCCTGTGCCATTTACAGCCTCGGAAACACGTAACTGAAGGGTCACTTATGAGTTGGAACTGACTTGATGGGATATTAGGGAGGGTTAACCCTAGAAAGGCTCATGGATTCCCAACTGAGTCTCTGAGGAGAAGACAAGATCTTCATTCAGAGGCATGTGCGTGTATGTGAGCTCCACTGGGGGCAAAGGGGAGGGTTTTGCTTGGCTTGGTTCAAGACAAGTTTTCTAGGAGTGAAGTCAACCGGTTGCTGGTTTGCATTTCTCAAAGGCAAGAACACTCAAAGGCTAAATTAGATTGTCCTCGGGTCTAAAAGGTCTCCTCAGGCTCAAGATGGTAGAGAGCCTTCCCCTGCCCATGCATTGTGCTGTGGCTGGTGCAATGACACAGTCTGGCTAAATCAAAGGAATATCCTCATTCCCAAAGCATCTATAAGTGGGCTTGAAGAACCAAGTAACTAACACCCTCCCCCCAAGTACCCTACAGTCCTATACCCCACACTTGAAAGGCACATCTCTGACTTTACCTCCAGAGGCCCTCCACATCTGCACAGTGTTCACCTCTTCTAGAAAGCTCTAACATACTTGCAGTCTCTGTCCCTCTGCACCTGCTGAGCCTAGCTATGTTTTAAGGACAAAACCAAAAACCAAACCCATGGCCAATGATTATGACTCATAGCAACCCTACAGCACAGATCTGAGTTGCATCACAAGATGTCCAAGGCTGTCAATCTTTATGGAAGCAGATTGCTACACCTTTCTTCCATGGAGCAGGTTGGGGTTCAAGCCGCTGACTTTAGTCAGCACCTGAATACTTTAACCACCATGCCACCAAGGGCTCCTGCCTCAAGGTTTGTGCTTCTTAAATATTAATGTGAAAGCAAATCACCTGAGGATACTGGTGAACTGTAGATTCTGATTCAGTAGGCCTGGCAGGAAGCCCAAGTGTTTGTGTGCCATACTGGATCCCAGGTGATGCCAGTCCTGTTAGTACACGATTGTACTTTGAACAGAAAGGCTCTAGGCCACTCTCCTCTACACACATATCATATCCCAGACAGTCCCTCAAAGAGCCTTGGGCCCTGGCTTTAACCTGGTTACATCTTCAGTACCATGAGAGGATAATCTTTTTTTTTTGGTGGGGTGGAGAAGGAGGAGCTGCCCAAAGCTCACATTAATGAGAAATCTATACTAAGAGATCTGATTTGGCCCAGGCAGGAATGGTTTAAAAAAATTTAGCCCAGGTATGGTCCTTCTGGAATTCATGAAATCATTTAGTTAATATTTCTTGTGTCCAGTACTGTACTAAATGCTTTGTATAGAATTTATCATCCTCAGGGCCAAAGAAAATTAAGTATCATTCCAATTTTTAAATTGAGAAAATAGGTTGTGTTAAAATAATAAGTTTAAAGTAAAATTTTGAAAGTGGCTGCACAAACATCTGAACCTAATTTCCACATCCATCTCGTACACCCCTGATCCTTCTCAGAGATGTCAGGTAAAGTCCTGAGATTGACAACACACTAGAATTTACACAGCCATAAGAATGTCATCATTGCAAGCAGGCACTTAGAAAGCTGGCACCTGGTCCAACCATGTCCCCAGTGCTCTGCTTGGATTTGGAGGCCCTCTTCATAGAAAATGGCATGGATGCTTTCAGTTCATCAACCTTTGCTCAATGAGTTCTCAACAGGAAGGAAATAATGGAACCATTGAAGTAGTCAGTAACTCAAGGAGAGAGAAATAGATTAGCAGGAAACAGTGAGTGAATAGGAGATATAAACGGAGCAGATGAAAAAGGAGTGGGAAACAAAAAAGAAAACAGTAGGGAGGAGGACACAAAAACGGTATAGGATATAAAAGGAATAGCTCATGTTAGGGAACGAAGTGGTGGGTGATGAAACTAGAATGAGAGGAAGGTTTGAAATCATAAATGGCTTTCTAAGTCATGATCAGGACTTTGTACTTTAATTGGAAACAATGGGGAGTCACTGAAGGACTTTAAAGGCCATTGTTAGATTTATATTAGACCTATCTCTCTGGATCATTAAATTGGAAGCAGGGAGACCAGGTAAGAGGCATGGAAAGAGGTGGTAAAAGCTTGAAATAAGGGGCTGGGGAAGAAAAAGATATTAAAGTTCACCTGCTAGAGCTTAATAGCTGGTTGGATCTGGATTTGAGAGAAAAGACCTAGGCAAAGATAATTCTTGGATTTCTTTCTGACTTGAGTGACTGGGTAAATTGTGATGCCAGTATGCAAGACAAGAATATAGAAGTAACACTCAACCTTAATGATTTTGTTGTGTGTATTAAAGACGAAGGGTAGGAGGAAAAAAGTTGGACACTTCAACATGAAATGCATAGGCAGAAAACTGAGAGACACAGTCAGAAGTAGGGGATAGATGTCTGGAAAGGACAGAATTTTGAGAACAGTAACAAGACAGGGAAAGAACCAGAGTCTACAGGTGAGAGAGATGGTTGAGGCTAAAGAGCCAGTAGGAGGGGCCAGCTATTTGATAAAGATGTCAAGAAAGAAGGCTCAAGACACAATGTTCTCTGGTTTTCTGTCATTCAACAAAAACTTTATTTTGTTTGCACAAAAATTCTTGGGTCTAATACTTGAAAAGCTTGAAATTTCCCACAGAAAGAAGTCCTCTGGTAGAGAAGTCCAGGTATAGTCCAGAGATAATGGCAAGTCTGTTATTTCTTAGGACATATGGCCTGAAGTCAAGAGAGGTGGACCAAGAATGAACTCGTCAACCTAGAAGGAACAGCAAGCAGTGGGGTAGGTAATTGTTCCATGTTCTGGCAGCACCACAACCTCTTGACTTAGTCTTGAATCATCCTCATCAGGCTATCATGAAAAGCAGCAAAGACCCTGCACTTCTAATCCTTGGAACACGAAGTCAGCATAGACCTGGGAACAGAAACAGCCTAAGATCCAGGCTGGAGATGGCAGCAGCCTGCACTGATTTTTCCAAACCCTGAAAACAACTGTTCCACCAATCATGAACACTGAGATGTAGCTTCAGCCTTGAAATCTATACTACATTATGTGTTGATCATGATTTCACAGGTTTTAAACCTTCAAATATACCTTCTGTAAAAGCAAACACACACACACACACACACAAATTAGAGAAATTAAAGTACAAATGAAGGGTCACTTGATTTATTTGTCAACTGCTCCTCAGATGCAGTATAGTCAGTAGTCTACATACCTTCACTATGTCCAGAAAAGTTAAGAAATGTGTAGTCGATAGGGGTCCATTCCAGTTCTTCTGTTTTCTGCCTCCAGACACATATTACTGAGAGATTAGGACATGAAGTACAGGAAAGTCAGATTTGCACCAGGGCAAAGAACTTAGATTGGAATGACTTCTCCTAAATCCAAAACCTTAACCTTGGAGGCATTTGGGCGGAGGACCATGTTTTGAGGATGAAGGGCCTAGGTTTGACTAGTTAGAAAAACAGGTCTATGATTCTGCCAGAATGAATGTTTTATGTTATTTGATGCATTTGAAATAACCCAATACATTATTATTGGTTTTTTTTTCTGTGAAAGGAATGTTTATCTTGCAGAGTTAAATCTTGGTTACAGTTAGAAATGAAACTTTGAAAGTTCCTAAATTTCCTGGCAGGGAAACAATGATTTCTCCTCATCTACTTTATAACCTGTGCCTATCTGAGAATTTGTTATAAGGTCTTCACATTTGAGTTGCAAGAAGTGTAGAACAGCAATTTCTGTGAGTATTTAGACTTCTATGTGGTCATCTCATTCACAGAAAATAGAAACCTTTCTTTTTCATGTTATGGTTAAGGTTAGACTTCTGCTCTTCTGCTTCAGTGAAAATCTCCTAAATGTTGGACCTTGGATGATTTTTCCTTTGTCAGTGTTTAGGAAAAGGTATTTTCAATTCCTTTTTAACATCTAGGTTGGGATTAAGGTAAACTCTTCCTTTATACATAAGGGGGAAATGATGGACTAGGAAAAGAACCTCAAAATCTTGGATCCTAGTTTACAATAAATCCTGGCTGTTCTAGATTCTGAGAGAATTTTGTCCCCCTACTCTCTGGCCCAGCTCCAGCCAGCTGCAAATTGTCTGGATCGAGCTGCTTCGACACGCTGATGTTATCAGCCTCACGGTGCCTGGAGCATGCAGATAGAAACAGGCAATGGCGCCGTCTCACCGGACATAGTAATGTAATTTAGTTTCTGAAATCCAAGTATAAAATCTTGAAAGCGGATTTTTCTTTTTTTAATCTACCTCAGGAGTGGTGGTGGTGGCAGTGAGGAATTCCCAGTGGAACCATCTAAATAGGGAAATGGCTTCTGTCATGTATTAATAAACAGTTCAAAGCAATGGAAAAACATACTGAGAGGCTTTGCAGGGAATGTAAAATGCTCAGTCTTTCTTGCCTCTCTTTGTATCTGAGCTGTGGTGCCAGGTCAGGGCCAAACCACTTGCAGCAGATGCAAGCAGGAATAAGAAAAATGTCCCCCTGAATATTCTGTGAGGGTCACCCATGCTAGGGAGGTGGGACAGGCACTGGTCTCCATTAAGGGCTTATCATGGCAAGGCCTGTACTGTTAATTTTTCTTTAAAGAGTTATTCAGATTGGGCTAAGAAAGGTGGCAGACAGGTGCTTGTCTTCCCTGCCAGGTGCCCAACCTCCCTGCGTGCCATTCCTGCCCTTGTATTCTATACCTTGCATTGTCTTCTTTGTTCCTGATGGAACTCATCTTTCATGTCTTAGCTGTTACAGTCACCTTTAAAAGGAGACTTCTAGGGAGCTCTGGTGGCCTAGTGGCAAGAAGCAGTACTGCAATCCCAAAGATCACGGTTCAAATCCACTAGATGCTCTGCTGCAGGAGGGACAATCTCCTCCTGTACCAGTCAGATCCAATTTGACGGTACATGCAAAAAAAAAAAAAAAAAAAAAAGAAAGTAAAAGGAGACTTCTATGAATGACAAACTAAGTCTCCACCTCCCCCAAAACAAATCCAGTGCAATCAAGTTGACTCCAACTCATATTAATCCTCCATCAGGTTTCCAAAGCTGCAAATCTTTACGGGAGGCGATGGCCCATCTTTCTCTGGCTGATGGATTTGAACTGCCAACCTTTCAGTTAGCAGCCCAACACATTACATACTGCCCCACCAGACTCCTTAGGCTACGTAGTGGTGGTTGTTAGGTGCTGTCATATTAGAACTTACTCATAGCTGATCCTCCAATGGTTTTTCAGAGACAGTTAATCTCATGGGAGGAGACTGCCCATCTTTTTCCCATAGAACTGCTGGTAGATTTGAAAGGTACCTGCAGGTACCTTTGGGTTGATAGTTCCTTACCACTGGCCACCAGAGTTCCCTCGGCTAACTAAGTTTGGTCCCTCTGGAGTAAACACACATAGTTCCTCTCCCCATGTATTTCTTTCATGGCCCTATCAATTTTTAATTATTATTTCTATAATTTACTTGCATAATAAATGTTCATGAAGGTAAGGACTGTGACAATCTACAGTTCATCCCAGTACCTAGAACTATACCAAGCACAGAGAATTATAACAGATGGATATACAAACCACCTTCTATCTTCTTGGTTTGAAGCCACAGTAAATAATTTTTGCTCTTTTTCGTGTAGGTGATGGAAATGCCGTCAAGACTGAGGAAGACCCAGAAATTTAGAAGCCATGTGAGCCACAGCCATGGCCATATTGGGAAGCACCAAAGCACCCCGGAGGCCAAGGTAATACTGGTGGCTTGTATCACCACCAGATCAACTTTGACAAATACCATCCAGGTTATTTTGGAAAGGTTGGTATGAGACATTAACAGCTGAAGAGAAATCAGAGCTTCTGCCCAGCAGACAACCTTGACAAATTATGGACGTTGGTCAGTGAGTAGACAAGAGTAAATGCTGCAATAAACAAGACTGGAGCTGCTCCCATTATTGATGTGGTTTGATTGGGCTACTACAAAGTTTTGGGGAAGGGAAAGCTCCCAAAGCAACCAGTCATTGTGAAGGCCAAATTCTTCAGCAGAAGAGCTGAAGAGAAGATTAAGGGTATTGGGGGGCCCTGTGTCCTGGTGGCTTGAGGCTGTGTTAATTACATGGAGGTTGTTTAATTAAATGTTTTCCCCTTATGATCTGATCTTTGGTGCACGACTCATGCAGCTAATGCTGAGCAGCATCAGGATCTCTAAGTATGGGGACCTGTGTTTCCCTGCTGATAGAGAAGCATTAGCACTTCAGAGGTTTGGGTTATTATCTAATAAAACCCTTAATTTTTATATTTATATATACGGGTATGTGTGTATCTATCTATATCTATATCTGTATCTGTATGTATATATGTACATGTATATGTATGGATGTGTGTGTATATATATATATAACTATATATATGTATATATATAACTATAACTAACTAACTAACTAAATATATATAAAACTCTCTATGTATGTATATATATATAAAAAAAATTTCAAGCAAAAAGCTTGTGAGAGGGCCTTGTCTAATAATCTTCCAGAAAGATGTTGCATTTTGTGCCCTTTGTAGGGCCAATGCATGTTAACTTCTGGTTTGGGGCTGAAAAATTACTCCTGGAGAACAGACAGGTAGAAGTCCCTGAAATTACTTACCTCAAGGCTTGGACTATTTAAAACATCAGTTAAGGTCCATGGCCAAAGTAGCAACTCAACTCCAGGTCATCTTCTTTTGGGAACTGACCAACAGCTAAGCATGCAACAGCCTTTCTGGTGATTCAAGGGCCTGATTCAGTTATTGCTTAGGTGATTAAGACTCCTTATTATGGAGTTTTGCAGTACTAGGCAGCCAGCTGGAACCCAAACAATTGAAAAATGACAAAGGTAGGTCTTCTCTGATTTTATATCTGTTCAAAGTGCTTTATGATAACTTGGAGTTCACAACTATGTTTACCAGGCAATGAATTTGCCCAAGGAAGAGAAATTGAGATGTAAAGACAAGTGAAATGCAAGTAACCTCCAAGAAAGTAAACAAAGCCTCAGGCTGGGAAGCAGGGTCTGTAAATGACAATTTTGCCTATGAGTTGCAGTGACTTCAAGACTTTAGACAGGTCATTTCAGTTTCTGAACTCCCAGGTCTGTTTTTAGTCAGACCCTGAGATCCCAGAGACAGCCTCAGGGCAGAGTAAATGGACTGTCCCAGGTCAATGCCAGATGGCAGCCCTGGGATTAGAATTCATGGGCCCTTCTTTGCACCCAGCTGCTCCCTCCCCTGAGTCCTGCACTGTTTCCTTTTCTGAATGCTCAGGATTGTATTCAATTTAGTAAGGTTTGTGGTCACATAATCACAGCTCCCAAATAAAACTGTGACTACAGAGCATCCGCCACTGAGGAAGGGGCACCTTTGCCCCTGAGAGAATAGGCTGAGAGCAAACTCTGGCTGAGGTTAAACTTATTCCACTTGAACAAAAACAACACAAACAACTCTCCTGGGATCTGACTATTCTCATCCTTTCCTATGCTTTCTTGTGAGTTTACAGAGCCTGAGTTTAATCCCACTGTAAGTGCTTCTCCTGGAAGCTGAAACATGTTGTTTCCAAGTGTAAGAGAGGGCCAGGCTGAGTGACCTCTGAGAACCCTTTCACCTATAACATAGCTACATGATTGTCAAAACCTTCATTTCCCAGAATGCTATCCAGTTATACCACTTGGAGTGGGGTAGGGTAACCCTAGTCCTTATAGTCTAAACTCTGAGAGGTCAGTGAGTACAAAATGTTATTTTCTCCCCCTCAACCTTCCTTTCCCTATTATATCTGGCTAGTGTGAGGAGAGGGAGCCTGAAGCTGTTCTCTGGAGATTTTACTGCTGCTGAAGCTAGTACCTGCTTTGCTGACCAGAATCTTTTAGGTGGAAGGCTTGCTGCTTCTACAAGGGACCCTGAAGTGTATGAGAGCTGAAGAAAACAAAGATATAAAAAGGAGGAGGGCTTGGCACAAATAACACACTACCTCAGGGCTAATCGTGCTCATTTCTAGAATGGTCATGTAACTCTTTGTCTGTAGTCCTCATGGCACAACAGTTAACCACTTGGCTGATAATAAGAAGGTTGACAGTTTGAACATACACAGTGGCTCTATGGGAGAAAGACCAGATCAACTCCCATAAAGATTTTCAGGTAGACACCCTACAAGGCAGCTGTACTCTGTAACATGGGGTCTCTAGGTGTCAAAACCAACCTGAGGGAACCTAACAACTGTGGTTTCTAGGGAGTCACATGCATGGCTAGGAGGAGGGCTGCAGAGTGTGTGCCACTAGTTTTATGTTCATTTCTACTTGAAAACACATGCACCTCCACTACCACTTAGAATTTGTGCCTTCCCCCTAAAAAGGACATCTTTAAGCCAAGTATGACTCCCACTTACAGATCAAAGGTTCATGATGGGCTCCTTCTCAGTGTCTCCTCTTTGTTCCCCATCCATCATGCATCTTAACTTCTAGATCAGGGGGAATGCAGGGAAATTGGAGGCAAGGTTTTTAACACTCTCTTGTTACTTGGTACTTTTATCCTCCCAGAGACCTAAAGCTCTGATATATTAGAGTCCCTAGCAAGGGACAACTCAGGAGAGGGCATGGTGGTCTTAAAGCTTTGCTTTGCCTTCCGAGTAATGGAGAACTCAAGGTTAGATGTGTGTTGTGGTGTGTAGCAGAAGGAAGAGTCTTTAGATCCATTTGGATGATCCTGGAAAGAGAATTCATCAGATCTCTTTCATAGCTAGAGACACTGACTCATAGCTGATTCTCCAATGGGTTTTCAGAGACTGTAAATAGCACAGGAGACTATCCATGTTTCTCCTGAAGAGTATCTGGTGTATTAGAAGTGCCTACCTAAAAAAAAAAAAAAAAAGAAGTGTCTACCTTTAGGTTGGCAGCATGACTCCCTACCCACCAAAGCTCCCTGGAGACAGAAAAGACTATTTAAAAAGTAAATAAACCCAAGGCTTTAGAGACTAAAGCATCAGGCCTTTAATATCTGGCAGAGACAGGGATTCTCTATGAGCTATCCATGGTTCTGAAATGTCTCTGCTTGAAGACCTTGGAAACTCTGGACAAGAGTTCATCTTCTGGTAACACTGACCTTAAATGCCACTGGTTCAACTCTGCCCATCATTGATACCAATGGCCAACTTGGCCCCATAGTATGTATGTCCTTATGTAGCTCCAGCATGGCTCCAATCACTATAGCTGCAGCCTGGGCTTTAGGCCAGCAGCCTGGTTCTCTGGCAAGATTTTCAACATGGGTTAAGGCTGAGGATTTTTAAGTGTGTAGAAAAAGGAAATTTCCCAGTCTTTTTGGAAGATCAGGATAAAGTGGGCCTGACTCAGGACATAGTGGCCATAAAGGAGAAAAAGAATTCATGCGATACCTCCTCAGACAGCTCAGCAGCACCTCAGTGGCTACTGGTTCATGTGTGTTTACATGTACACACACACACACACACACACACACGATTCTTGTCACTGCAGAGCCTGAAAAAGTAGTCTCCTTTTGAGCAGAATGCACCTCTTTTTTGCCCAATCATAGATACTACAGAAGTTTGGCAAACAGCACCAAAGCTTAAAACTTAAATAACATTTATTTTTCTGATTTCAAGAATAATAGTAACTCTAAAAAGTCCTGGTAATTATAAGAGAAGAAAGCCATCACCCTTAATTCCACCATTCAGAGCTGTCCAATGTTGAGTTCCAGGTACAGAGCTTGGGTCTTTGTGGATATGCACATGTGCACACATGTATATACTTAGAGTAAGAGTCAGAGCAGTGACATGGTTAAAAGCACAGGATTTGAGTCTGCCATTTATTTATCTGTGATCTTAATCAAATTCCTAACCCCTCTGAGCCAGTTTTGCTTTGTTTTAATCTTTAACATGAGGAAAATGATAAGGACTGTCCCATAGGATTGTTTGGAACACTAAAGAATATTTATACAAATATTACCTATTACCACAGTCAAAGGCACATAGAAAGCAATTAATAAATGGAAGCATTTACTATACACATACTTTCATAAAATATTATTCTGCACATATTGCTTAATGACTATCTTTAAAACAGTGGTTATTCTCCTTTTTTAGATAAAATCTGAAGAGAGGATGAATGAATTAAATTTATTCATTTCCTGCCTGGCTAAATTACTACTTACTCCACAGTAGGGGATGGCCTCAGACTTGATTTTCTAGACTGGCATTCTAACTCAAGAAAAAAAGAGCAGTCCTTTTTCCAGGGTTTTGAGTTTTCAGCCTGTGAAGTGCTGCAGCCACAGCCAAGATGATGAAGGTCAGGGTGAGAATTTCCTTTAGGTCAAGCTTCTTTTCTCTTGGGGCCCCAGCCCTTTGGCTCTTTTACTCCATCCATTGCTTCCTGCTCTTCTGTGCATGAACTTCTCCTCCATGGGCTCCTTCTCCTTAGTGCTCTCTCACACATCCATTTGCCTGTCTAGGGCAAACCTATTTCTTCACTATGTGAATTATGGTAATGTGATTCCTAGATTTGCCACCCTCATGTCTCCTTTGTTGCTATCTGTAGGTATTGTCAAATTGACTCCACCTTGTTCTATACAAGAGAACAAAACCTTGCTCAATCCAATGTTATCCTTACAATCTCTGTGCCCACTTTTGCTGTCACTTTTTCAATTAATCTCCTTGAGAGTTGTCTTCTTTTTTGCTGATTCTCTACTTTTCCAAGCACAATATCCTTCTCCAGAAACCATCTGCCACCACCATCTGCAATAATATCCAATGTATGTTAGACGAAGTCTCACCATACTTTCTTCTAAGCAGCACTCTACACTTCTTGAAATTTGTCTGTTCTTTTGGCAGTCCATGGTACACTCAGTACTCTTTGCTAACACCACAATTCAAAGGCATCAATTCATTTTAGATATTATTTGTTGTCAACTTTCACATGCATATGAAGCAACTGAAATTTGACAGCTTGGATCAGGAACACCTTAGTCTTTGACATTAGTGCTCTATAGCACTTTAAATAGGTTCATGGCAGCAGATTTACATAGTGTAATTCATTATTTGATTTCTTGACTTCTGCTTCCATGAGTGTTAATTGTGAATCCAAATAAAGTGAAATCCTCAAAAACATCAATCTTTCCTTCATTTTTCATGTTTTTTTATTCCTGTTATGAAAACAGTGTTAATATTATGATTATTCTCTCTAGTGTCAGTACTGAGCTCCTATTTAAAACCCAATGAATTTTTTTTTCTTCCAATCTCCATCATCCTTCATCTCTTGGTATCACTGGACAATGCTGACCAGATCTTCAGAACACTCTCTTTCCACTTGCCTTTCACATTTCTTTCTTCTATCCTTTTCCTCTTTGACCACTCTTCTGTTTCTTGTATTATAGACATAATTCTTCTTCTCACTGTGACCACTGGCTCTCTTCCTATATAATTCTGTCATTGTAGGCTACCTAAACTTGGGATTTCACTAATCTCTCTGGGCTCCCTCATCTGTATCTCTAGCCTGACCACTCTCTAGACCCACATTTTCAACAACCTACTATACTACTTCTAGTAACTGTTCCCTGGCCTTGTTATTTTTGGTTAGCAATGCAACACACTGTAGACTACAAAACAGAGCTATGCAGCCTAGTTCTTTTTTACAATCCTTACTAGTTAATGGCACAACCATTTTCCCAGTTAAATAAGCTCAACAATGAAGGTCACTTAAAATATTTTTTTTTAAATTTTGAAATAATTTTAGATTTACAGAAGAGTTACAAAGAAAGTCCATAGAATCCTTGTACATCCTTCATGCAGCTGCCTCTAATGCTAATGTCTCACGCAATCATGGCACATTTATAAAAACTAAGAAACTAATACTGATAAAATATTATCAACTAAATTACAAATAATATACAAATTTCTGTTTTCCTTGGCTTTTATGACCTTGATTTTGAAGAGTTCTAACACATTATATTGTAGAATGTCCCTTAAGTTTAGGTATTTCTGATGTTTTCTCATGACTAGACTGAGCTTATTGACTTTTTTTTAAGAACACATAGATGATGTGCCCTTCCCATCATATACCTAAGGTAACATGATGTCAACATTGCTTAATACTAGTGATGTAATTTCAGGTTTCTCCCCTATAAAGTGACTATTTTCTCTTTTAATACTCTATCAGAAGAGTATTACTAAGTCTAGCTCACTCTCTGGCGGAGGGGATAGAAGCTCCACCTCCTAGACAGTAGAATAACAAAGAATTTGTTGGCAAATGTTAAAAATATGTTGGAGGAACAAAGATATTCTTATAAGTTATGCAAATAGTCTTTCAATTACCCACCAATTTTAGCATTCTCCAGTGGATCTTGCCTACAGCAGTTGGTGCTATGATGGTCCCATGATGGTTTTCTATTATCTTCATTCTTTCTCTAAATATTTGGAAAACTTTCTTCCAGGTTGGTTTAAGAATATAGTAGCCTTTCCAGATTTTTTCAGTTTCCCTCTACCTTCATATTAAATAACAGAGGCATATTTTTTGACTTAAGACTTTATATTCTGTATCAGGTGAAGTTAAATTTAGAATATATATTATACTTCCTAGTCTTTTAAAAGATTCTCTTACTGACCATCTCACAATCCTAAGAAATAGAAAGGCACTTATTATTTATTCTCATTTTACAGGAGAAAAAACAAACAAACACAAAAAAACCCTGAGAATATGCAAAGCTGAGAAGCCCTTCAGAAGTCCTAGTCAGGGTTTCGACCTAGGTCTCCTAGACTCCTTCCTACTTAATGACTTAAGAAGGTCATACTGAAAACCATAACACAGTGAGTGACACTAATGGGAAGGAGGCCAGAAGCCAAAGAGAACCACTCTGGATGTTCAAACATTAGTGACCACGGCTTTACTCTGGGGAATATGAGAATAATTTTGTTCTCTTGCTTTCTTTTTTTCTTATAGTGAAGGTGAGACTGCAGGTTGTCAATGAGCAGAGTATAAGAGTATATATCTGATCTATCTGATCAATTTTGACAGTTTTCTAGTCCTAAAGAAATGCCATACCCCTTAAAGTTAAGTGCTCTGCAGAATTTAAGGTGAGAAGATGTGAGTCAAATGTGGCAGTTCAAAGTGGCCAGCAGGAACAAGATTGGTAAGACAAATAGTATATAGACATTTGGCAACATTTCCATACTCTGTTCATACACACCTTCCAAAAAATATGAGAATTTTAATTATATTCTCGCAGTCGGCATTATACATTTGTAATCATTTGTTTCTTAAATGGAAAGAAACTAATAAAGTGACAACAGTTCAATACAAGAAACTCAAAAGCTCTCCTGTAACTCATAACTGTAACTCAAAATCACTGCTATTAAGTCAGTTCTGATTCATAAGAACCTCCATCAGATCTCTGAGGCCATAGATTGTAATTTGAACAGACTGACCATCTTTCTCCTAAAAAAGTGGGTGGTAGATTAAAACCACCAGAGACTTACAAACTTTGGGTTAGCAGCACAGCTCACCACCAGACTGCCACCAGAGCGCCTCAGAACTGTGGAATGGATATGCTGTTGTCATTGTTGTTATATGCTATTGAGTCACCTGTGACTCATAGTGACCCTGTACAACAGCTCTGAAACCTACCCTATCCTGAGCCAGTCTCACTGACTCGGACACACTTACCCTCATTACTCCAGTTACAGTATCATTCATTTAATTTGGGATCTTCCTCTCCTGTGCTGTCCCTCCACCCTACAAGCATGATGTCCTTCTCCAAGGACTGGTCCCTCCTGGCCACGTGCCCAAGATATGTGAGACGGAACTTCAAAATCCTAGCCTCGAAGGAGAAACTCGATTTCACCCTCTCCAAGAAAGACTTGTTTTCTTGGTACTCCATGGTATGTTCAAGACTCTTCTCCAGCACCACAACTCAAAGTCATTGATTCTTCTTCTGTCATCATGGTTTATTTAATCAGGCCTTGCTGATGGAGGTATAGATGTTTTTCTTTGTTTGTTTTGGTTTTACTATTACAAACAACCAGGGAGCTCTGGTGGCCTAGTGGTAAGGATCTGTGATGCAATCCCAAAGGCACGCTGTTGGAGGCCACCAGCTGCTCTTTGGGAGAAGAATGGACAATTACCTCCCATGTGATTAACTGCCTCTGAAAACCTGCTGAGGGTCAGCCATGGGTCAGTTCTGACTCGATGGTACACAACAACATTACAAACAATATTATCACAAATTGTCTTTTGAAAAAAGCCTCAAAAAAAAAAAAGAAAAAAGCCTCTATACACTTGTCTATTTCTTGAATTTAATAAATTCCTAGAAGCAAAATTCCCAGAAGTCAATGTATATGCGTATAGTGCACTGAAACTTTCTTTCCAGAGAAGTTGCAACAATAGATACTCTCCCAACTGGGTGTGAGGTTACTCCAATTTTGAAGAACTGAATTAACTCTAACTACTTGTATGATCTTTGACAAAGTACCTTTCTTAATCTCCGTTTCCTCACCATGGGTGTAATATACCTAATTTGCAGGAATGGTGATATAATGAAATTAAAGTAAGTAAAATACTTCCAACATGCTTGATACATATTCATGCTTTTTGTGTTTATATTGCTCATATAAAATATATACCTAGATCAAGAAACAGTTGTCTAAATAGAATAATTGGGTGGTTTAAAATCAGGAAAGTGTGTGTCTGGGTTGTAGCCTTTCTTTATACCTATTCAATTTGTATGCTGACCAAATCATTCAGGAAGCTGGACTATATGAAAAAGAATGTGACTGGAAGAAGACTCTCAACAACCTGCATAATGCAGATGACACAAATTTACCTACAGAATGTAAAGACGATTTGAAGCACTTACTGCAGAAGATGAAAGACCATAGCCTTCAATATAGATTACATCTCAACATCAAGAAAAAAAAATCCTCACCACTAAACCAATAGGCAACATAATAGATGGAGATAAGGTTAAAGCAGTCAAAGATTTAATATTACTTAGATCCTCAATCCACATTCAGGATTGCAGCAGTCAAGAGATCAAGACAATGCACATTCACGTTTATTGCAGCATTATTCACAATAGCAAGGAGATGAAAACAACCCAAGTTCCCATCAACAAATGAATGGATTTAAAAAAACTATGGTAAGTCAACACAATGGAATATTATGCAACTACAACACTGAAAATCAGTTAATTCATAATATACTACACAACATGGATGAATCTAGAAAACATTAAGCATGGTGAAAAATCTCAGTAACAAAAGGACAAATACTATATAAAATCACTGTTAGAAAAATAGGATAAACACTGGGGAGAGACAGGAAAGAATGGATCAATAATCAACACTACACTGAAACGGGAGAAGGAAGGGACTATCTGAAGGTAATGGTTGACTGGATATTGTGTATATGACAATTGACAATCTGGAACAAGATATGCATTATAAAGTGAATTGGAGGGGAAGGAGGAAAATGTGTATGGATGAATGAAAATCCATATTTTTTTTGGTAAATTTTCACTAAAATCACATCATCATCATCATCATCATCAAAAATACTGCTGAAATACATTAAAAAAAAAAGACAATCTGGAGCAGGACATGCATAAATGGTTTATCATTTTTGTTATGTGCCTTCAAGTCCAGTACAACTCATTGTTACCTTAAGGAAAAAAGTTTGAACATTATCTTATACTGTGCTATTCGCTTCATCTCTGACATACTTAATGCCATGACTATAATCACTGTGTCAATCCTTAGCTGTCATAGAAAGCATCAGCTCAACCCTCCAGATCTTGGGCCTTGGGCCTGCTGAGCTGGCATCCTACATCCTTAGGCACTCCAGACCTTGAGCTACCACCTCTCTGAGGGGACCTTAGAGTTTGCTCTTAGGGGTATATTCATTTGTCTGTCAGTTTCTTGTATTGGAGGAGTGATTTGCATATTTCTGTTCTTAATAGCTTAGATATTCACATATTGTTTACTGTCTGCTTTTATGGATACAACACTTGTCGTCAGATGCTGTACTAGAGTGGATCTCTCAGATTAAGAAATACTAGGAAGACTGACCATTCACTTCCAAAATAACATGCCTTTGGGGAGCTCTGGTGGCCTAGTAGCAAGAAGCTGCACTTCAGTCCCAGAGGTGCATGGTTCAAATCCACCAGATGCTCTGCCGAGGAAGGAGGGACAATTTCCTCCTGTACCTGTCAGATCTGATTTGATGGTACACAAACACAAAAATAATAAAATAAACATTTAAAAAAATTTAAAAAAATAACATGCCTTTGAAAAAGTTTTGAATAAGGAATGGTTTACACAGAAAAACATTTTTGAAGCTTGACAGTGAAGGATAGGAGGGAAGATATTAGTGGATGGATGGGAATAGTGAAGGAAAAGGGAGGGTACAGGGAGGAATTTATAAGATATTGCAAATAATGACATTGTACAATTGTAATTAATGTGATAAAACAATATACACAAGTGATTGAAATGAAAATCAATTAAAACAAGCAAAAATTTAAAAATAATCAAGACATGTTGCCTTGGGGAAATTTACTGTTGTGTACCTATTGAAGTGCTAAGTAGCAAGGAAATCAGTTTAAAGACTAAGCAACAATAGCAAAGTTCAACAGGACAATAAACAACAAATACTCAAATGCTGGTGAGGTTGTGGAGTAACTGAAACTATTCACTGCGAGTGGGAGTGTAAAATGATACAGCAACTATGGAAGGTTGTCTAGTGCTTTCTCAAAAAGTTAGAAATAAACATACCATTTGACCCAGCAATTCTGCTATTGGGAATATACCCCAAAGAAACTAGAGCCATGACTCAAACAAATGTATGCACACCCATGTTCATTGCTGTGCTATTCACAATAGCATAGATATGGAAGCAACCCAAATGCCCAATAAAAAATTAATGGATAGAAAAACTATGGTACAGTCACACAATGGAATACTACGCAGCACTGAAAAACAATTCATAAAGCATTATACAACATGGGGGAGCCTGGAGAATAATATGTTGAGTGAAATATCTCAGTTACTAAAGGACAAATACTATAAAACATCACTGTTATAAAATAGGACAGACTGGGATGGGTAGGCAGAGAATAGGAAAAGAGTAGATAGATAACAAACACTGTAGTAGAATAGGTGAGGGGAAGAACGGTCTGAAAAGAATATATGATTAGGCATTATATGTATGACAACAATCTGGAACAAGGGGTGCATTGCTGGGTGGACTGGGAGAGGAGAGAGGTGGGGAAATTGTGCAACAAAGGAAATAAAACTATATATATATATATATATATACACTAAGGTGCTCCTAATGCAAGCCATGGTATTTTCAACTGCTTCTTATGCATCTGAAAGTTGAACAATAAATAATGAAGACAGAAGAAGAATCAATGTCTTTGACTTGTGGTACTGGAGAAGACTTGAATATTCCATAGATTGTCAAAAGAACAAACAAGTTGGTCTTATGGGAACTTTTCATCTCACATGTTTTGGGCATGTTGTCAAGAGGGGTCAGACCTTGGCAAAAGACATCATGCTGGGAAAGAGGGTTAGCAAAAAAAAGAGGAAAACCCTCAACAATATAGACTGACCCAGTGACTGTAAGAATGGGCTCCAGCATGGGAGAGACTGAGGAAGGCCCAGGACAGGGCAAGGTTCTGATCTGCTGTTTTACAATTATGAACTATAGATGACTTAAAAATATCTAAAACCAACATAGCAACGGTCCCTGGCCACCACAAGGAGTCTAGTAATCAGTTGTAAGAAGTGTTGCCCTTTTACGTAATCAGAGCTTCTCTGAAAAGTCTTAAAGCCAATTGTCAGAGCTTTATCTTTAGTGACTAAATCACAGAGGGACAAATACTCTTTTCCTTTCAATTAGCATTACTAGAATCTTAATCAGGCCACACTTATTTGACAGTACACTGCCAATCAGGCCCTCTCAACAGATGGCCCTTTTGCTCTTAAACCAGGACATACATTAAGTCTTGGAGGCTAAAAATGAGATAAACCTGAGTTATAATACTTTGGAATGAAAGTGAACTTGGAGCTGAAGAGTCCAAATTAATTCCCTTCTCTGTGTGCTTTTACAGGCTCCAAATTGGAAGGTGTGTAACAGGAACATGGCTTTTTTGAGCTTTAATTTCCAAAAGCAGTATTGATTTCGTTGAAATGAACCGAAGACTCCACGGTGGGGGCTGGGCCCAGTTAACAACTCTCCAAATTATCAAAAGGGGGCAGTATAGTGTTATGGTTAAGCACTGGCTCAACACACCTAAACTTGAAACATGGTTTTGCCAGTTTAGCAGTTTTGTGACATTCGATCTTATTTTCTTGCACTGTAGATTAGGGCATGCCTTCTTCATATAATCGCGAGAATAAAATACTAGTTGTCTGGTGGCAGACACACCATACATAGCAGGATACATGTTGAATATGACAGAATATGATATATGATATGGGGTTATTAAGCGAGGGAAGATTTAATCAATTCAACTCATTCATTCTTTTGTTCCACAGACATTAAATGAATGTTGACTATGTAAGGTGGTGGTTGTTACGAGCCTTTGAGTTGAATAAAAAACATACTGACCCTATGAATAACAGATCTTAACCCTGTTCTATCCTGTGCCATCCTCACACTTCCTGACACATTAGAGCCCACTGTGGCAGTCATTATGCCAAACCACCTGGTCAGGGGTCTTCTTCTCTTTCACTGACCCTCTACCTTTCTGAGCATCATGTCCCTCTCCAAGTAATATAGCCCCTCCAAGCAATATGCCTAAAGTACGTGAGGCAAAGCCTCATCATCTTTGCCTCCAAAGAGCACCCTGGCTGCAACTTCTGCAAGACATATTTGTTTTATTGGTAGTCTACGGGATGTTCAGCACTCTTCTCCAACACCACAGTTCAAAGACATCAAGTCTTCTTCCGTCATCCTCATTCATTGTCTGGGTCTCAGATGCATAGCATGGTGCATAGCAAGTGATCAGAAAGATGTACCTTAGTCCTCAAACTGACATCATTATTCCTCAATAATTTGGAATAGTCCTAACTGCAGACTTTCCCAGTGAAGTATATCTCTCGATTTTTCTGACTGCTGGTATCAAGGGTGTTTGTTCAGGTGAATCCAAATAAGATGAAATTGTTAATAATTTCAGCCTTTTTCTCCATCTATGTTGCCTATAGGTCTAGTGGTAAGAATTTTTGTCTTCTTAATATTGAGATACAATCCTTATTGAAGACTGTATTCTTTGATCTTCTGCAACAAGTGCTTCAAGTCCTCCTCACTTTCAGCAAACAAGGTTGTGTCATCTGCATAACACAGGTTATCGAGGAGACTCCCTCCAATCCTTATGACATAGTCCATTTTCATAATCCTTTTCATAGTCCAGATTCTTCAATAATTTGTTGAGCATACAGTTTGAACAGGTATGGAGAGAGAATACAATCCTGAAGCACTCCCTTTTAAATTTTAAACCATGCCATTTCCCCTTGGTCTATTTGCTTGACAGCCTACAGGTTTTGCAAGAGGACAATTAAGTGCTCTGGGATTCCCATTTTTCTCAATGTTAATCATAACTTGTTATGATCCCCACATGATCAAATACCTTTGCATTAGTCAATAAAGCATAAATAGACATATAAGGTACTTTGTTGCAAGTCACATAATGGGGAATGAAAATAGATACAGCCTCTACACTCAGGAAACTTATCTTCAGACATATCCATGTTGATAGAATTATTATACAAATATAAATAAAATTATAAATGTAAAAAATGCAAAAAAAGGAGATGACTGCTTACCAAGGCTAGGGTGTAAAGAAAGTCTTAATCTTTCCCTGGGTGGTGAAATTTTAACTGAACAAGATCTAAAGGATAAATAGATAGGAGCCTAAGGCATTGGAGCAGTGGAGAAAAAGCTAGTGAGGCTGGTTATGGTGTTGAGGGTAGTGTAGTATGGGGTGAGTGAGAAAGGAAGGCAAGAATCAAACAACATCAGACATTGCAAAACATATTATTGATTTAAGACTTTGTAATAAGAATAAGAGGAAGTAGTTAAAACATAAGCATCTAAATTGGGCATCCCTGCTACTTGATTACACTTTCCTCTTTTTATTCTGTTATTGCTTTCTTCACAGAGTTCTTGCTGTGACCATCCAGCAGAGGGAAGCAAAGAAGTGATCTATACAGGTACTTAGCTCACACAAAATGAGGCCCCGTGGACCATCAGGGCCCAAAGAAGGGCTAGGGATGAGGGCAGATGGGCACAGGGCATCCAGAATTGTCAGACTCTTGTCAGCAATCCTATACTGGCTGTCACTACAGAGACCCTAATGTTTGCTGATTGCTGTACAGACAGTCCCTAACTAGCCTCCACCTCACAGATTTCCTGTCTCAGATGCTCTTTTGTGTGGGACATAATGACATACTGGGTTAGTGGAGGTATAGTACTCCTGTGGGCAGGGTCTAAGGTGGGTACAAGTTTTTAAGAAGTAGCCCTCAGCCTCTGTGCTCTTTCTGGTTAGCTGTCTCACTGAGACCATGGTGCATGTCTAGGGCACATGCACACACAGAGGAGCACAATCTGTACAGTCTCTGCTCTGTGAGGAGTAAAACTAGGAGTGGAGATCCTGAGGCAGCACAAGAGTGCTACAGGACCAGGAGACGGTAACTGTGGGTCCAGCGCTCATAGGTGTTGGAACTAGGCTGTAAAGAGGAAGAGGCCTCAGAGTGTTATAGCCAGCTGCCTGCTATGCCCCTCCCCCACTTTTCCTGGCCACAGCCCAACCAAACAGGAAACCAGCCTTGGGTTCCTGCCAGGGCTCAGGCTGGGTAGGAAGCACAGGAAACAACTGAAAAGGACCCTCTTCAGCATAGAAGGTGGTTCAGAAATTCCTGGGAAGGCAAAATAAACTCGGCCCCTGCTGAACTCTTTCTCTTACAGGAGGGAAAGGAGTAGAGCTTCCTTCTTTTCCTAGCATGGGTCAAGGGTGCCTGTTGTTTAAAGAGTGCTATTGAGTGGTGAAGTGCAATAAGTGGACCTGAAGGAGAAAGAGTCAGAGATCAAGTGCTGACTGTGAAGAATGAAGAAAAAAAATTATAACCAAGGGGTTCCTGGATATGCAAATATGAAAGAAACTCCTGCTGGAAAAGAAAAAAGGGTGAGGCAATGACCATCAATGACTGCTAAAAAAATGAGGTGACTATCTGAAAGGGAAACTGTAATGACAAGATCAGGTGGATCACACACTAATTAATCTGGACATCTTGAAAAGGAAAGCAACTGTATGTCATGTGCCTTATGAATTGATGCTAGGGGAATTGCACAGCACACCTCAAATGTATTCTTCATAAAAAAACCCCAACTTCATAAAAAACCAAATTTGTGCAAATTTGAGATCTAACCATGATTTTTCAGAAATACAAGGGACAGAGTAATACAAAAAACAAAACAAGAAACCCAAAACAAAACAGGGCTGCAATCATCAAAATCCAGAATGTAGACAACTCTGCAGGACAGAGGACTGAGTTTCTCTAACATATAAATTGCAAGAAAAAAACTGGTAGCTGACTTCACCAAAGAAGACATTCAGATGGCGAACAAATACATGAATAATGTTCAAAATCCCTAGCTCTAAGCGAGATGCAAATAAAAATAACTTTGAGATACCATCTCACCCAAGTAAGAATAGCAAAATTTAACAGAACAGCAAACAACAAATGCTGGCGAGGTTGTGGAGAAACTGGAACCCTTATTTACTGTTGGTAGGAGTATAAAATGGTGCAACCACTATGGAAGGCTGTATGGCGCTTTCTCATAAAGTTGGAAATAGAAATATAATTTGACCCAGCAATTCCACTACTGGGAATATACCCCAAAGAAACCATAACTGCCACCCAAGCAGATATATTCACACTCATTTTATTGAGGCTTTGTTCACAATAGCAAAGAGCTGGAAACAACCCAAGTGCCCATCAACAAATGAATGGCTAGAGAAGCTGTGGTATATTCACACAATGGAATACTATGCTGCATTAAAAAACAAGGAACTCATGAAATATTATAAAAAAATGGGTGATCCTGGAGGACATTATGCTGAGTAAAATATGTCAGTCACAAAGGGACAAATACTGCTTAATGCCACTGTTGTAAAGCGGGACTGACATCAGAGTTGGGAATCTAAGAGGGGATAAATAATGTATATTGCATTGAAACAAATGAGGGAGAGAACTATTTAGGAGGAATATATGATTAGGTATTATTGTCATGACAAGAATCCAGAGTGAAAGCTGTATAGTGGAGTGGACCGAGGGGAGGAGGTTGTATAACAATGAAATGATTTTTTTGGTAGCTTTTCGAAGAAAAAAACAAATTGGGGGGAGGTGTGGGCAGGGAGGAAAGTGGGCAACAATGAATGAATGGAAATCCAAAGTCTCTGTAAACTTTCAATGAAATAAAAAATATGTTCATGAAATTTTGGGGAAAACAACAACAACAAAAAAACTGGTAGGTGGAACACTAGATTGAAAACGACATAACAATTAAATGCCATGTGTGGACCTAATGAAAATCAACCAACTCATTCCATTTTTTAAAAAAAATTTATTATTTTGTGTATGTGTGTACCATCAAATCAGATATGACTGGTACAGGAGGAGATTGTCCCTTCTTCTCCAGCAGAACATTTGGTAGATTTGAACCACGTACCTCTGGAATTGAAGTGCAGCTTCTCGCCACTAGGCCACCAGAGCTCCCTTTCAATTTTTTTATGATGTCCTGGGATTATAGTTTTTAGTTAGTGTGATAGTGGCATTGAAGTTAGGCTAAAAGTAATCTTATAAAGAAACAGTACAGATTGAAATACTTACTCCAAATAATCCAGTAGGTAGGATGAAACAAGATTAGTTCTGTATTAATAATTGTTTGGTGTGGGGTTGATTCTTTTGGTGTTTTTTTTTAACTTGTTGTGTGCCACTGAATCAGATCCAACTGGCACAGGAGAAGATTGACTCTCCTTCTCTAGCAGAGCATCTTGTGGATTTGAACTGCATGCCTTTGGGATTATAGTGTAGCTTCTTGCCACTAGGCCATCAGAGCTCCCAATAATTGTTGAATGATAAATATTTGAGGTTTCATTTTATTTTTTGTCTACTTGGTACAGTAAACCTGTGAGAGTCAGAATTTTACTGGATGGCCTTGTTTTTTCCTTGTCTCCCAAGTTTTCTGCCTTTGACAGAGTGTAGTTTTATCATGATGAATAAAAAGACCAAAAAAAAAAAACTGATATCTTTGAATTGTACTGTTGTAGACGAGTACTGAATATCCAGTGAACTGCCAAAGGAATAAACAAATCTGTCTTGGAAGAAGTGTAATCAGTGTGCTCCTTGGACGCAAGGACAAGAAAACTTGGTCTCGTATACTTTGTGCATGCTGTCAGGAGGGGCCAGCCCCTGGGAAAGTAGAGGATCAGTGAAAGAGGAAGCCCCTCAACAAGAAGGATTACACAGTGACTGCAGTGATAAGCTTGAGCATGGTGGAGAGACTGTGAGGACGATGCAGGGCAGGGTAAGGTTCTGATCTGTTCATAGGGTCACGGTATGAATTACAGTCAACTCGATGGTGTCAAACAAGTCTTCCCATTTTTCTTTTGTTATTTTAGTGGAAAATACTTGTTTTTCTTCTCTGACAGGTTTCTGACTTGCACAAGTTCCAGTTTTCACAGATTTTACTGTATGCTTGATATTTTCCATGAAAGCATACTTTAATATAATGTGAAGAAGGTCAGCAGACTGGAAACTGCCTCGTGCTTGAGCCTACTGATCTTTAGGAAGAGTAGTAGCAACGTGAATCTTTTCAAATGTTTGAACCGTAAGACCTTTTGGAGCAGAAATAGCAGTAGGACATCCTCCACCAAACAGGCCCTACAGTCCAGGCCCACTTAATGGGAATCCTCCCGGGACCACTGACACTTTTGTCTCTACTGTGGCCTCACTACGGCCTTGCAAGGAGGTCATGGACTCTTCTTATTTGAGCTTGGGGAAAAGAAACTATCTCCCTGACCTTTCACCCTCTCTGCAAAAGTTCCATTGGAAATCACTGACAGAAAAATAAAATCACCAACCCCTTCATGACCATCAACTCCTAGGCTAGAAATGATACAGCAATTTGCATACAGATTTTGTGTATATAATCTTGCTTATGTTTCAAACAGTTTGACAGAAGTTAAGAGCCTGGTTAAAGGTCTTAACAAACACAATAAAGCTAGGATATACCCATCTGACTTCCTCCCATTGTTGTGCACATCTCTTGCCCTTCTATCTGTGACCCTCACCAACTCCCTAGGTGACCTCTCTAGCCCCTCAAAAGATACTCAGACCAGTTCCTTTTTTGGGAGTTTCCTGAGACTGCTTCTCTGCTGTACTTTATAGGCCCTGGCACATGAAGATCTGAAACACGGAGTTCCACCAGGAAGACTGACAGATGGTCAAACTGTGGCTCCTGACTAGTTCCTTTTGGTGCTAGAGTTTGCTACCTTGACTATTACTTCCCAACTTGTTGCCCCTCCCTGATCTCATGTCATTACCCTTATTACTCAAACCATTAGCCACTAGCATGACCCCTCATCATTATCTCTCCTTGGCTTTTCTCTGATTGCCCAGTGGGTCAGAACTAGAAGCAGCAGGCAAATGAGAGAGAAAACAGAACTTTCTGGAAGCTAAAATCTTTAGAGAATAGATTAGGGTTTGCAGAAGACCCAATAGAGATTTCTTTCATTAACTACTGAAATCTGTATGACAACGTGATTGACGGCTTGTCCATCAGAGGTTGACCTAACCCTAACCCTGTACACAATTGCCTTTAGCATTTACTTTGTAGTAAGGAGATTATGAATCCTATTCCTGGTATACCAAGAGCAGGACATTCAGATTGGCATTCTTCCCTTCTCCAAAAATTTCGAGATTATCTTTCAATTTTCAGGAGGATGTGCACAAATCACACATTGTTGTATTGAGTTTCTTCTTAGGTAGGAACTCATCAGCATAGCTACATTTTTTCCTAATTAAATATTAAAGAACCTAACTCTATTACTAGCTTCTCCAGCCTCGTAACAAAGCTGGTAGCACAGCCCTTAGCTCTGCTACTAACTGGAGAGGGACAACCACCACCCTTCTATTTATTCCTATATCCTTTACCCCCCTGAAAACTTATCAATGCTGTAAAGGAAAAGAATGAAGTAAAGCCAGGGGATCAGATCACCAATATAGCTGGGAGATCCCTTGCCACTGGGGAGTAAGAGGAAAGTCATTCCTTGTCATAGATTTCAACGTCCTTCTCATCCAACAGTTTCATTTCAAACATTACTTTGTCAGAGGAGCCTTTCCTCATATCTTGAGTTTAATGTGGGGCATTTTATTACTCCCTCTTATGCCTTGTTCTTGTCTTTTTTATCACATACCACAGTTGGTAACTGGAATTTTTTCACATTTATTTGCCTACTATGTGTCTCTCTTACTGTATTACCAGCTCATAAGGATAGAGGCCATATTTGTTTTTATTTATCATTTTGATTCTCTGTACTTGGTACAGCATGTGTGTCGAGAGATGTTTTCTGGATAATGAATGAGTGCTCCAATCCACATTCCACTAAATTCCTCACCATTTCCTTCTACTCCACTCATTAACTCCCACTAACTGATCCTCCCTTTTGGGTCTCTTCTCCCCTTTGGAATATCCTCTCCATTTTTATTCACCCATAAATGTAACAGCAATATTCTCCTGTAGTATCACAAAAGGAAGCTTCTACTTTGCCAGACTCTAAATTCTGCATTAGAAATGGTCTGCTAGCTTACAGGGTGAATTGAGGTGATGAGAATCACAATATAACATCATAATGGACACTTCAATCGGAATATTACATGTGTTAAGTGATGTGTTAGAGTTAAGAGAGGTCTTGGGATTGGTTGAGAGTTCACCAGACCATGCCATGGCTTCCTGGAAAAGAGATTGATAGGGGCCTTTGAAGAGTGACAAAACCCAGGCATCAGAGTAGTTAAGCACTCAGCTACTAACTGATAGGGAGTTCGGACCAACCAGCCACTCTGTGACTGAACCATGTGCTAGTTTGCTCTTGTAAAGATCACAGCTTTGGAAATCTAGTAAGACAGTTCTACTTTGTCTTAGAGTCACTGTGAATTGGACTAAGTTCAGTGATTATGGGTGATATAGTTGAAGGATGGAAATGAATATCAATGAAATAGGTAGAGATGAACAGGGGAGAGAATTCTTAAGAGGAGAGGAGGATGCAAGATGCTAACAAATGAGAAGTAAAGTGCCACCTGGATGGATCTACTAGAAAGTAACTTGGCATGAATGGTGGAAAGTTTTTTGCACAGCTAGGCAGTGCAAAAATGAAGGGTAGATGCCTTGAAAGCCAGTGGAGAAGTTTAAACATAATGCAGAATAACTTTGACTCTCTAACCCAATATCTCCAGCAAATTGAAAAAGAACAGCAAGAAAACCCAACACCCTCTAAAAAAACTGAAATTATAAAAACAAGAGCAGAAATAAATGAAATAGAAAACAGAAAAACAATTGAAACTATCAACAAAACTAGGAGTTGGTTCTTTG
>NW_006399982.1:3522047-3525347 GCF_000299155.1 Elephantulus edwardii
CATGAACATCTACAGAGATTTTGGGATTCCATTCATTCATTGTTGCACCCTTCTCCCCGCACAAACCCCTCCCCCCTCCCCCCATAAGAGTTCACATTTTATTGAGGAAAGAAAAGACTGCTTAAGGAAGTTGGCATTTTTTTACAAAGGCTTTGAGAAATAGGAAATAATGGAAAGTGTATGAACAGAAAATGAAGAAAAGGTTGCTAATACTAATTTCTATAGTATATTTTTTTTAGTTTTGTTTATATAATACACATACATAATGCAGTTGTATTTTCTGATAGAATACTGTTCTTAGTTACTACTTTGGAAAGAATTTTTCAAAGGGTAGCATGCCTTCGAGGTGCCCCTTCTAGCCTAGTTTAAGAACTGCTACCATGAAGAACAGGAGACAATAGTGGTAGGACTAGAAGCAGGTTCACAAGCCCAGGTTCATCCTAGTGAGCACACAGGGAACAGGAATCTAACCTCTCCTTCCCTAACTCTAGCCTTTCATACATTTGAAAACTTTAAAATGCCTTCCCTAAGACTTCCTTTTCATTGACTGAACAGCAACAGTTCTCCCAACTGTTCTCACTTCACATGTTTCAATTCCTTTCATCATTCTGCTCACTCTCCCTCTTCAATAAACACAGAATATGTCATCAGATATTCAGAAAAAGGACTTCAGATAGTGCTGACAAGTACAGTATAGGACGGGGCAGGATTATTATCTCCTACAACTTGAACTTTATACTCCTATTAAAGACACCCCACAACTTGTCTGATGGTTAGCATAGTGCTGGTTGTGCAGTATGTAATGCATGAAGTTGCTAACCAAGAGGTTGGCAGTTAAAATCCAGCCACTGCTTTGTGGGAGAAAGATAGGCATTCTCCTCCTGTAAATATTTATAGCCTCAGGAATCCAATGGAGGGTTGCTATGAGTTTGAACTGACTCAGTAAGAGCATTCTGTGGTTTTGGTTGTTTTGTTTTAATGTCATGTAGTAGACTTACATTAAGGTTTCTGTCCACTTGACCAGAAGATTTACTTTGGCCTACCCAATCACAAAGCCTCACTATTTAAATTCCACCCTGCTGAATTCAGCCGGCTAGCTCTCTGAGAGTAAAAGTTCATGCCACGATGCAAGTTGTTAATATGTATGAAACCATCACTTCACTTAATCCTGTGGGCCCTTGGTTGTATTGGCAGCTATTCTAACTCAGCATGTGATTCCAGCTTTCCCCCATGATTTTACACTGTTAAGGCAAAAGTCTGCCCTATTTCAGATTGCTCTAAATTCAATATCAGAATCAATGTGTCTATTAAACGTGATCACAAAAAATTGACAATAGCAGAAATATAATGGGCAATGGCAACTCCATAGTAATCTATGCTGGTCAGATTGCATGGAGAGAACCATGTTCCAGAGATTCTCAGCCTAAGGGTGAGAAATTGAAAAATATCTACTAGTGCAGGCAGAGAATTTAGAAATCAGTCTGTCTCTAGGGAAATAGTAGAAGGAAACAAATGAGGCTTGTCTTGCCTAGAAAAAAAGAGTGCAAAGGCTTTATAACTTATGGTAGGGCCTTTTCCTCTTCTAACTGGTGACATAAGAGTCTGTCCCTTCTTATAGCTCACTCCTTCCTTTTGCTACTTTAGTTAAGGATTTTTAGTTTAAGCATGCCCAACAACTCGTGAGAGTCAGATCTCTTCCTGAATCTGGCTTTTCCCCCTTTTATCTGCTTCTTGTTGTTGCTAAGTGTCATCAAGTCAGAGACTCTTTCCAATAATCCTACGAACAATAGATCTGAACCCTGCCCTATCCTGTGCCATCCTCACCATCTGTGACATATTTTTATCTGCTTAGCAGAGTCAAAGTGACTTCCAAACACCTGGCCTAATATTTTCCAAAGGACTAATCCACTACCGTCTCATAGCAACCCTCTATCAGATTTCCAAGACTGTAAATCTCTATGAGAAGAGACTGTGCATCCTTCTCCCATGGTGTGGTTACGTGGTGGGAGCTGCCATGTAATCTCAAAGGCTCATGGTTTGAATGCACCAGCCACTCCACAGGAGAAGGATGGGCAATCTAATCACGTGTGATTTATTGCCTCGGAAAGCCTGTTGTGGGTCGGTTCCGATTCAACAGCACACAACAACACAGACCCTTACTGCAACAATGAATGAATATTTCTTTTTAAAAAGTGAACTGCAGTGGGGTAGGGAGGAAAATGTACAACAATGAATAAATAAATGTAGCCCTCCCCAAAAGCCTTAGGGAAAAAACTGAACAGTGTGGAAGAAGGAAAGATTAATACTATTACCATGGACTTCCAGGTGAACAAAAGGTTCATCCTAGAGAGGGTGAAACCAGGCTGCTCCTTGGAGGCAAGAATTCTGAGGTTTTGTTTGACATACTTTGGGCATGTTGCAAGGACGGACAGGTCCTTAGAGAGGGACGTCATGCTTGGAAGAGTGAAGGGAGAATGCAAGAAAGGAAGACCCTCATTGAGATGGATTGATTTAGTGACTGGGGTAATGAGGGTAGGTATGTCAGAGACAATAAGGTTGGCACAGGATTGAGCAGGTTTCAGGGCTATTTCAGGTCACTATGAGTCACAAGTGACTCAAAGGCACA
Source organism: Elephantulus edwardii (assembly GCF_000299155.1). Taxonomy (NCBI): domain Eukaryota; kingdom Metazoa; phylum Chordata; class Mammalia; order Macroscelidea; family Macroscelididae; genus Elephantulus; species Elephantulus edwardii. The sequence continues at coordinate 3,524,674 of NW_006399982.1, forward strand.
TAACAACAACAACAATTATTAATTCCTCAAAAATTCATATTATGTGACTTAATGAGGTAGATTCCTGAGCTGGCTAACATCTCCAAAGGTTTCCCTTTTCTGTACTGTTTGTCCAGGAGAACTTTGATGATTCAGGACTGTGAGGATGACAAATAGAACACTAGAACTACCACTCCCTTGCTGAAGACCACAGATTCTGTTGTTGAAGACCACAGATCCAGTTGTTAGGCTGTAGAATTGATTCTGGCTCATACAACTTTATGTACAAGGTCCAACTGAAACTCTGCCCCATCCTGTGCTAGCCTCACAATCTCTTCTTTGCTGAAACTCCTGGTTGCAGTTATCATGTAAATGTCTCATTGAGGATCTTCCTCCTCTTTACTTATCCTCTCTTTTTCCAATCATAATGTCTTTCTCCAGGGACTGGCTCTTCCTGATAACATGGTCAAGTATCCTTGTACCTAGTGGTCCTGTATGAGGATTTTCACACCATGACAGAAATGGAAAATCAATCATGTCATTTTGCCATTGAACCAGGATTCTGCCTCATCATCCATCTTTTTTTTTTAATTTTTAAAAAAATTTTATTTTATTATTTTTGTGTGAGTGTACCGTCAAATCAGATCTGACTGGTACAGGAGGAGATTGTCCCTCCTTCCCCGGCAGAGCATCTG
>NW_006399982.1:3525447-3560149 GCF_000299155.1 Elephantulus edwardii
GTGTACCGTCAAATCAGATCTGACTGGTACAGGAGGAGATTGTCCCTCCTTCCCCGGCAGAGCATCTGGTGGATTCGAACCGTGCGCCTCTGGGATCATCATCCATCTTAACGGAAATGTTTCAGGTGGCACCATGAATGAATCTTATTATCATTGCTTTATGTAGCCCATGGAGTAAGGGGCAGTAAATGCTTATGCAGGAGGGTCTTTTGAGTTCCTGTACCCAGTTCTTGTTGTTATTGTAAGGTGCCATGGAGTCAACCACAAGCCATAGTGACCCTATGAACAATAAATCTGAAACTTGCCATATCTGTACCATCTTCATAATCTGCATCAAGTTTACGTTCACTGTGTAGACAGTGTCAAACCATCTCATTGAGGGTCTTCCTCTCTTTTACTGATCTTTCCCAGCATGATGGTTCTCTCCAAGGCCTGGTTATTCCTGAAAATACTCCCAAAGTTTAAGTGTGGTGAAGTTTCACCGTTTGTGCCTCCGAGGAGCATTCTGTTTGCACTTCTTCCAAGACAGATTTGTCTTTTCTTTTTTTATTTTCATCTGGTATATTTTTTGTTCTATGGTATATTCAACACTCTTCTCCAACACCACAATTCAAAGGTATCTATTCATCTTCAGTCTTCCTTATTTATTGTCCAACTCTCAGATGCATAGAAAGCAAATGAAAATACCAGGCTTAGGTCAGGTGCACCTTAGTCTTTAAACTGATATCTTTGCTCTTTAAAACTTTGGAGAGGTCTCTGACAGCAGATTTTCCAAATGTAATACATGTTGCTGTAGCCAGAGAGGACATTTAACAGTACTGTAGGAAAAATACAAAGGAGATCTAATGGCATAGTGGTTAAGAGCTTGACAGAGTTCAAACCCACCAGCTTCTTCGAGGAAGAAAGTTATGGCAATCTCCTTCTATAAAGATTAGAGCCTTGGAAACTCGACAGTTCTATTTTGTCCCATTTTGTGTTGTTTAAGGACTCAAAAGCAATGGGTTCGGTGGTGTGTATGTGTGTATTTAGAGAAACTCCTGAGTTACTCCTTAATCAGGGAATCTGTTTTCATCTTAAATCCCAATACAGAAGGGATTCTTCCTGACCAAAAATTTGGACAAACTTAATCTTCTTTGCTGCTTGGCAGAACATAAAAGAGCATAGCACAGCTCATAAGTAAAAGAATTAAGGTATGGGGCAGCCTCACCTATGGGGCAGGATTAAAAGATAAACATTAAATGGGTGAATGGGTATAGCATGTGACTTAAATATTAATAAAGCTTTTTATGTGTATAATTTTTTTTCCATGTAAAGTAGTTGGTAAACCAAAATCATTTGGATGAGGGACTTGAATGGAAGCCAATTTCCTAAGCAATAGAATGGAAAAAATTGGAGATTATATTTGGGTTTTTTTTTTAATAGACGATACTTCTTTTCTTTTTTTTATTAATTTTAATGAAGATTTACAGAGACTTTGGATTTCCATTCATTCATTGTTGCACTTTTCTCCCTGCCCACCCCTCCCCCCCAGTACTCTCTTCTCTTTGAAAAGTAAAAGAAAAGTTCCCCCATTGTTTTACAATCCCTCCCCACAGCTCCACTCCACTATGCAGCCTTTGTTCTGGACTCCTGTCAAAACAATAATACCTAATCACATATCCCTTTTAAACAGTTTTCTCCCTCATCTGTTTCAATGCAGTATAACACTCCCCACCCCCACCCCCATGTCAGTTTACAACAGTGGCACTATGCAGTATTTATCCCTTTGTGACAGGGTCACCCATTTTGAATAATATTGCATGAGTTCCTTGTTTTTCAATGCAGAATAGTATTCCACTGTGTGAATATACCACAGCTTCTCTATCCATTTGTTTGCTCATGGCCACTTAGGTTGTTTCCAACTTCTTGCTATCATGAACAAAGCCTCAATAAACATGGATGTGCATATATGGACATTATATTTGCTCTTGCACCTGACTAAATTTTACTAAGAACCTTCTGTAATGGCAACAAGCTCAGGACCTGGAACAAAGCAACAACACCCCTTTAGAGAGAGGCTTTTTGTTGTTCTGTGCCATCAAGTCGGATATGATTCATAGCCGATCCTCCAGCAGGTTTTCAGAGGTAGTAAATTGCATGGGAGATTGTCCAATCTTCTCCCATGAAGCAGCTGGTGGATTTGAACCACATGCCTTTAGTATTGCAGTGCAGCTTCTTACCACTAGACCAGGGTGAGGGGAAATGGTATGGTTTGTAAAAGGCTCAAAAGAACTGGAGAGAAGAGAAATTTAGAGGAGTATAATACAGAGGGTAATTTCAAGTTGGAATTTACCAAAAAGTATTTCATGAAACTCACAGGTTCTATAAGAAGTTAATAGATACAACACAAAAAACAGTTTCACAGTTAAGAAAAATTGATAAACACTAGGTTTAAAAAGGTTGAACAAGCACATGCAGAAATGCTCAAAATCCCTAGCCCTAAGAGAGATGCAAATTAAAACAACTATGAGATATCATCTCACCCCAGTCAAAACAGCAAAATTTAACAGAACATCAAGCAACAAATGCTGGCGAGGTTGTGGAGAAACTGGAACCCTGATTCACTGTTGGTGGGAGTGTAAAATGGTGCAACCCCTGTGGAAAGCAGTATGGCGCTTTCTCAAAAAGTTGCAAATAGAGATACCATTTGACCCAGCAATTCCACTACTGGGAATATACCCTGAAGAGACCATAGCTGACATCCAAGCAGATATATGCACACCCATGTTTACTGCAGCTTTGTTCACAATAGTAAGGAGTTGGAAACAACCTAAGTGCCCATCAACAAATGAATGGTTAGAGAAGCTGTGGTATATTCGCACAATGGAATACTATGCTGCATTAAAAAACAAGGAACTCATGCAATATTATTCAAAATGGTTGACTCTGGAGAACATTATGCTGAGTGAAATATCCCGGTCACAAAAGAACAAATATTACATGATGCCACTGTTGTAGAATGGGACTGTCCTTGGGGTTGGGGAGAGACTGAGTAAGATGGGTTCAATAATGTATACTGCACTGAAACAGAGGAGGGAGAAAACTGTTTAAAAGAGATATATGACTAGGTACTTCTGTCATCACAGGAGTCTAGAGCGAGGGCTACATGGTGGAGGGGACCTGGGGGAGGGTTTGTAAAACAATGAAAGAATCCTTTCTTTTACTTTTCCATAATTTTTGACTCATGTACTTATAAGTTGTTAGTCAAATTTGTGTCTTCTAGGTTGCAATACCCCCATGATACATCTTCAAGGATATGAACATGTACAGCCAAGCACAATCAATAAGAGTGCATCTAAATTCCAAAATCAATCTCCATAATAGTCTATGTGTTTCCTACTGCCAAAGGGGCCCTTTAGAGTAGTGAGAGAAGATCTTCACCCTGAAACCCACAGCGTCCCTTTTCAGCAGGAAGTAGCTAAGAGAATACGCCATCCCCTTTTCCTTATGAATCAGGGTGAAGTCTCTCTCAGGGAGGAGTGATAGGGAATGGCAAAGGACACACCGACAAAGGAGATTAATCAGAACTGACTTTGACAAGCACTGAGGCAATTGGACAATTAAAACAGACATTCAGATGGCGGGGAAGAAGAACAAACTGGGGAGGAGGGTGGAGAGAATGGTGTGGCAATGAAGGAGTGAAAGCCCAGAATCCCTGTGAATGTTCATTGAAACTAATAAAATTTAATAATAATTTAAAAAAAAAGGTTGAAGCAGTCTCTTCACTGCAGGACTTCTTAGTCCTTTAAAATACTAGTGAACATTACAACAGCATAGAATACATAGTTTTTTCCAAAGAAATTTGTCTATAGAACATTCCTCCACCTTTTCACCTTCCATAAAGTACCAAAAGGTACAGCTATTTCTAAGAATATAGAAAATGCTAATCTAAGCCATACTTGTGTAAGGACTTGACCAATTTATTTATAAATATAAAACTGTAAACTAATGTGGGAACTCCTTATAAATAATTTATAGCTAATATATAACAAGGGAGCACTGGTGGCCTAGTGGTAAGAAGCTGTGCTGCAAACCCAAAAGCACATGGTTCAAATCCATATGCTGCTCCTCTGGAGAAGAATGGGCAATCTCCCCCTGTGCAATTAACTGCCTCTGAAAACCCATTGGAGGAGGATGAACTATGGGTCAATTCCAACTTGATGGTACACAACTACAACAACAACATATAACTAACATATAATAACACATATATGGCCTTATCCCAGTTAGAGTTTAGTTGGTGCAAAGAATGTTAGTTAAAGTATCTTTTCTTCAGGTATTGCTCTAGAGAGATAGGTGGAGTAAAAACTCTGGTCATAGTAGCAAAGAATCTAGTGACTGTGATTATGATGGGCAAGAAAAATGGGCAAAACTAGGAGCTACAGTAGCTAGGCTGGTTTCTGCTTGACTATGGCCTCTTGTCATACTTCTCAGGGGTAGAATGGCCATTAGTACACTCTTACTTTTGCATATACTCATATATCCTCACAGAAATGTGAAACTGATCATCAAGAATCATAGTTATCTCGGTTCGAATTCATCAGATGCTCCTCTGGAGAAGGAGGGGCAAGTTTCTATGCTAGTTGGATCTGACTCAATGGTACATATAACAAGAAAAGAAAAAGAATCATAGTCATCTGATCCTCAATTTGACATCTTTTACTAACACACGCAGATATATATACTTGAACTTGCTTCCTACAAATCAAGCCTAGGGAGAAACTATTGTAGGCCCCAGGGTCCAATCTTGCCCCATAACCAGACCCTCCTGACCTTCTTCCTAGCTGATTTCCTCATTCCAGAGCCACTGGTTGCAGTCCAGGATCTACTTGGTTATCTTACACTGAGGTTGTTAGGTCATGTGCCAATTCCCCAACTTCAGACAGAGCCAGATCCAGGGCTTGTTCCATCTCTGCCTCCTTCCTTCCTTCCTTCCTTCCTTCCTTCCTTCCTTCCTTCCTTCCTTCCTTCCTTCTTCCTTCCTTCCTTCCTTCCTTCCTTCCTTCCTTCCTTCCTTCCTTCCTCCCCCCCTCCCTCCCTTCCTCCCTCCCTTCCTTCTGCCCAGACTGTCAGAACCCAGAGTTTCCATAGGAAACAATGACTTGAGAGCCTGCTGTGCCACACCTCCAGCTTCCTTCAACGGTATCTCTGAGAATGTGCAGTTCTTCTGAACCTCCATCCCTACACTAGTTCTCCCAGGGTCTGCTGGGAAACATGCAGCAGCAGGACCCAAGGAGCAAGTTTCCTATGCCTCCTTTCCAGACCCATCTCCATCTGCCCTGACAAGGAGGAAAGAGGGCGTCCAAGGCTAATCAGATTAAAGTGAAGAAGTCTCTATTTTCCATTTCTGTCCACTCGGGGCTCTGGACAGTTGTGAGCTTCAAGGAGTTGGAAGCTGGGAATGACTCAGCGTGAACCCAGCTACCACAAAGCACATGCTTGTGGAGACCACACCTGAGACCCCTAAGAAATCAAGACACTGCTGAGAAATCTTTCTCCAGAAGGCTTCCTTGGCATGTCCTGAATGGAAAACAGCAGCCTGGCACTGCTGCTATGTCAAGTACAACTTTTCAGGCTGGTCTCAGAGAAGGGAGTTGCATGTCTTTTTTTTCACCTGATCCACCCAAGTGATGCAGCAATATACATATCTCTTAAGAGAGATCAGTGAAAGAAACCAGCTCAATGATTCAGTCAGAAGTAAAATCATAGGTTTAATTAGAATGACAGTAAAAGGCCACACCAGAAACTTGCAACACAAAACACTCTCTTGGTCAACAAAGAATTTTATTTTTCCTTCATTAAAATGCTGCTGGGGGTGGAAGACGGAAGGAGAACCACACAAGACCTAAAAGCTACTGTGGCTCTTTGCTGCTACTGATTTTCTTGGTTTTATCAAAACCAAGGCCTAAGGAGGAAAGTGGGAGAAGATGGACAGGTTTTTGAGAAGTCTTTCTGAGGTGAGGCCAGTACCACTGTACCCTTTGGCCTTCCAGGATTCCTGGGGCCCAAATCTTTCCACATAAACAGGCCCTGAGGCTAAGAGCAACACATGTCCCCAAATTTCCTGGGGTAGTACTGATGATCCCAACTTCCATCTAAGTATCCATGCCAGAAACTAATGAGGTATCCTTGACTCCCTCTTCTCCATTCTTCCTCCAAACAGACCTATTCCCACCTAGCCCACTTTATTAGTGTCTGTATTTTGTCTCCTCCTTGCTCTCCTTCTGCTTCAGTGGAGGCTTTTATCCTCTCTTGTCTGGATTACTATAAACACTTCCAGTCTCACCTGGTGTTTTTTTTAACTCCTCCCACCAGAGAGGAGGATATTTCTCAATTCAAATCTGATCATGCTGTTTAATTACAACCCTTCACTCATTGCAAATACATCCTTTTGTTTTTTCTTCCATGCTCTTTACCTGGAGCCCTTGTTCTCACTCCACCTTGCTGGTTTACCAATCTGTTGATCTTCTAAGAGCCAGTTCAGTCCTGCAAGCTCTGGTTCTTCCTTTTCCTATGGTGCTCGTGGCCCTGTAAGGCTTCAATCTGCTCTGGATCCTAGCAGCAAGATTCTCAAGTTACTGAGCCCAGCAGAGAGAAATTTCATACTTACTGCTGGTTGAATGAGATGAATAATGAGAGGCTGGAGGTTTAACAAACCTAATCTCCAGTTTGCAATACAAAAAGGTAGAAAAGGGTGTGCCTCTTCCCAGAAGCATGAAAAATATTTCTTGGTCATGAACCACACAGATTCATTAGGAGAATCACTTTTAAATTGAAAAATCACCTGACTACCAGGAGGTAACTTAAGATGACCAGACCATAGAACACATTTTGGCCAGTCTTCCATAGTGGTTACATGCTGTCTTCAGACTGTTCTCCAAGCCATTTTAGGAACTGATGTGGCTCACTAACTGAAATAATTTCCTGACTATCCCCATCCCTAAGTGTCAGGAGGTAGGAAGAGCCCAAAACTCTTTTCTAAGCTCATGAACCTTGGCAATTCCTCACCTTCTCCCAAGGAAAGTATAATTCTTTCTTGGGAACACCCTTCATAAATTTCCACTCTTTCCTAAAATGTACCTAAAAACCTTCCTGTAGCCTGTGAGTTGACTGTCCTTCTCTCCACCTAATGGAGAGCGCTCACTTGTCTCCTTAAATACCTGGAACTAAGTAGATAAACAGCAAATACTCATCAACTAACCAAATAAGCTAACAGATAAACCGAGTTTCAGTGAGCCCAGACCAGTATTTTTCTCAAGCATCCTGCCTGCTGCCATATGCCATTCTTTATGTTTCTTTGGTCTCTGAGAGCACAAGAGGCATGGTTTTGCCTGACACAATTAAGTGCTTAAAAGCTCCATTTGTTTTTCTTGTAACAAATCACTTCCTTTCCAACTGCAGCTGAGAGAGAAGACATAGACGGTACAGCTTCACGGACCAACTCAGCAGATAGGCAATACAAATAATTTAATAGCCCAAACTCAACCAAACTGTGCAACAGAGAGTCTTGGGCAGCTGAGAGCTTCTGTAGATCATGAGGCGTGGACCTATCCCGGCAGCTTCTTTGGAAGAAACACTCAGGATTGTCTGGGAGATTGTAACAGCAGGGAATCAGTCTCCAATGGGAGATCTCATTTCTTTCTTAAGGAGACAGGGAGAGACCCTGGGGAGCTCTCGGGGTGGGGGGGATGGGCGTAGTCTCAGGCCTGGTTCAGCTGTTGAGATGCAGCTAGGCCAATTAAGTCTTTGGTGTAATGGGAAAAGGAGGGAAGGAACTCTCTTCAAGCAAACTCCCACCCCAGACAGGAGACTCCCTGCAGCTGTGGCAGGCAGCAGCAACAACAGGGCAGGAATCTCTTCCTTTTCCTCCCACTATTGAGAATTAATGCTTAAATTAGCACCTTGGAAACACCCAGATCTGCTGGCTTTGCCTTTTCTCTCAACTCCTACCACTCCTCTCAGACCTCCTTTTTAAGCTTGAGTTTTTCTTTCAAGTAAATAATAATAATAATAATAATTTTTAAAAATTAATCATTCTTTCTCCCCTAGAACTCATATTCCCAAGAAAGGAATGGCTTACGGACTTTCCCACCAGCATGTGCAGAAAGAGGGCTAATTGATGATAGTGCCCTGTGACAGGACTCTTCATCCTTCCATACCACTTAGTCCAGAAAGATACAACAATAGTGACATCAGCATTTCTTTGTTTCCCTTAAGGCTTAAGAAGGTTGCTCCTACTCTGACTACAGGGGAACTCACAATAAGCAAGAAAACAAAATTTTCCCTCAACTCTGAACTACATTCCCATCTGTGTGGCTAACCATTTTATCCTCAATACCTAGGACAGAGCGTGTAACACCCATAGTGCTCAACAAATACTGGGCTAATCAATTTGCGGAGTCAATGGCATCAGGTTCTTATGATAACCCTTATTAGTTTTTAATTGTGGTTTGAGTGAAAGTTTACAAACTAAATTTTCATTCAACCATTTATACATGTTTGTTTTATAACACTGACTACAATACCCAAAGCACATTGTTCAAAATCACCAGCAGCTCCGCAAGAGAAGGATGGGTAATATCCTCCTGTGTGATTTACTGATGTGATGGCAAACAACTATACAGTGTAACTACACTTTTCCTACTTCTCCTTATACTTCTCCTTTCCATTAATCCTTTTATTCTACCACTTCCTGCCTTCTGGGCTCTATCATTGGGCAAATGCTGCTTTTCTCCCACCTTATATGATTGGTTATGCTAAAGAACAATTACCTTCTTGGTGCTAATGGTCACTTTATAGGCCTGTCTATTGTTGGGAAGGGTGTAGGCCAGGGATGTGTCCTGTTTCCATACCTTTTCAACCTGTATGCAGAGCAGATTATCCAGGAGGCTGGGCTCTATGAGGAGAATTGTGGCATCAGGATTGGTGGAAGATCTATTAACAATCTGCATTATGCAGACGACACAACCCTGCTTGCTGAAACTGAGGAGGACCTCATGCACTTGCTGCAGAGGGTCAAGGACTGCAGCCTTCAGTATGGACTGAGGCTCAATGTCAAGAAGACAAAGATTCTCACCACTGGACCAATTGGTAGCATCAGGATGGAAGGCGAAGAGACTGAGATTGTTCACAGCTTCAGTTTGCTCAGCTCCATGGTCAACACTCTTGGCACCAGCAGTCAGGAAATAAAAAAGCGTATTGCAATGGGAAAGTCTGCTGTTAGGGACCTCTCTAAAGTACTCGAGAGCAACGGTGTCTCTCTGGAGACTAAGGTGCACCTGATACAGGCCATGGTCTTTGCAATCACTTGTTATGCATCAGAGAGTTGGACAATAACTAGGGAGGACAGAAGGAGAATTGATGCCTTTGAGCTGTGGTGTTGGAGAAGAGTATTGAATGTACCATGGACTGCCAAGAAAACAGATTCATCCTGGAGAGGATTAAACCAAGCAACTCCTTGGAGGCAAGGATTCTGGGACTTCGTCTGACATACTTTGGGCATGTTGCAAGGAGGGACAGGTCCTTGGAGAGGGACATCATGCTTGGGAGGGTGGAGGGACAGCACAAGAGGGGAAGACCCTCTATGAGATGGCTTGATTCAGTGACTGGGGTAATCGGGATGGGTGTGTCAGAGGCAGTGCAATTGGCACAGGATAGAGCAGGGTTTAGGGCTGTTGTACATAGGGTCACTATGAGTCGCAAACGACTCGATGGCACATAACAACAACAACAATTGTTTGGCTGAAAGTTGAATCATGGGAATGAGTTTTGTTCCAGTTTCAAAAGATAACTAAGGGCAATAGTCTCAGTGGTTCAACAGGTCTCTGTTAGACCAGTAAGCATGGATTTTTTTTCTGCTTTCGAGCTTTGTTCCACATTTCCCCCACTCTTATCCACCCATGCTAACCTTTAGCAGAAAAACTGGGAATCTATTATTTAAACTTTAAAGAGGTAGTCTGTGTTCATTTCATGAAGAGAAAAATTGAGAACAGGGGGGAAAAAGTTGAGACTTTCTAGAGGTATCAGTAAATAATAGCAAAAAAAAGAAATTAGTCACAGCTTAACCTGAGCTCTCCAGTTTTTATATTCAAATATTACCAAACAGCCACTCTGTCTCTTTCTTCTGCCTTTAACTCTGTGACACAATAACATGATTCCTTAAATGAACTCCAAAATGAAGAGTATTATGAGGAGGAGACGTCAGGTTAGGCTCCTGGTGAAATGTCACAGGAGAACCTGCTCATCTTAATAATACACGGAGCATTTAAGGAGTCGTCCCGGAATGCCTCTAGACTTCTAGACAGAGTCCTGGTGGCACAGTGGTCAGAGAATCCAGTTGCTAACCAAAAGGTCAGCAATTTGAACCTATGAGCCACTCTGAGGGAGAAAATTGAGGCAGTCAGCTTTATTACCTTGGAAACCCTATGGGCAGTTCTAGTCTGTCCTGCAGAGTTGCTATGGGTCAGAATTGACTCAATGGCAGTTATTTTGGTTTCTAGACATCAGCATGGAGCCAGGATTCAAGGGGCAGAGATCTCCAAGGCAATATTTTCAGTCTCCAAATGTGGGATTACTATATTGCTACTTCCATATGATTCTTACTCAACCTCAACAAAATTCTTGCAGAAAAAAGTTCCTTTAACTTTCAAAAAACAAGTTTTAGAGCAGCAGAACAAATTTCCTAGTAAATGCCTTGTCCACAAGCACCTCTTTTATACCAGGGCCACACAGTCCAGAAGCACAGACTTAAGGAGTGTTCTGGGACTCCTATCTTGCCATATCAACATTTAGGACTTCAGGCAACAACAGAGGCATGCTCACAAAACCGAGGGCCCTGTGAACCCATTCCTTCCCCCCTTTCCCTGGACAGCTGTTGCCTCCCACCTCAGATGGAAGACTCATTGCTTCTTCTCCTGACTCACTTGATCCTCCTCCTTCATCCACCCTCCCTTATAGTTATTGATTAGATGCTCAGAACTGGAAGAACAATCTAGCTCTAGAGAGTAGGTTGAATGGAAAGAATGTGTACAGAAAGGAAATTCTTTTAGCCTAGCTCAAGTCCTTCTACAAGTTCATAGGGCCAACTTCCCTCCAGGATTCTCTGGGTGCTCAAATAATCCAATGATGGTATCGGGCTAGGAATATTGTACGGTTCTGTGTAGAAACTACTGTGTTTTGGCTTCTAGAACTGTGTGAATAATCACAGAAATGAGGACGGAAGCTATTTATCTCCTATTTAGTGTTCATTAGTGATTTTCCCCACCATCCCCCACAAAGGTGTGATGTATAGTGTAGGCCATGGGTGCTTGCCAAGACCCATCCTGGCTGCTATAATGGACAGGTTACTAGCCCAGGAAGCCACAAAGCACATCTGTCAGTCATAGGCCTCCAGACCCAGTAGAACCTGTTCCTCACCACCTTTCCTAAGCAGGAGGGAGGAGGATGCAGGGAGCCCCAGAGCTTCAGGATTTGGAGAGCGCTGCTGGCTCCAGAAGAGCTCAGAGAATTGGGTATCAGCATTTTTCAGGTTCCTGGCCCGCTCCACCCTCCCTCTAACTTCTCTCGGGCATCTACGGGGTGAAAATAAATGGAAAAGAGAACAGAGCCTGCTGTTCCCTTCTTTCTCGGTCTCTACACTAGCTGGGGCTAGGCCTCCACTCTCCCGCGCCGGCGCTGCGAGGACATGACAATCAGCTAGGTCCCCCTCCCCCACGGTGGTGGCCAAGGGGCACGGTGTCCCCCAGGCCTGGCCTCAGTGAGTCCGCGTCGTCCCCCCATCCCCTCTGCGCTGGCACCGATGACATCATTCCTCCCTGACGCCGGAACAGCGGACAGCAGCCGGCCCGCGCCCGGCAAAGCACGTAGGCCAGGAGGCTGGGGGCTCTGGGAATCGGTGGGCACAGGCGGTTCCAGCGCGGCTCCGCCCCTTCCCCGGTGGTCTCGGGGCGTTCACATCCTCGTCCTTGTTTCTCCATCACGCCGCCGCACCGGCTCTGGGACCCCGGCCCAGACTGGCTGTGCTCTCTCCTCTGGAGAGGAAGTGACTGCCCTGACCTCGGCCGGGTGTTTCCATCTACATCCAGCGAACCGGCGGGCAGGCCTCACGTCCTCTACACGACTATTCCCAGGTCCCTTAGCTGGACGGCGCCCCGTCCCCTCCCCGCCGGGAACATCACAGATTTTTAAGGTTAAACGCCTACCCACCACCACCTCCCCATCATAGCCTCCTGGGCCTGATGCTGGCCTTGTCCCATCACAGTTTCTTGGCCATCCCCCGCTTAGGGCTTTCATGAAGGGGGCGCACCATTGTGCCCGCTCTGGTCCATCCGACGGCGCTGGCGCTCCCGGAGGCTCCCTCGGCCTGCCTCCGCCAACGGTGCCCATCGCCTTGACAGCTCTCATCCTGTGCATTCTCCCACGGTCTTCTGGGCCTGCAAGTTCCCCACCCCCTCACTCCGCCAGCCCCCAACCTCAGCGATGCGTTTTCACAGCTCTCTCTGCCCCATTGGTGGCTCCCCCTCCGCACGGCCCCCACGGCCTGATTCTCTCCTTGCCCTCCGCGGCGCCCCCTCCCGGCCCTGTCCTGCCCGCCGCCCGCCCCCTCACCAGCGGCTGCATCTCCGAGTGCGCGGTGGGCACCTGGAACCGGTCGATCTCCTCCATCATGGTGCCGGCGGTGATGCAGACCAGGGGCCGGGCGCGGCCGGGGACGCCGACTTGACCGCGCGGGGCGGCGGCCCCAGGAGCCCGGCGGGTGGTGCAGACTAGGCCGCCCGCGAGGAGTCGGGCGAACAGGCGGCCCGGCGGATAGGGAGGACTCAAGGATGAGAGATTCGCGGGCGGGCTGAGGACGGCGTGGCTCGGAAGGGTTGCCTAGCGCTGTAGCGGCTGTGGCTAGGCCGAGCCGCAGGTCTTGCCTCGCCTCCTCCTCCGCCGCCGCCTCCTGTCAGCAGCTCAGCCACTGCGGTGACTCGGCAACTCCACTTCCGGGTCCGGGACACCGCCCGAGCTGTACATTATTCATGAGGAGGCGGTACCGGGGCACCCCAGTCCCGCCCACATGCAGGGGTTCCGAGTGCTCACCCTTATTCTTGAGTGGGCGGAGCTTAATGGAGCGTGAGGATCTCTGCGCTCCCAGCCCCGCCTACTCGCCCGGCCTGGAGCGGGTGCCCCAGGCGCCTGCGCCTTGACGGCCGGGTCGGTTGCTGGGTAACCGCGTCAGGGAGGAGACGATTCTTTCCTACGAGGGCGCGGGGACCGACAGTTGTCCCCAAAGAACCCTTGCGACTGGGAATTAAAGCGAAAGTCCGGATTTCCTGTGCATGGTCGAGGAGACTGACAAACTTCTTGTGCTCAGGCGAGGGGGCGTTTTATAGGAGCGTCAAGTGTTGAGGTACTTACTGCTTCTACGAAGATGGCACCTAAACAGCTTCGTAGGCAGGTAACGTACCTCGAACAACCTCCAGATACTCTCTCACCTTCACCTCAGTGACCACTCCTGTTGATCTTTGACTTCTATTCCCAGTTGACACCTACTCGCTACCCTGTGTCTCCTGGCCAGTGCTCCCCCTGGCCTCTGACCCTGACTTCCTCCCCCACTCCTGTCCCTCGATTTTCCACCTCTTTCTTCTGTGGGCTTCCTCCACCACCACATTCCCTCTCTCCACTCACCCCTGACCTATCCTGATCACCTTATCCACCTCCTCCCCTTCCACCTATGTATTTCTCATCATTATTGTCCCAAAGGAATCCTTTGTCCACCCCTTTGATCTGCACCGGGCTAGATGGGGACACTATCCCTTTGGGAATCCAGAGAAAGAGAACCAACCGTACAGGTGAAAAGAACGCATTAGGTTCAAGAGTTTGGTTTACGTTTTCTGTGCTGGAAAACGTGTGAGAAGAGAGAGGTCAGGTAAACAGAGCAACTTCTTTCCCATCTCTGGCCTCTCACGTCGCATACTGCACGTCCCCAAACACTGGCCCCTGACTTTCTGGACACAGGTCCACTCTTGTGACTCAGGCAGCCACATAAGACGTTGTGTCCTTGTTGCTGCCTGGTCAAGTGGTCATCCCTTCAACATTCTCACCCACCTAGCGGAGTTTTCTGAAAGTGAGTCAGACCCAATCTCTTGAGCAGCCATGCCCTCCGTGGGAAGCCATTCAATCCATCTGTAATTGCCTTTTCCAAATGCTTTGATGCATTACCACTCTGGGACTAATAAGCAGTTTCTGGCTCTGTGAAACAAGACTTGTATTTATATATTCTGAATTTACCTCACCCGGGTCTAGATATTTAAGATATGGAGAGCAACTCTGGATTTGTTCTGTTTGTAACTTTACATATTTTGGTCTGACCTCCCTCCCGCATGTTAGCCTTTTGCTCCTGGATTCTTTTACTTCACCTCCTGCAGCAGTTGGACCTTCCACAGATCTTAGCTGTCGTGGGGAGACTGTTATTCCTGTATAGTTCTGCCCTAGTTTTATGCCAGATTGAGTTGTGTTTTCAGGCTCATGTGCTGTGTTTAGGCCCTCTAACTCAATTTACATGCTGCTTTTGAAAAATCAACATTTTTGAGGTCTAGTTTACAGATGGACCGTTTTACATGTTGACAGATTTTTACAACTTTAAACAGTGATGTAGCCACTACCACATTCAAGATATGGGGCACTTAGATTACCTCAGAAAGCTCTCTGTTGCTTCCTTCCAGACAGCTCCCTCAATTTACAGGCCTTAGCTCCAGGTTACTACTGATCTGCTTCCTGTTGCAGCAGACTTTTCTAGAACTTTTGGGTTTAAGCAATCTAGATGATCTTACCCGGCTCCCCAGCCATAGTGGAAACATTAAATGTTATTGTTATGTGCTTTGGAGTGGAAACCAACTCATAGCTGACCCTTCAGAGGATTTTCAGAGATTGTAAATTGCACAAATGGAGATTGCCCATCTTTCTCCTGCAGAGCGGTTGGTGGATTTGAACTGTCTGCTTTTCGTTTGACAGTGCAACTCCTCACTACTAGGCCACAGTTGTTAAATGTCAAGTTGAGCACGACTCATAGCAACCCTATGAACAAAAGATCTGAACCCTGTTCTATAACTATCATCGTTTCTCTGCTAGAACACTAGAGCTCCCTAAATAAGTATTGGAAAAAGCATTAAAGACTAATTGCCAAAGAGCAGAAAAGTGACAGCTAATGGGAAGAAGAGGAACCTGGGACAGTTGGGTCTGCTCTGTGTCATTAAAAGGTTATTTTATAGCACAGTGTCAGTACTATAATGTGGAATGGAGCAAAAGCTGGATTATTCTAGATTTTATGTATTATGTTCTTGATTCAGCAAAGCCCTCTTTGGGACAGTGCTAAATTGAGTGAGGGATAACTTAAAGATATTTGAGAATTTGTCCCTGTCTTCTGGGAGCTCAGTCCAAAGAAGGAGGCAGAATGCATAGGCACACAGAGATAAAGTTAGGGTCCCTGAGGCTGAGAGGGACAGAGGCATGTAGACTTGAGCAACAGAAAGGCTTCAGGGAAGGGAGCTCTGGTGGCCTAGTGGCAAGAAGCTGTGCTGCAATTCCAGAGGCACACGGTTTGAATCCACCAGATGCTCTGTTGGAGAAAGAGGGGCAATCTGTTCCTGTACCAGTCAGATCTGATTTGACGGTACACATACAAAAAATAATATAAAAATTAAAAAAAGAAAGGCTTCAGGGAGGAGACAAATGGGACTTAGATGACTACAATGGAGAAAAATGTCAAGGCTGGATTTGTTAGACAATAGAGAGAATTTATGCTTCAGTGTTTGATGTTAGATCTTTTCAGTGGCTCTATGTTACTCTTAGACTAAAGGCCTCACAGTTCAACTTGTTTGACCAAGACCTTTCATGGTCAAGCTTTTGCAACTCACCCTACTTCAATCTCTCCATTGCTTGTGAATTATTTACAACCCTAGCACACTTAATTGTCCTTGCTTCCTAGAAAGTGACACACTCTGTCCTCCAGTACTTTGTAACTATCTTCCTGGTATAGTCTTTTCTGGTATATTCTGTTACCTACTCTATTCCTATCCTCATGTCTCATTTATTTGCTCTTTGTACACTGAGTTAACTTGGCCTTCATATTCTCCTACAAGGAATCAAGTGCCCTTTTTGGAGTAAAAATAGAATAATATCCCTTCTAGACTCCAAATTTTGGGATGGCAAGGATCATATCTGCCTCACTTATTGTTGAGTCTTCTGTACCTATCAGTACCTGCAATGTATTAAATTCTTAGAAAATTAATTTAATATGAACCCTTAGCTGTTCTTTGAAAGTTTTGATCTGAGTGTGTTTGAAAGATAGAAAAGATAGAGCCTGGGGCCAGCAGATTAATGACAGAGACATGTAAATGTTCAAACATGTTCTCTGCATTCATATTTGTATCTACTTTGACAGTAAGGCTAGGAATGATTCATATTTGAAAGAACATACCCCTTCCTTAAGAGCTGTATGTTGGAAATTAATAGGTCAAAAATACTGATGACACAAAATACCTATTCCCATTAAAAAGTTTTATTTATTGAGCACCTCTATGTGTCTGGTACTGTTCAAGGTATTGATAATAAAGCAATAGCAACAGAAACACCTGCTTTCATGGAACTTAACTTTTCATTGGTAGTAATTTATCAGTCAACAAATATGGATTATCAGACAGTTTTAGGTATCAAGGACAAAAATAAAGCAAGGAAGGAAACTGGGGAAGTGGAAAGAGAAAAACACTACTACTGGTGGTCACACACAGATCTGATATTTGAGCAGAAATCTGAAGGAAACAAAAGGGGTGACTATGTGACTCTTGAAGGTAAAAGGATTCCAGATATAGGACATAGCAAGTGCGATATTCCTGAGGTGGAAGCCTGTTTATATATGTTCTGAATCAGAGGAGAGAGGGAGAGTAGCAAGAAATGGAACCAAAGTGATGCATTTCTTTACTTATTTGTTAATCAAATCTAACCAAATAACTCATTAACATGAAGTCAATATAACAACCCTGTTTTTATATGTGTTGCGATATAGCAACTGCATAGAGCTGCCCTGTAGTATTTCCTAGGTTGTAAATCTTTATGGAAACAGACTGCCATATCATTATCTCATGGAGCAGCTGATGTGTTTGAACCACTAACTCATTGTGCCACTAAGGCTCCTGGTTAATTAGATAATCCATTTAATAATCCAAATGAAATTGATCATGGTGGAGCATCATTAATCATAATATGTCATTAAAATGCATGAATGTCAGGCAACATAAACCATGGTCTGCTCAAAACATCACTGGTAATACCCCAATAACAAAATGTCTTTTCTTAAAATTGTGAGAATTCCAACTTGCTGTGTATGTACATGCAGGAACGCTTTGCATCATTGCCAAACATTGCCTGGCAGCCAGACTTCTTAGTAGAGAACTGAATTGGAGTCTTCTGTGAATGCCAGTTAAAAGCTAATTTTAGTTTATGACTAATAAATTTTAGTACCCCTTTATAACTCAGTTGGTTACCATAAAAAAAAAATCAAAGTCTGGAATTTTGCATCATTCTCCTATAAGAGCCAAAAAAAAAGTTTGCAACTTTGGATTCTTTTATGATCTCCGAAGGGGCCTCTCTTGAGAAGTATTGCTCTAAATAGGGGATGACTTGGATGGGGGTGAGTGGGTAGCATTGGCTCCAGAGTCTGAAGAAAGTATTGAATGATTCAGAAATTTTGAATCCTGTGACTATGCTTGGGATCTGTTAAGAAGAAGGAGGGGATGGGGGGGCGGGGTGAGTGACAGGAAAAGATGAGCAATGTCTAGGGGAATTTGATATATTTCTTTATGTCCAAAGTAAGATAGTCTCACTTTTGTGACCCTTCCCCATCGTCCTTATACCTTCTCTTCCTTAAGTTCTAGATAAGACCCTTTCTTTACTCCTTCACCACCAAAATATATCCTGAATCAAGCTATTTTTCTTTCTGTTCACTGCCACTTCCCTACCTCAATAATTTCTCAGAGTGCTACAATTGGTCTTCATCTCATCTGTTAATACCCTTTCTACTCCCTTTTCTATGTTGTGTTGTTGTTAAGTGCCGTCGAGTCGCAGGCGACTCATAACGATCCTATGAAGGAGAGTCCTCCAAGCTTGGGTGCCTTTCATCCTCTCTCTAGGTTCATAGGGTTTCCAGAGGCAAGCTATTATGGAAGTGGATACCACTCCTCCTTCCAAGCTTGTTTTAATCGGGGAGCTCCACCCCACTTTCCCCTTTTCTATACTATATTGAAAATAATGATCTTCTAAAACTTAACCAGTTTTATTATGTCATCCTATACTGAGAGACCTTCAGTGACTTCTCATTGTTCTTAGGTCATGGACTATACTTTTAGAGAACCTTTAAGGGCCTGTCTGGACTAAGGCCTGCCTGAATCTCTAATCCTTAACTCACATCATTCTTTCTTCATTACTTTTGTGCTTCAGTTCTATTTGCTGTCTCTTCTTTCTGGAACATTTTCACACCCTTTCCCCACACATGTACACACTCCTAAGGTTTAACCCAACATCAATCTTCAGAACGCATCCCAATGCTCCCTGTCCATTCTTTTGGATAGGGTACGTTTCTTCCATCATATAGTCTCAATGCTCCATGTTCATTTCTTCCATAGCATGTGTCACAGTTTGTAGATAATCTCTTATTGACTGTTGATTCTTTCTCATTAGGTATGAACTCCTTGAGAGCAAGGCCTGGGGATTTAGACACATACCCCACCCCTTAGTTCTTAACCCAGTGGCTATGACATCAGAAGTTCTCAATTAATGATTGTAAGATGAATGATGGGATGTAGTAGGGGGTGGAGCATAGACTGCTGTGGAATTCTGTGGTAAAGATCCTAACACCGACTATGGGGAAATAGGTAAGACTTTATTTTTTTCTTTTACTATTTGAGTGAAAATTTACAAATCATATTGAGTATTCATCCAACCATTCTTACATATTTTCTTTTATAACATTAATTATAAAACCTATGATGGCTGATAATCCCCTTTTTGTTGTTGGATATTGCCTTTGTCTTCACTAATCTTAGTGTCTATTATTTACTTACTTCTTTTTACTACATCTCTCTTGTTTTCCATCTTTTGCAACCATCCAAGAAGATTTCTATTTGCATGTAAACCTTTCTTTAGATTTTTATAATAGTGGTCTTATACAATATTTGTCCTTTTGTGATTGACTTATTTCACTCAGAATGATGTCATCTAGATTCACCCAGGTTGTGCAGTGTTTCTAGAATCTTTGTTGTTTTTTTGGTGTAGCATAGTACTTAATTTTGTGGATTATATCATAGTTTTTTTAACCATTCAAAACACTTGGATTTTTTCCATTTCTTTATTGTTGTAAAGAGTGCTGCAATAAACATGGGTGTGCACATATTAGTTAGTATCACAGCTCTTATTTCTTTAGGATATATACCTAGTAGTAGGATTGGTGGGTCTTATGGTATTCCCATTTTCAACACTTTGAGACCTCAGAAAAGCAAAGCACTACTGAAGAAGGAAAATACAGTAGGGTATCTTACACTTTCTGATATAAAAACTTACTACACAGCCATAAAATCAAATAATAAAAATCAACATGATAGTGGTACAGTGACAGATACATAGACCAATAGAATAGAAATAAGAACCCAAAAGTGAGCCTCTATGAGGCTTATAGATATGATTAACTATGGATAATCTTTGACAAAAAAATAAACCATTAAGCGACGGGAAAGACAGCCTCTTTAACAAAAATGGTGCTGGTAAAATTAGATATCTAGTTGTAGAAAATTGAAACAAAATTCATACTTCACACCATATATGAAGACTAACTAAAGATGGGTCAAGGATGGGTAAAGTGTAAAACCTAAAACGCTAAATATATTTTTTTTAAAAAAGGGCTTCTGAGTGCACACATGTGGAGTTGACATCAAGAGATTTTGAAAGCATAATTTTTTTGTTTCCTAGGCAGCTGGTGATTGCTGATAAAAAGAATAGATAAATATCATCAAAGAGAATACTGGGACAAACTTAGGAGCCCTAATATATGGCATAAATAGACTATAAAATATAACTGTTGTTGTTGTTATGTACCATTGAGTCAAAACTGACCCATAGCTGACCTTCCACCAGGTTTTCAAAGGCAGTTTAATCACATGGGAAAAGATTGCCTATCCTTCTCCCTTGGAGCACTCTTGCATTTGAACCCATATGCCTTTGTTATTGCAGCACAGTTCCATACCACTAGGCTGCTAGTGTTGCCTGACAAATATAACTGAAAGTGCACAATTAACAGAGGATCAATTAGACAATTGGTACCTTCTAAAAATTAACTCCCTATTAGTACAACACTTGTCTGTCAGTTTTCTGTACTGAAGTAATTTGTGAGTAGCTATGATGCTGAAAGCTATGACAGTGAAACAGTGTGTCAAATGCCAGAAAGGTCACCCCCATGGCAGACAAATTTCAGCAAAGCTCCCAGATTAAGACAGACTAGGAAGCAGGACTGGCCATCTACTTCTGAGATAAGCAGGCCTCTGAAAACCCTATGAACAATTGAGGAACACCGATAGTTATAGTATTAAAGGTAAAACAGACTGGAAGTCAAACAAAATGAGAAACAGCTGCAAACATCCTTTAGTAATTGGAATGTGCAATATGTGAAGTATGATTGTAGGAACTGGAAGTTGTGGAAAATTAAATGGAAAGCATGAACATTGACATTATAGGCATTATCAAGATGAGATGGACTGCCATGGGCCATTTTTAAAAATATTTTATTTATTTTTCATTTCAATGAACATCTACAGAGATTTTGGAATTCCATTCATTCATTGTTGCACCCTTCTCCCTGCCCACTCCACCTCACCCCCCTCCTTTTGCTCCTCTCCCTGAAAAGCAAAAGAAAAACTCCCTCATTGGTACACAATCCTCCCCGCACCTCCCCCAATCCCACCCCCAACCCCAAATATAATCCACTCTGCAACCCTCATTGCGTACTCCTACGATAAACATAATGCCCTAAAATATAATACTTTTAAACTATTCTCTCCCCCATAGATTTCAATGCCATAAATATATTTCATCCAGTTTTTTTCAGCCTTACCCCCACCCCGATGCCAGCCCCATTCTACAACAGTGGCACCATATAGCATTTGTCCCTTTGTGACTGAGATACCTCACTCAGCATAATGTCCTCCAGGGTCACCCATTTTGAATAATATTGAATGAGTTCCTTGTTTTCCAATGCAGCATAGTATTCCATTGTGCGAATATACCACAGCTTCTCTACCCATTCGTTTATTGATGGGCATTTAGGTTGTTTCCAACTCCTTGCTATTGTAAATAAAGCCGTGATAAACATGGGTATGCATATATCTACTTGGATGTAATTTATGGTCTCTTTAGGGTATATTCCCAGTAGTGGAATTGCTGGGTCAAATGGTATCTCTATTTGCAACTTTTTGAGAAAGCGCCACATCGCTTTCCACAGTGGTTGCACCATTTTACACTTCCACCAACAGTGAATAAGGGTTCCAGTCTCTCCACAACCTCGCTAGCAATTGTTGCTTGCTGTTCTGTTAAATTTTGCTAGTCTTACTGGAGTGAGATGATATCTCATGGTTGCCTTGATTTGCATCTCTCTCAGAAATAGAGATTTTGAACATTTCTTCATGTGCTTGTTGGCCATCTGAATGTCTTCCTTGGTGAAGTATCTGTTCATGTCCTGTGCCCATTTTTCAAACACTTTTTCCCAGTCTGTGGCTTCCCTTTTTACCCTGTTAGAGAAGTTTCTGGATGCGCATAGGGATTTGATTCCTAGAAGGTGCCATTGGCCATTTTTAATCAGGCAGTCATCACATGGTATGATATGCTGGGAATGAAAAACAAAGAATGGTGTTGTATTCATAGTTAAAAAACCCCCAATTTCAAGTTTTAGCCTGAAGTACAATGTTTTGAGTGATAGGCTATTATCCATACTCATACAAGAAAGACCTATTAATAGACTATTATTCAAATATATGCACCAACAGCTAAAACTAAAGAGGAGGAAATTTTTACCAAATTTAACAGTCCAGAATTGACCAAGCATGGCCAAGGTGCATTAGTGATAATTGATGACTAGAAGGCAAAAGTTGGAAACAAAGGAGTAGTAGTTGGAAAGCATGGACTTGGTAACAGATATGAAGCTGGAAGTAGAATGATAAAATTTTGTACATTCAATGACTTATTCATTGCCATGATTTATGATTTGCAATTATTCAATGATTTACTTATTTTTAAAAAAAGAAAAATAATGGCTTTACACATGGACCTCCCCTGATGGGCTGCAGAGGAATCAGACTGACTATACTGTGGAAGGAATAATTGGAGAAACTAAAAATCAGCAGTCAAAACCAGGCCAGATGCTGACTATGAAACAGATCATCAATTGCTCATGTGCAGGTTCAAATTGAAACTGAAGAAAATTAAAACACATCCATAAGAACTAAAATGTGATCTTGAGTCTGTCCCACCTGAGTTTAAAATTTATCATAAGAATAGGTTTGAAGTATTAGCATTGAAACAGATGAAGGAGAGAACTGTTTAAAAGGGATATATGATTGGGTATTATTGTCATGACAGGAGTCCAGAATGAAGGCTGCATAGTGGAGTGGACTTGGAGGGAGGGGTTGCATAACAATGAAAGAGTTTTACTTTTCAAGAAGAGTGAATTGGGGGAGGGGGTGGTCAGGGATAAAAGTGCAACAATGAATGAATGGAAACCCTAAGTCTCTGTAAACACTCATTAAAATTAATAAAAAAGATCAAGAGGGGGTAAAAATTTCAGGATACCTTAAAAAAGAAAAAAATAAAAAAGAATAGGTTTGAAGTATTAAACACCAATGATCAAAGACCAGATGAGTTGTGAGATAATATCACCCATGAAGAGAGCAAAAAGTCCTTACAGAAAAAGGAGAAAGAAAAACTCAAAGTGGTTCTCGAGAGGCTAAAACAAAAGGAAGGAATGCTGAAGTAAAAAAGCTAAACAGATGATTTTCAAAGGATAGCTCAAGAAGATAAAGTATTATAAGAGAATGTGTAGAGAGCTGGACTTGGAGAATAAAAAGAGAAGAACTGACTCAGCATAACTCATGCTGATAGAACTGAAAAACAAATTCAAATCTCAAGTTCTGATACTGAGAGAGTCTATGGGCAAAATCTTGAACAATCCAGAAAGCATTAAAAGAGAATGAAGGGAAACTGGTGGCAGGTCAGCAAGCTGCGGGAGCCTGCTCAACCATGGGTAGGGGTCATCGCTGCCTCTCCTAGCCCTGCCAGCAGTGGCAGCGCAGGAACATTCCATAGCCCCAGCCCTCCTCGGGCTTTGCATTCAACTCTGGGACTCGAGATCAAAACTCGCTTGGTGGAGCAGACATTCCTCCCACTGGTTTCTCAGATCCCCACACTTATTAATCATAAAGATAACACCAAAAAGTCTTCTAAAACTCTGCAAGCAAACTGGGTTTGCTCACCTCTGATGCAGACTGTGAAATTGAGAAATGAGATGATCAGGAGAATGAGACTGTTCAATAGAGGCAGAACATGTTCCGTATAGCTTATTCCCTATATTTATTCACTAGAAGAGAAGGGCCACTGAAAACATCCCAGGATTTACTTCATCAGCTAGAGGCTTTTGCCACACTGTGCAAGCTGAAAGACAATGACAAGCTTATACTTCTGGAAATAAACAAGCTAATTCCTCTATGCCACTAGCTGCAAACAATAACTAAGACACCATTGCTGAATAAAGTGTTTCTAAAGATTGAGACATGTATTACAAAGGCAAGATCCATGATGACCATCTTGATCCAGCTTCTCTCATTGTGCTATAAAATAAAGAAAACGGAAAGCAGATGGGTCTCAGTTATTAATAAATACTCCATGGATGGCAGAAGTTGAGCTTTTGGGAATATATGTCTGGAACATTATACAATTCTGTATTTTTAGAAAGCAAATGCCACTTTATTTTAAGAATTTCAACAACTATTAAAAAAGAGAGAGAGAGAATGGAGGGAATACACAGAGCTATTATATCAAAAAGAATTGGTTGACACTAATATTCCAGGAAGTACTATCTGGTCTGATCAAGAGCGAAAGATAATGAAGGAAGAACTTGAAGCTGTGTTGAAGGCATTGGCAAAAAGATAAAGCCTTAGGAATGAATGAGATACCAGTTGACATTTTTCAACTAACAGATGCAGCCCTGGATGTGCTCAAGTCTAAGCAAGGAAATTTGGAGGACAGCTGCCTAGCTAACTGACTGGAACAGATCTTTTTTT
This sequence comes from Elephantulus edwardii, assembly GCF_000299155.1. Classification (NCBI taxonomy): domain Eukaryota; kingdom Metazoa; phylum Chordata; class Mammalia; order Macroscelidea; family Macroscelididae; genus Elephantulus; species Elephantulus edwardii. The sequence continues at coordinate 3,549,843 of NW_006399982.1, forward strand.
TTTCTCCATCTGCAAGAAAGGTGATCAGACAGAATATAGAAATTACTAAGCAATTAATATCACATACAAGCAACATCTTACTGAAAACATAAAATGGCTAGAATAGTACATTGACAGAAAACTACCAGAAAGTCAAGCTGCATTTAGAAGGGACTATAGCCCCAGGGATATCATTGCTGATATAAGATGGATATTTATTGCAAGTGGACAATACCATAAGAATGTCTATTTGTGCTTTATTGACTATGCAGACATTTGTCTGTACGGATCATAACACAATATGGCTAACATTAAGAACAGAAATCCTAAATAAAAGAACAGAAATTATGAAATGCTTAATTGTGCTCAAGCAAAACCTGTATCTAGACCAAGATGCTGCTGTGTGAACAAAAGCAAGGTAACACTGGTTTAAAATTAAGGGAGGTGTGCATCAGAATAGTATCCTCTCTCCATAACTATTCAATATATATGCTGAGCAAATTTTTTTAAAAGCTGGAGTCTATAAAGAAAGTGGCATCAGGATTGGAGAAGACTTTATCAATAATCTGCATTATGCAGATGTCACAACCTTGCTTGCTGAAAGTGAAAGAAAGAGAGTAAAGAGGACTAGAAGCACTTGCTGTGGAAGATCAAAGACTGTAGCCTTCAGTAGGATTATATCTCAAGGTCAAGAAAACAAAAATTCTCGCCTCTGGACTGATAGGCAACATCATGATAAATGGAGAAAAGATTGAAATTGTCAGGAAATCAAGAGACACATTGAGCTGGGAAAGTCTGCAGTCAAGGACCTCTCCAAATTACTGAGAAGCAGTGATGTCAATTTGAAGACTAAGGTGTGTCTAATCCATGCCATAGTCTTTTCATCTACTTACTATGCATCTGAAAGCTGGACAATGAATAAGAATGACAGAAGAAGAATTGATAGCCTTTAAATTGTGGTGGTGTATAGGAATACTGACTATCCCATTGACTTCCAAAAGAACAAACAGATATGTCTTGGAGATAGTACAGCCAGAGTGTTCCTTCAAGGCAAAGATGACAAAGCTTTGGCTCACATACTTTGAGCGTGTTGCAAGGAGAGGCTACTCTTTGGACAGGGACATGATATCATGCTTGGAAAGATGGAGAGTCAATGAAAGGGAGGAAGACCCTCAACCAGATAGATTAACACAGTAACTGTAGCACATAACAATCAAATAACAACCACAACAATATGCATAAAAAATTTCTCCAAAAGAGTAAAAAGAGAACACACATACTGAGGGAAAATATTCAGCAACTTTATAACTATTTGATAAGAGACTAAGCTCTAAAATTTATAGAAAACTCTAAATTCTCAAGGGAAAAAACCAAACAACTCAATTACAAGATGGGCAGAGGAAATTAAAAGACATTTTACCAAAAATGACATTCATATGGCCAACAATCACATGAAGACATGCTTAAGATCACTGGCTACTGAAAAACTCAAACTTGTTGATATTGATTCAGAATACCAGTGTTTCAAATGTGGACAGAAGAATCAGAATTGAAAGCAGAAACAAAGAGTCACCAAGAGAGGTAAGAAAATTACAATTAAGAATATTGTCTCAGAAACCAAAGGAAACAGTGTTTATAATGAATATTTGTGGTAAACCATGTTACATGTGTTGTTGTTGTTAAGTGCCATCAAGCATAGACGACTTATAGTGACCCTATGAACGAAAGACCTGGGCACTTAAAAACTTTCATCATTTTTCCAAGTTCAAGCTATTCAAGTTCTTCAAGCTATTTTCGAAAATGGATGCTACTCCTGCTTCCAAGCTTGTTTTAGTCGGGGAGCTCTCCCAAACACTGTCCACCATGGATAAACCATTATCACATTTGACACATCAGTGTCACAGTGTTCAGCATCACAGCAAACATGAGTTACCTCTGTACAGCAAATGGACAGATGAGTGCTATACCACTTAGAAGAATGTTTGACCAAAGGGAGCTCTGGTGGCCTACTGCCAAGAAGCTGAAGGAGGTACAATCTCCTCCTGTACCAGTCAGATCCAATTTGACTGTACACACACACATACAAAATAGTAAAAAAAAATTTAAAAATAAGAATGTCTGACCAAAGACAGTTAAAACCAGATACAGATAGTTATTGTATATTGTCTATTTAGCACCAATCCAAAGCTGACCCTCCAGTGGGTTTTCAGAGGCAATCAGTCACACTGGGAGAGATTGCCCATCTTTCTCCTGTGAAGAAGCTGGTGGATTTGAACTGTGTATTAGTTGTGCAATTAGCAGTGTAATTCTTTACTACTCTGTTGTTCATGGGGTCACTGTGAGTCATAAGCAACTCAACAATAGTTAACAAGAAGCCACCAGAGTTCCCTGAGATATGTGTTGTTGTCTTATCCTGTGCCATCATCACACTACCTGACACACTAGAGCCCACTGCTGCAGTCACTGTATCAATCCATCTAGCTGAGGGCTTTCCTCTCTTCACTCTCTTTATTTCCAAGCATCATCTCTCTCTCTAAGGAATAACTCCTTCTAGCAACATGCCCAAAGTATGTGAGGGGAAGTCTTACCATTCTTGGCTCCAAAGAATACTCCAACTGCACCCTCTCTAAGACATATTGTACTTTTGGCCGTCCATGGGTTATTCCGTGCTCTTCTCCAACAATTAAGCAAATTAATTTGCTATTAGAGTTACAAACTAAATTGGCCGTTTATTGTATTTGGGGAGAACACTGCTCTAAGTGGTACAGCACTGGTCTGTCAGTTTGCTACACTTAGATAACTTGTGGGTTGCTGTGATACTGAAAGCTATGCCACTGGTGTGTTAAATGGCATAAGGTCTATCCATGGTAGACAAGTTATAGTGGAACTCTCAGATTAAGACAGACTAAGGGAAAAAGGGGGGAGGAGGAAAGACAGACTTAAGATGCAAGATTGGCCATCCACTTCTTAAATAATAGGTCTTTGAAAACCCAATGAACACTACAGGAACAAGGATAGTTACAGTAGTGCAGTGATAGAGCCCTGAGATAGAAACATTAGGTTTAGTAATTGGAAGGCTGTGTACCTTGACAAGAACAATTGTAAAAGACAGCTAAGAAGGCAGTAGGTTCCTTATGAACTTTTTTAAAAAACAAATATGAAAGAAAGACCTGAGTATCACATGCTGAAGAGAAGGACCTTCATGGAGTGAGAAGTTGAAGATAAAAGAGATACACTGCTCACTAGAACCAAGTATCTACGGAGATGAGACAAGAACCATTGCAGACAGGAGGAAGAATATTTAGTAACAGAAAAGAAGGAAGGAGGAAGGAGTGGATGCAGAGAGTAATTTAGAAGTTTAGTAACAGGAAGTTGAAAACATTTTCCTTCACTTTCCCTAGTAGTGTTATGGAATTCCTTCTGGAAGTGATAACTAGAAAACAAATTTTGCCAATGGCTGTTGCATTTTGTTATGATTGCAGTCATGCTATTTTCAGGGTTACGGTCTGAGGTTTGTCATGCACAATTATCAGATTACAAAACAGCTGTGTGCATTTGAGGCCAGGACTTGGTTTCCTCCCCTATTTACTGTGGAACCCAGTGTACTGTTAGTACTCAGTATATGCCAGGTACTCAGATAATAACAGCAGAGAGGGCTTTTGCTTGTCCCTGGGCTTTGCAGCCCGCAAGCTGATGCTGAAGAGTAATTTTGATTCTCTGGCTCCAGCTGTGAGTAAGCCACATGAAATTGTTTTTTGCCAGTTAGGAATTTGTATGGAGTGTTCAATCTTCTCGGTCTCTGAGCACTGACAGAGTTGTATGGAGAAGCAGCAAAGGACAGTCTGTTGATCAAACTCTATTTTCACTGCCTTATATCCTTTTCTATTCTTGGAACTCACTGGGTTCTGGTTTGAATGGTAGATTTGCATCATTTACTTTTCTGTTTCTCACCTCCTAGATTTTACAAGCTTGAGAAGGGACACTAACTGAACCTTTATTGCTCTTTAGCTGCCATCCCAAGAAATGGCACAAAAGTGGTGGTGGTGGTGTGCCATCAAGTAGATTCTGACTCATATCAATTCTGCGTAACAGGTTAGAACTGCCCCATAGGGCAGATTGCCAGCTCTTTTCTCCACAAAACTGCTGTTGTTGTTATGTTCCATCAAGTTGCTTGCTACTCATAGTGACCCTATGTACAACAGCTCTGAACCCAGTCTCACTGACTCCAACACACCTAATCCTATTGTGTCAAAAAATGGCACAGAACTACTAAAGGGGTTCAAATTAATGATATTTTGGTCAGCAGACACTTAATCATTGTGCCACCAGGTCTCCTTGGCCCAATGGCAGATAATATTAGATGGATGAACTAATTCCTTGATGAATGATTCAATAAATGATGGGAAGGTATTTATCGCAATACGATTATTTTTTTTTTGTACTGCAATACTCGAAAGCTTAATTCTGTTAGTTATGTTGGGACTCTTCCCTTAGTATTAACCTATTTCTGTACTTTTGTATTTACCTCACATTGCTTTCTCATTTACTTTATTTTTTTTTCAGTGTCTTCATGAGATTCTGTTGTACATAGAATACAACAGAATCCTGAATCTTGTTTTGAGACAAAATTATGCATAAATAGATAAAATAATTTACTAGTTACTAGGAAGATGTGATTTCATAGCTCTGTATTTTTGTTAACTATTTTGTTTCTCTTGCCTGGAATATTCAAGTCTTTCCTTCTCTGGTGGCTTAGTGGTAAGAAGATCTATTGCAGTCCCAAAGGCACGCAGTTTCAATCCACCAGTTGTTCCACAAGAGAAGAATGGGCAATCTTCTGTATTATTTATTACCTCTGAAAGCCCACTGCATGGTCAGCTGTGAGTCAGTTTTGATTCTATGGTACTTAGCAACAACATTTTTATTAAGTTCTTTAAGTTGCAATGAACTTAAAGAACCTGTTCAAGTTACCTCAAGTATAGGGGAGTGGGTGAAGTGAGAAGGTATATCAATATATTATTGTTGTTGTCTAATTTTGAACCATCCAGTATTTCCTTACTCTATTCAGACAGCCACTTCCTGGCCTAGGTTTTGCCTGAGCACAATTAAGGGTCCTCGGATTCCCATTTTTTTTCAGTGTCATCCACAATTTGTTATAATTCATGCAGTTGAATGCCTTTGTATATTCAATAAAACAAAAATAGACATTCATCTGGTATTCTTTGCTTTCAGCTGAGATCCATCTGACATCAGCAAATATATCCTTTGTGCCACAGCCTTTTCTAAACCCATCCTGAATTTTGGTTACTTCTCTGTCGAACTGTTCTAGCTGGTTTTGAATTATCTTCAGCAAGATTTTTCTTGTGTGTGCTACTAACGATACTCAATAATATCCACATTCTATTAGGTCACTTTTTTTCCAGAATGGGAACAAATAGAGAACTCCTCCAGTCTGCTGGTCAGGTAGCTGTTTTCCAAATTTCTTGGCATAGGCTCATGAGCACATCCAGGGCTGCATCTTTTTGTTGAAATAGTCAATTGGTACGCCATCAATTCCTAGAGTCTTACTTTTTTTGCCAGTGCATTCTATGTAGCTTGAACTTCTTCCTTCATCAGCATTGCTTCCTGATCCCACCTTATATTCATTGTAAACCTGGATACAACGTATGAGGCAATGGTTTTAAGGCAATGAGCAATAGACAGTACAGGACAATGATTGCAGAGAGAAGGAATGCATGCAGTATGAGTCACATATTTACCTTTTATCTCTGCCTGGGAAAAATGTCTTGATCACTGAGAGAGTCAGAGGAAAAGGTGACAATACTGATGTGGGATTTAGTTGACAATTACCCTAAAGCAGACATTCTAAATAGCTTTGTGAATTTAGAGAAAATGCTGTCTTTATGGATGGGCAGATGGATAATCTAAACATAAAAATGCTAATAATATAAAATTCAATATTGCAAATGAAAAACTTACAGCTGAATGTAAAGACAGATCCATTGGATATATCTTGCTGATAAACAACAAATAAGATTGAAAAAATGAAAAGAGCCTTAGCCACATGTGAGACTATATCAAGTAGTCTAACAGGTGGTCTAAAAAGAAAGGAGGAAAAATTTTTATAAATAATGATTAAAATTTTCCTAAATGTGGTAGAAAACCTATTTAAAGCACTAAAAGAAAATTACTACCAACCCAGAATTCTAGCTCCAGCAAAAATATTTCTAAAAAGAATGACTAAAACCCATTATAAAATAAAAAATGTTACTTAAAATAAAAAGAATGAATAAGGAAATTTTCATAAAAATTAAGCTGAAAGAATTTGTCACCAACAGATCTTAACTACAAAAAATACCAGAGGAAAAATTTTAGGCTAACACAAAATGATACCTGATGGTAAAATCAATCTACAGGAAGGTCTAAATATATTTGAAATAGTAAGTATGAGAATAAATATAAAATTTTAGCCTTTTTGTTCTGCTATTACCTTTTCTAAAAGTTATGTTTTTCTTAAAGATTATTGAAGTCATCTGCGAATTGGTTAGAAATGCAAATTTTCAGCTGTTATGCTACAACCATGGACTTTGAGGCAGTGAAGTAATAACCTACTCAATTGACCCAATCCACATTAAAATTTTTAAGACCATCTATCCATGATAAAAAGAGTCTCAGCTAACTAGAAATACAAAGAACCTTCTCAGTCTGGTAAAAAGACATCTATTTTTAAAAACCTACAGCTAAGATCATTCTAAATGGTGATGCATTGAATGTTTTCATCCCTAAAATCAGAAATAAGGCAAAAATACATGCTGTTACCAACTCTGTTTCATTGTACTAGAGATCTTAGAGAAATAGAAGGAATAAAGAATGCAAAAAAATAAAGCTAAACTGTCTTTATTTACAGATGACATGATTGCACAGAAAATTCTATGAAGTCAAAGGCAGAAACAATGAAAATGAATAAGTGAATTTAATAAGGCCATAGAATATTAGATCTACATAGAAAAATCAATTGTATTTCTGGAGGCATTCTACTAGTAAACTTGAAAAAATACGTTTCAAAAATGAATTTGAAATAGCATGGGAAAACAAAGCATAAAAAAGGCCACACTTTTGGCCTAGTGGCAGGAAACTGCACTGCAATCAATCCCAGAGGTGCGCGGTTCAAATCCACCAGATGCTCTGCTGAAGAAGGAGGAACAATCGCCTCCTGTACCAGTCAGATCCAATTTGACGGTACACACATAAAATAAATAAATAATTTTTTTTTTAAAAGGCCACACTTTGAAAACTACACAACATCACCAAGAGATATTAAACCAAAACCCAGGGCTGTCAAACTGATTCCAACTCCTAGAGACCCTATAGGACAGAGTAGAATTGTCCAATAGGATTTTCAAGGCTGTAAATATTTGTGGAAGGACACTGTCTTATGGCAGACTGCTGTGAAACAGCTGTTGAGTTTTAACTACTCCCTTTTTAAGTTATAATACCAACAGGGAACCCACTGTGGCTCCTGAGAGAAATTAAAGCACACTTAAATACATGGAGAGGTCATTTACATGATGCAGGAAAATCATCTGATAATTCCAAATAGTTTCATCAAAACACCTAACAAACTGTAAGAACAGAGGAGTACTTCCTCATCATGAAAAAGAGCATTTATGAAAAACCTACACTTAACATTATACTTAATAATGAAAGACTGAACACTCTTCTATAATGAGGACAAGGTGAAGATGTCTGCTTTCACCACTTCTAGTCAAGATTGTATTGGAAGTTCTAGCCAGAGTAATTACATAAAGAAAAGAAATAAAATAAAACAAAGTTGTAAAGGAAGATGTAAAATTATCTCTATTGACAGATGGTATGGTCTTATATATAGAAGATACTAAAGAATCAAAGTTTGCTGCAGGTCAAGGACTACAGTCTTCAGTATGGATTGAAGCTCAACATCAAGAAAACAAAAAAATAAAAAAGAAAGAAAACAAAGTTTCTTACCACTGGGCCAATTGGCAGCACCATGATAGATGAAGAAGAGATTGAAATTGTTAACAATTTCAGCTTGCTTGGGGTCCACAATCAATACTCTTGGCACTAGCCGTCCAAAAATCAAAAGATTAATCGCATTGGGAAAATCTGGGAAGAACCTTTCCAGTGTACTGAAGGACAAGAATGTCAGTCTGGAGACTAAGGTGTGCCTGATCTAGGCTATGGTCTTTGCAATTACTTGCTGTGCATCAGAAAGGTAGACAATGAGTAAGAATGATAGAAAAAGAATCAGTGCCTTTGAGCTGTGGTACTGGAGAAGAGTGTTGAACATTCCATGGACTGCCAAGAGTGCAAACAGGTCTGTCCTGGAGAGGGTGAAACCAAGTTGCTCCTTGGAGGCAAGGATTTTGAAGCTGTCTGACATAATTTAGGCATGTGGCCAGGAGGAACCGTTCCTTGAAGAAGGACATCGTGCTTGCAAGGGTAGAGGGAAAACACAGGAGAAGATAAGATGAGGTGAATTGACATAGTCACTGGGATAATGGGCGTAGACATGTCAGAGATAGTGAGATTGGCTCAGGATAGTGCAAGGCTCAGAGCTATGGTGCCTAGGGTCACTATGAGTCACAGTTGACAGTAGATGACATCAAAGAATCAACAAATCCTAAAATGTTTAGGGAACTACAGGGGCCCTAAATAGTCAAAACAATCTTGAAATAGGAATAAAGTTGGAGACCTATATTAATCAAGCATTGTGGTACTAAAATAAGAATAAGCATATAGATCGGTGGGATGGAACCAATATTTCAAAAAGAAACTACATCTGTGGTTTTGTCCATTGCTGTCAAGTTGGGACAGACACAATAGCTGACCCTGTAGCAGGTTTTCTGAGACTGTAAATCGCATGGGAGGATTTTCTCCCTCTGAGCAGCTGGAAGATTCAGATTATTTGCCTTTGGGTTGACAGTCTAATTCCTTACACAGTAGGCCACCAAGGCTTCCTACATACAACAGTGCTCAATGATTTATTTTTTTACAAAGTTGCCAGGATCAGCTAATAAGGGGGAAATAGTCCTTTGCTGGAACTATTGGATATCCACATGCAGAAAATGAAAATTAAATTTTAGCTTATCAATCTACTGCCCTTGCATTGAGTCTGACTCAGTCACCCTGTAGGACAAAGTAGAAGTGTTATGGAGGATTTCTGAGGCTGTAAATCTTTACAGAAGATTGCTTTTTTCCCCTCCCTCAGAATTCCTAATTTATTCAAACCACCAACCTTTTTGTGAGAAGGCCAACGTTTAATACATTATGCTTTCTGGGCTCAGTTAGTAAACTGAATGTTGTTACAAAAACACGATGCATTTTTATTTCAGTCATCTACAACACTCGATATTTCCAAGCTCCTTTCTGGTAGAGACTTCTTAAGATCTTGATAACACACTTTGAAACTAATCCCTAAGTTCTTTTTACGTGGGATTTGGTTGGATTCATGGAAGATTGAAATGAAGAAACACAAAGTCTAGATTGTCATATTTATTGATGAGAAAGACTCATCAACAACTATGTTATGCAGATCAAACAGTCTTGCTTGCAGAAAAAAGAAGATTCATTGAAGTGCTTGCTAAGAATATCACAGACTACAGCCTTCAATATGGATTACATCTCTGAAGCATGTTGAGAACTGACTTAAGAGACCCTTTCAATGAAGATGGCACCGAAACTGGAGGAAGCCCCGCCCCTCCCAAAAATGAAGCCAAAGTAATTAAAGCCAAAGGTGTTAAAGACCAAGAAAGTAGTCCTGGAGGGCATTCACAGCCACAAAAAAGAAAAAAAAATCCATACCTCACCCAACTTCTGGCAGCCTAAGACACCGAGACTCTGAAGACAGCCCAAGTACCCCTGGGAAAGCACCCCCAGGAGAAACAAGCTTGACCATTATGCCATCATCAAGTTTCCCCTGACCACTGAGTCAGCCATGAAGAAGATACAAGATAACAACACACTTGTATTTATTGTGGTTGTCAAGACCAACAAACACCAAATCAGACACGCTGTAAAGAAGCTCTATAACATTAATGTGGCCAATGGAGAGAAGAAGGCCTGTTTTGACTTGCTCCTGACTATGATACTTTGGATGTTGCCAACAAAATTTGGATCATCCAAACTGAGTCCAGTTGGCTAATTCTAAATACAAATTTTTCTTACCTATATGACGACACAGAAGAATTTCATGAAACAACATATGAGCAAGAGCCTATGGTGATGAAAGAAGAAGTTCAGGCTGCTTTTAAGGAAATGGCAACAAATAAGGCCCCAGGAATAGATGGTAT
>NW_006399982.1:3561529-3562066 GCF_000299155.1 Elephantulus edwardii
GGATTGATTCAGTGACTGGGATAATTGGGATGGGAGTGTCAGAGACAGTGCAATTGGCACAGGACAGAGCGGAGTTTAGGGCTACTGTACATAGGGTCGCTATGAGTCGCAAGCGACTCGACGGCACATAACAACAACAACAACAATATGAAGACAACAAAAGTATTAATTACATCTCAACATCAAAGAAACAAAAATCCTCACCACTGGACCAATAGGCAACATCATAATAGATGGGAAAACATTGAAGTTGTCAATAATTTCATTTCACTTGGATCCATAATCAACATCCATGGTAGCAGCCATGAAAAAAATTAAAAGATATGTCGCATTGGGAAAATAAGCTTTCAAGGACCTCTTTAAAGTACATAGGCCTCTTTAAAGATGATAGCTAGGTCAAATGATATTTCTGTTTTTAACTTATATTTTGACCCTTCAGTGGGTTTTTTTATTACATTTTATTAATTTTAATGAACATTTACAGAGATTTTGGGTTTCCATTCATTCATTGTTGCACTATTTTCTCTACCCTCCCCC
>NW_006399982.1:3563994-3570333 GCF_000299155.1 Elephantulus edwardii
TTCGTTTGTTGATGGGCACTTAGGTTGTTTCCAACTCCTTGCTATTGTGAACAAAGCTGCAGTAAACATGGGTGTGCATTGTTTTTAACTTTTTGAGGAAGCGCCATACTGCTTTCCATAGTGGTTGTACCACTTGACATTCCCACCAGCAATGCATGAGAGTTCTCATCTCTGCATCCTCGCCAGCTTTTGTTGTTTAATATCCTGTTGAACTTTGCTACTGTTGTTATTGTGAGGTAATATATCACTGTTTTGATTTGCATATCTCTAGCAGCTAGTTATTTTGAGCGTGTTTTTTTCCCCCATGTGTTTGTTGGTCATCAGACTTTCTTGTTTGGTGAAATGTCTGTTCATATATTTCAAATATTTTGTGGTTGGGTTGTTTGTCTTTTTCTTATTGATACATTGGAGTATCCCATTACTGGAATATACCCCAAAGAAATAAGAGCTATGACACAAACAGATCTATGCACATCCATGTTTATTGCAGTATTATTCACTACAGCAAAGAAATGCAATCAGCTCAACTACCCAGCAACATATGAAAGGATAGACAAACTGTGGTACATCCATACAATGGAATATTATGCAGCATTGAAAAACAATGAACTCGTAAAATACTACATAGCATGCATGAGTGTGGAAAATATTATGTCAAGTGACATATCTCAGTCACAAAAATATAAATACTTCACAAGATACTACTTTAACAATAGGATGAAGGAGGGGGCAGGGAAGGAGCAGGAAAAGAATAGATAATGAACAATGCACTGGAATAGGGGAAGAGAAGGACAATCTGAAAGGAATAGACAATTAGACACTGTATGTATGACAATCTGGAACAGAGCAAGCATTATAAAGTGGGAAAGGGACAGGGAGGAAAATGTGTTTGAATGAATGAATGAAATCTAATCTCTTTGTAAACTTTCATGAAAATAAAAGCATTTTAAAAAAAACCCCAAATAGGGGAGCTCTGGTGGCCTAGTGGCAAGAAGCTGCACTACAATCCCAGAGGCGCATGGTTCAAATCCACCAGATGCTCTGCCAGAGAAGGAGGGACAATCTCCTCCTGTACCAGTCAGATCTGATTTGATGGTACACACAAATAATAAATTTTTTAAAAAAATTTAAAAAAAACCCAAATAACAAAACATGCTGGCCCCCAAAAAGCAAAATTATAAAGAGCATGGGCATTAGTTTAAAGAGTAATGTGCCCTCAAGCATTAGTATTTTTTCAGTTTTATGGGTATTTTCAATTTCTTCATACCCGTGTGGAAATTGGACAGTGAGTAAAGAAGATCAAAAGGCTAGATGTTTTTAAATTGTGATGCTGGTGAAGAGAATTGAATACCCTGTGGACTACCAAAAGCACACACAAGTCTGTCTTGGTGGAAGCATAGCCGGGTGCTGTGCAGAGGCAAGGATGGTGAAACTTCATCACACATAATTTGGGCATCAGTAGGCACCAGTTCTTGGAAAAAGACATTATGCTTGGAAAAGTAGAAGGTCAGTTAAAAAGAGGAAAAGCCTCAGTGAATTGGATTGACCAGAGACTACAAAATAATAGACGTGAGCATAGTGGAGATGGTAAAGATGGTTCAGCATAGGGCAAGTTGGTGTTCATGGGGTTCCTATCAGTTATAGTTAACTCAGTGCCACCTCACATGTTGCCATTGTTACTTGTGGATTAATATTGCGTTCTTGCCTCTGAATTAGGTGCTTTTCACATATTGCTTCATTTTATCCTCATGACAATGCTATGAGGAGGGCTCTAATATTTTTTGCATACATCTCAGAATGAGGCATAGAAACAAAGAACTTTGTACCTGGTCTCATATACAGCCCGTGATGGGATCAGTAATCCAGTCAAGGGTTGCTCTAGAGCTCTAGCTCTAAAAGTTCCGCCGCCATGCCTCCCGAGGCTTTATCAGAGGTGGACCCCATAGAGTTAGCTTGTGCCCTCTCAGAGTTCCAGGAGGCATATGGCTGATCATTCATCTCCTTTCCCTCCACTCTAAGTATCGTGAAGCCTTTTAACTGTATTTTGTTCATTTTTAAATTCTCAATTAGCATTTTAAACTAGAAAAGCAATGCACATTCAAATTAAAATATTAAAGCCATTATGAGTATAAGGTAAACAGTATTAGTCTCCGTTATTTCCCAACCATGCTTTGGACAAAACCACTTTCAACAGGTTCTAGATAATCATCTAGATATTTTCTAGGTAAGTACAAATATATACATACATGTTGTTAAAGTAACCAGGCAGATCACAATTGTAGCTGGCTATCTTTAATTAACAGTGTACAATCAACACTCTTGTTACCAGCAGCCAGGAAATTAAAAGATGAATTGGGAAAGTCTCCTATCAGAGACCTCTCCAAAGTACTGAGGAGCAATGATGTCAGTCTGGAGACTAGGGTGCACCTGATATAAGCCATGGTCTTTGCAATTCCTATGCATCAGAGCCCTGGACAATGACTAGGGATGATAGAAGGAGAGTTGATGCCTTTGAGCTTTGGTACTGGAGAAGAGTATTGAATATATCATGGACTGCTAGGAGAATAAACAAGTTCGTCTTGGAAAGGGTGAAGCCAGGCTGCTCCTTGGAGTCAAGGATTCTGAAGCTCTGTTTGACATACTTTGGACAGGTTGCAAGGCGGGTTCAGTCCTTGGAGAGGGACAGCATAGGGAAGGAAGACCCTCAATGCGATGAATTGATTCTGTCACTGGGGTAATGGGGATAAGTGTGTCTGAGACAGTAAGATTGGCAAGGGATAGAGTAGGATTTAGGGCTGTTGTACATAGGGTCACTATGAGTCGCAAATGACTCGACAGCACATAACAACAACAACAACAATCACCACCTTAGAGGGGTTTCTATAACAATATATAAAACTTTACCTAATTTAAAAAAAAACATAGTATCCCAGTGATGGCTGTGCCATAATTTATTTCACTGGGCACCTATCAATGAATATTTTGTTTCTTTTTCCTGTTTTAACAACAGTAAAAAATAATACTGCATTGAGAATTAATTCTTGTACATATGTTTTGTGCACTATGTGTTTCTATAGGAAAAATTGAAGGAAGTAGAATTGTTGAGCTTAGGGTTTGTATATTTTATATTTCTACAGGGAAACCTTCAATAAAACAAATTGACACAGTGGATGCAACATTCAGTTCAAGCATAACAATGATTGTGTGGATGACACAGGACTAAGCAGTGCTTTGTTCTGTTGTACATAGGGTGGTTATGAGTCAGAACATATGCAGTGACACCTAACAGCAACAGCAACGTTGCTAGATTACCCTACAAAAAATTCAGATGATAATGCTTATTCCCCTGCATGCTACAGTTTTAAAATTTCGAAGTCTCTTTCAACTCGAAACACTTATTGGTACCTCTGTGTTCTTTAGACACTTTGCTAGGCTCAGAGAATTGAAATACATTCAGTGTAGCTGGAGGAAGGGTTGTTGATGAATTATTGTTCCTTAGGGACTGAGAGCTTTTACCCTTTTAGAAACGGAAACAGCAAGCTGGTGGGGTATTTAGTTTCACTTTAGCTTAATGGAAACCTGTTAGCGAGTTTTAAAATAAGGACCAAGACAACTGAAATGGTAAAAGAAGTCTCCTGGGCCCCAGAAAGGAGGATACAGCGTCTGTGGGTTTGCATGCTTCGAAGAGCCCCTCTTCCCAGGAACAATTGTATTGCAGTGTTGAGCTCTTTGATAGAGATGTGAGCTGCTGAAGGCTCTAGTGAGCCTCCCTAGGGTGAATGTTTGTTCTCAAGCAAAGAATCATACAGATACTGTGTGACTGTGGACAGAGCAAAGTCCATGAATTGGGAATATAGTGTTTTCCAATCATCATTTATTGGGAACAAACTCCGACCAGACACTGCACCGGGTACTTTATGACCATTGATTCATTTAATCCTCATTATCAACCTTGTGATAATTTGGTAAGGTATCATGACACCCACTTAAAAGATGATTATTAAGGCTCAGAGACGGCAAATAATTTCCCAGGGTTATAAAGCTAGCAGGTGGCAAAGTGAGAACTCAAGCTGAGGTATAGGTGGTGGTGGTGGTATTGTTAGGTACTGTCAAGTTGATTTCAACTCCTAGCAACCCCATGTGACAAAGTAGAACTGCCCCAAGTTGCTATCTGATTTATAAGAGTACATCTCCAGATCTTTCTGTCATGGAGTCACTGGATGGATTCAGACTGCCAATGTTTTGGTTGGAAGATGAGTGTTTCATCATTCTGCCAACATACCTCTTTGTATGGTTGACTTCAAATTCCACTCTGGGTGCATGGTTATATGTAATCACATACTAATTAAAAATGATATTTTCATGATAGGGATAAGCTTAAGATTTCTTTTAATTCCTTAATGTATCTAAAATATGCTTAGGGTCTAAGGAGTTACACTTCTCTGTGGGTTGTGTACCCAGATAGTCTAAATGCAAATAAATGCACAATAGATGGTAACAAAAAAAGTTACCTTTGGCCAGAACTTTAGTTTTCATAACTCTCCTTCATTGCTATCTCATTTCTTCTGCAGAACTTTTAGTGGTTTTATCCTTAAAATTATAATTGTTGTTATAACTATGACTCATAGTGACCCTATGAACAACAGATCTGAACCCTGTCCTATCCTGTGCCATCCGCACAATCTTTGACACACTTAAGCCTGTTGTTGCAGTCACTGTGTCATTCCACTTCATTGAGGGTCTTTCTCCTTCACTGTCCCTCTATCTTTCCAAACACAATGTCCCTCTCCACATAATAGCTTCTCCTTGCAACATTCCCAGTGAATATAAAACAAAGTTTTGTCATCTTTGCCTCTAAAGAGCATTCTGGCTGCACTTTTTCCAAGACCTATCTGTTCTTTTGGAAATCCATGAGATATTTAACATTTTCTAACACCACAACTCAAAGGCATCAATTCTTCTTTTGTCATCCTTATTCATTGTCCATCTCTCAGATCCATAGCAAGTGATTGAAAAGATCATGGCCTGAATCAGGCCCACCTTAGTTTTCAAACTGACATCATTGCTCCTCAATACTTTGCAGAAGTCCCTGACATTGGAATTGTCCAAGGCAATACATTGGCTGGTTTCCTGGCTACTAGTACCAAGGGTATTGATTATGGATCCAAGTAAGATAAAGTAGTTGACAATTTCAGTCTTTTCTCCATTATGCATGATATTATGTTATTGGCCCAGTGGTGAGGATTTTTGTCTTCTTAATGCTGAGACTCAATCCATGTTAAAGGCTGTAGTTTTCTGCAGCAAGTGTTTCTAGTCCTCCTCATTTTCAGCAAGCAAGGTTGTGTCATAATTTAGGTTGTTCATGAATCTGCCTCTGATCCTGAAGCCACATTCTTCTTTATAGAGTCCACCTTTTCAAATTGTTTTCTCAGTATACAGATTTAATAGGTGTAGAGAAAAGATACAACCCTGACATACACCTTTCCTGGTTTTAAATGATGCAGTGTTTCCTTGCTATGTTCTAACAGTCTCTTGTTCTTGGTATAAATTTCATATGAGCAAAGTTAGGTGTTCTGAGATTCCTATTCTTAATTATTCTTAGCCATATTTTGTTGTGGTCCACACAGTCAAATGCCTTTGCACGGTCAATAAAACACAAGTAGACATTCTTCACAGTCAACACCATTGGCACTAGAAGTCAAGAAATAAAAAGACATATGTTGTTATGTGCCGTCGAGTCGTTTGCGACTCATAGCGACCCTATGTACAACAGTCCTAAACCCTGCTCTATCCTGTGCCAATCTCATTGCTTCCGACACACCCATCCTGATTACCCCAGTCACTGGATCAATCCACCTCATAGAGGATCTTCCCCTCCTGCGCCATCCCTCCACCCTCCCAAGCATGATGTCCCTCTCCAAGGACCAGTCCCTCCTTACAACATGTCCAAAGTATGTCAGGCAAAGCCCCAGAATCCTTGCCTCCAAGGAGCAGCCGGTTTTAACCCTCTCTAGGATGAATCTATTTGTTTTCTTGGCAGTCCATGGTACATTCAGTACCTCTTCTCCAGCACCACAGCTCAAAGGCGTCAATTCTCCTTCTATCCTCCCTGGTCATTGTCCAACTCTCTGATGCATAACAAGTGATTGCAAAAACCATGGCCTGTATCAGGCACACCTTAGTCTCCAGAGAGACACCGTTGCTCTTCAGTACTTTAGAGAGGTCCCTAACTGCAGACTTTCACATCGCAATACGTTTTTTGATTTCCTGGCTACTGATGCCAAGAGTGTTGACCGTGGAGACGAGCAAACTGAAGCTGTGAACAATCTCAATCTCTTC
>NW_006399982.1:3572043-3586008 GCF_000299155.1 Elephantulus edwardii
ATTCTATCTCCAGCTTCATTTCTGTCACCAAGTCCATGTTTTCCAACTACCGATTCTTCTTCCCTGTTCCCAACTTTTGCGTTCCTGTTGCCCATTATTATCAATGCATCTTGATTGCATTAGCACTGGAAAAATCTGCGGTCAAGGATCTCTCCAAAGTTCTGAAGAGCATTGATATTGGCTTAAAGACTAAGGTGCACCTGATTCAAACTGCAGTCTTTTCAATCACCTTCTATGCATCTGAGAACTGGACAATGAATAAGGATGACAGAAGAAAGATGCCTCTGAGTTGTGATAGTGGAGAAGAGTGCTGACTATCCCATGAACTGCCAAAAGAATAAACAGATACTTCTTGGAGAAAGTGCAGCCAGAATGCTTCTTAGAGGCAAAGTTGGTGGTGAAGGTTTGTCTCATATACTTTAAGCATGTTGTTAGGAAAGGCATTTCTTGGAGAAGTACAATCATGCTTGGAAAGTTGAAAGGCTAGTGAAAGAGAGGAAGACCCTCAACAAGATGGACTTAAAGAGTAGCTGCAGTAATGGGATCAAGTATATTAGAGATTATTGTAACCATGGCACAGGATAGGACAGAGTTTAGATCCATTGTTCATAGGGATACGATGAGTTGTACTTGACTGAACAGTGCTTAAAAACAACAACAGATATTGTCTGTTTTCATCCAGGATCCATCATAACAATGATAATTTTTTATACCTATTTTGTAGAGAGAATGTGATGATTTGGTATAATAACTTTACAGTGCTTAGTAGAGTGTCTGATTTTTAGTGGGTACTCACAGAACTTGGTTTGTGCTCGTGAGCAGCTGGTCTCTGCCTATTCCCTTGTGCAAGAGAAGTTGGACTTTAAACATCTGCTTTTGGTGTGTTATTTCCTTGTTTGAAAATATCTATGGTGAGTTCTCTTATTTTCTCTCAGCCCTCTTCTGTAGCTTTCTGCACTTCTTCAGGACTTAACCCCATCCTACTCTCTACACTTTGGTCGCCTCCTTTGGGCAGACTGAATGAGGATGTATATTTGTGTTGGTTATGGCAGGAGACAGCCCTCGGGGCCGGATCAACCTAGGAGAGACAGCTAAAAGTCATAAAAAAATCTAATGAGATTTATAAACACAGGAGAATATAAAAAAATGTGCTAGGATAGGAAGATGATTAGAGAGAATCACAGGTACTCCCCTAGAGGCTAGCCAGACAGGTGTTAATCATAACTAGCAATTTTTGTTGGCAATTTTGAGGGAAGGAAGATACTTGGTTTATACCAGTGAAGTCAGGTGTTCAGAAAGCAACCTATGAACATATAGATAGAGGGAGACATTATATGCGGTTCCATTGTATGAAAAGAGCAAAGACCATGTGGGGATGATCATATCTGATGTCTCCTTATTCCACAAAAGGGAGCTGTCCTCATCATCAACATCCACAGCACAAAACCAATTCCCTTGAGGTCAGACATTTCTCCCATGCTCCTGCACCTCTTTCTACTAACACCAACCTTACTGCTCTTCTGGACCCAAAATTTGTTGCCATAGCTCACAGATAACACAGAACGCTATTAGGGAAGTAAAAAAAAAACAAACCACAAAAACAAACACTATAATTCAGGTTGATGGCAGATATAGTTACTCAGTCAGGACAGCTTCTGAACTGTGCCACAGGGACTCAGCCAGCAGCTCCACAATTTTAGACCACTATTACAAAGTTCTTAGTCCTGTCAGTTATGGCTCTCCCCGACAGACTTAAAAAAACTTGGGCAAAATCTCTTAGCTCTCGTTTTGTGGGATAGCAGTCCCAGGGTAGCTCTTTCTCACATCAGGTCTCCAGTTCTCTGTTGCTGATTGCTACTTCTCTCCTATGGATCTGGCTGCTGCAAGAATCTCTGGCTTCACAGAGCACACACTGCATTCTCTGCTTTTTTGCTGGAGGTTAGGAGTCTCAAATTCTGCTGCTGAATCTGATGGTGAGACTAACCAATCCCCTTCTGAATAGACTAACACACCCTATTCCCACATGCCCACCTATCCACATGGGAAAGGCAAAGTCAATGGCTGAAAGATCCATTTTGAACAATAAACCCTTAACATTATATATTACGTGCCCAGGCTAGGCAATCCTTTCTAAATCAGTCATTATTTTGCTAAAAGCTTTTGGGGTGTATTTGATAACAAAGCACACAGGCTTAATCTTCCTATTATGTGACCCTTTCTTACCTACACTTAAAATTTTAAGTGGCTGAGTGCAGTTGTGGAAGAGAAAGAGAAATTATGTGGGTGCCATGTTTGAGTTTTATCTCATGGTTGGTGGGTGTCCTTGAGACTTTGAATCAACAGTGACAGAATGTATATGTTATAAAGAACACTGATATGTAGTAATTTAGTTTGGGTTCAAATCCTGATCACTTTTGGGCAATTGCTTGATTTCTGTTCTGAATGCCACAGTTTTGCTATTAGTATATGAGAATATTATTCATATTGTAATAATACTGGAAGGAAAAGTGGCATCCACTTCCTACATAACATGCCTCTGGAAACTGTATGAACTTTGATAAATGTTGATAGTTGTAAAGGGGCTTCAGGCCTTTTAGTCATAGGGTCTCTGTGAGTCGTGCTTAACTTAATGGCAATCAACAAGAACAAAAACAATATGAGAATAATTATAGCTTCTGCCTCATAGGTTTGTTGCTGTTGTTAAGTGCTATTAAGTTGTCTAAAACTCAGTGACCCTATGAACAAAAGATATGAACACTGCTCTATCCTGCACCATCCTGTATGGCTTCATGTTCAGGTCTATTGTTAAAATCACCATGTCAATTCATCTTGTGGAGGGTTGTCTTCTTTTTTCATGACCCTCTGCCTTTCTCAGCATGATGTCTTTTTCCAAGGCTCAGCCTGCCCTGACAGCGTGTGTGAAGTATGTGAGACAAAGTCTCACCATCCTGGACTCTAACAAGCACTCGGTTGCACTTCAACCAAGACGTATTTTACTCCAATTCAAAGGCATCCATTTTTCTTATCCATTGATCCCTTTGAATTGTGGTATTGGTGAAGATTACATGAAATGCCAAAAGAATAAACAAGTCTCTCTTGAATGAAGTGCTGTCAGGGTATACTTTAGAGGTAAGGAAAACAACCACCACTCCTGATGATTATTTCTTGGTAATACTGAACCCCCTTCTCTTGGCTTGCTTTCTCCCCGTTTTGTCTTTAGTGAGTGAGATACCAGTTATTACTGGCCACACCCCAGGGGAACTCCCCTTATATTTAATTTGGGCTGCATGGGATTAGGAAGTGTTGCTTAGTCTTTCTACAACTGTTTGGTTTAGTATACTACAAAGATCATGAGAGAGCTTCTACATTGTATTATAATGTATATGTATTTTGAGGAGACACAATTCATGATACCAGTAAAGCACATTGAGAAGGAGCCATTGGAGAGGTCATTAGCATGGAAATAAAGGAAGGAAGGGAAAGAACCCTTAGCAAAGTCAGGTATGCGAGAGAACTGAGTAGTGACCAATAGACAGCTAATTTGCTACCAGTGAACTTGTAAGTAGGTCAACTCCATCCATGTACTAGGCTAGTGGTTAATAAAACACTTCTGTCCTCAGAGTATCTTTCTGAAAATACATACAATCCATAACTCACACCAGCCAATGCATGGGAGGAAAAGGAGAGGGGAGCCTTGCTCGAAATGAGGAAAGGAAAAGTACGCAGGGAAGTAGAAGAAATGTGATTGTGTGTCAGGGGGAGTAGATGAAAGAAGGAGGACCCAAGAGTTTAGCTGGACAGTGTTTTGTTAGAGATAGGGGGAGCAAGAAGAGAGAAGGTGAGAATGTCATTCTTTCCAAGAGGATTGGTGCAGAGGTAAGAAAGCAAAGACCAGACTCAGAAACTGAGAGCAGCCTCATTGAGCTGATTTCAAAGTCCCAGCACAGGAGGGGTAGGGTAGCAGACTGAGAAAGACCCAGACTTGAGTCCAGATGATGGAATTCTGAAGGCCAAGAGGAGGGAATTTGGGCTTTCTTCTGTGGTTTGACGGCTTCTGGGAGAAACCATCAAAAACTCTTCAGGAATTCAGGCTTGTCTGTCTTAGGCTTCTCTTTCTGGAAGACCAAGGGCCCAGAGTGGCAGCCTGACATTCAATCTCTTTTGCCATGGTTGGGAAGTCAGAGCTGTAGCTGATTTCATTGGCCTGTTTTGCATTTATTATAGTGTGGCTTTTATAGTGTGTTAATTGAAATATTTCCAACTGCCAAAAACAATTATGCTCAAATTGCCTTGTCAGTTCTTTTATTGCCAGATAAATGTTTTACAGACATATTTATGGGGGGCAGTGGTAACTGGATCTCGTTTTCTACTGAAGGCTGGTGGTTTGGCTTGGGATTGGCCCTATGCTGTTCTGTTGTGGGCTAGAAAGCTGTTGGACATTGTGATGCTTCCATCCAGTTACCTTAGGGATCAGATTCACTTCAAAGGAAAGTAGCTTTCTGGTTCATGAAGGTTGGCCTCAGAGAGGGATTCCCATCAATAAAAACTTTGGAAACCTGGCATAAATCAGAATTCTGTTGCCCACACTACTGACAATAAATGATACATGCTTTTTAGTCACCCTAGAATTCCTTTCCTCCCATCTACCATCAAAGCTTCTCCCAAAGACTATCACATGAGAACTGGAAGAACCCAGCTAAATCTCTCTCATTTTAAATTTCAGAAATAAAAGCCTAGAAATCTCCCCAAGAGCAGTAGCAGGCACTGATCATATATGTCTTTTCTCCATTGACCCTGTTGCAAATTGATGTGGAGACCTCATCTTTCTTTGATTTTGTCCTAGTGTTGAGGCTAGTACTTGACACATAAGTAAATGTTTGAAAAATATTTATCAAGTTGAATTGAGAATTATTACTCTGGGAAACTTAAAATTTTAGCATGTTAGAATTGAAAAGTCATTATATCTAACCATCTTTAATTTATTGAAAAGGAAACTGAGGCTGAGGAAGAATGCTTTGCCCAGGATGATGGTCATTTATGGATTCTAAAGGCATGCATTCATTTATTCAAAGTATTTAGAATACATCCTATATTCCAAACACTAGATTCTAGGGCTACAATAATAGAAAAAAATAAAATACCTGCCTATAAGGAGCTAACATTCAGATCAAACAAGTTTTTATAAATTTAATCTGTCCTCAAAATCACCTAAGTGCCTAATACAGAGATGTGCACTTAAAATATACTCCAAAAATGGCTTGTTGAACTGGTTGCAGGTAAGAAATATTTGTGCCAAGTTATCTTTTGTTCTTTGTTGTTATTGTTATTAGGTGCTGTCGAGTATGACTCATAGTGACCCTAAGAACAACAGATCTGAACCCTATCCTATTTTGTGCCATCCTCACAATGCCATCCTCAACAATGGACACACTTGAGTCCATTGCTATAGTCACTATGCCAGTCCACCTAGTTGAAGGTCTTCTTCTCTTTTGCTGTCCCTCCACCTTTCCAGGGCATGATATCCCTCTCTAAGGAATAGCCTCTCCTAGCAACATGCCCAAATTATGTGAGACAAAGCTTTATCATCTTTGCCTCCAAGGAGCACTCTGGCTGCACCTTCTCTAAAATGTATCTGTTTGTTCTTTTGCAGTCTTCTTCTCCAACACCACACCTGAAAAGCATCAATTATTCGTCATCCTTACTCGTTGTCCAGAGCTCAGACACGTACCAAGTGATTGAAAGACCATGGCCTGAATCAGGCACACCTTAAGTCCTCAAATGGACATCATTGCTTCTCCTATGTGATCAGCTGACTCCGAAAACTTGCTGGAGTTTCAGCTGTGGGTTGGTTCTGACTCGATGGTGCACAGCAACACAACAACAGTGTTTCTTTGCTGTGTTCACACAATAGCCTCTTGGTCTAGGTGTAGGATCTGCACAAGCACAATCTTCACAGGTCCCATTAATGCTGAAATGAAGTTGCCTCAAATACAAGTCCTCCTCATTTGGACCAGTAAACACACATTGTCACTGAGAGAATTATTTCTGAGACCGGGAAAACGTAATGGCTTTTGCCTGCAAGGTCCGTGGGTGGGAGCCTTGCCCTTATATTGTTTATGTTATTCCCACTGTGATTCACTTATCATGACTTACCTTCTGTTTCTGCTCTTCTTTCAGAGCACCAGTGTGGGCAAAGGGGCCAGGAAAAAAGTAAGTACTAATATCACCACAGTCTTTCAATAAATTGCTAAAAATATTTTTTCTGTTAAAAATATTACCTATATTGTTTATAGAAAATTCAACCAAATAAAAATAAGAACATTAAATTTACCTTTACATTTACCACACAGGGATAATGTCTTAATATTTTATATTAGATTCTCCTAGATATTTTATGCATGTATCTAAAGTATTTCTTTTTAAATGGAATAGCCAGATTTTTAGATTGTGTAATAAAAGTACTTTTTATTGACAGTAAGTATACTCTTATGCTATCATTTAAAATTATGGCATAATATTTTATCCTATGTCCTTTAGAACTGTATCTTAATTTTTTTCAACTATGCCTCATTATGAAATATCTAGCTGTTTCTACTTTGTCACTGTTATAACAAGTCCTTCCACAGATATATATGTACATAACTAATCGGCATATCCTTGGTTATTTTGTAGTAAAACTTCCTATACATAGAATGTTAGAATATGGGAGCTCTGGTAGCCTAGTGTTAAGAAGCTGCGCTGCAATTCCAAAGGCATGTGGTTTGAATTTACCAGCTGCTCCGTGGGAGAAAGATGGGTAGTCACTTCCTATTCAATTAACTGCTTCTGAAAACCTGACAGAGGGTTAGTAATGGCTTGATTCTTTTTTGATGGTACATACACCACCACTATAACAACAGTCAGAATATAAACATTTTATTAAGCTTTTGATAAATATTTTCAAATTGTTCTCTAGAAAGGCTGTGTTAGTTTATGGGTGTGCATTTTCCTCTCAGTAACACGAATACTCATTTTGTTTGATTGGTTTTGTCTCTGTTTTGAAGTTTTCTAGTTGTAAAATGTAAAAGTGGCACTGCTATGTTTAGTAGAGGGAGCTCCAGGGTGGCTTAGTGGTAAAGAAGTGTGCTGCCAACTCAAAGACAGATAGTTCAAGTTCTCCCGCTACTGCATGGAACAAAGTTGGGCAGTCTTCTTCCGTGTGATTTACAGCCTCTGGAAAACCTGCTGGGAGGTCACCTAGAGTTTGTTCTGACTCAAATAGTACATAGCAACAACATTTTTTTAGTACATCTTTGATAAAAATAATGATGGGAAACATTAACTATGTCATAGGCCACTTTGGCAAGATCTTTAACTATTTATCAGGGAAAGGTAGAACTTTTAGTCTTTCCTTTTGTTTTTTGCTCCAAAGACTAGGTGATACTGTGAAACTTGAAGTTACTAAGTTTAAATGAGTTTTAAGAATAGCTTCAAAGTTGTTATTGTTGATTGAGTTGGAACTGGCCTGTAGCTGATCCTCCTGCAGGTTTTCAAAGGCAGTAAAGAGCACAAGAGGAGATTGCCCATCTTTTTCACACAGGGAAGTTGGTGGCAAATTGAAAAATAAATATATATGCTTGAAATAGCTTAAAGATCAGCTCTGCATCCTTTGTTGAGGTCTAAGGTACTTTGTATAAAGCCTTGGTAGTTGATCCTGGACATTAGCTTCCAAGGTACATGATGGAGGAGCAAGTTCCTGTGGTTCCACAACTGGGACAAAACCCCACCACACCACTGTTCCAGGGTGTAAAAAGAGTGCAGGCAGCATGGGATGGTCGAGTCTGATGTCTGTTAACTCTACGAAGGGGAACTGATGTCATGAACTACATCTACAGTACAAAACTAATTCCTATAATATCAGACATGGTCTCCCATGCTCTTGCACCTACTTCTACTAATCCCAACACCAATCTTATTGTTAAAAAATCCATTGCAATGACTACACAGACTTTACAAAACAATACTCATGGTAATGGGGTTTGTTAGGGAAGTTATTCAGTATGGCAGCAGGATACAATCACTCAGTACAGACAGCATCTCAAGCATAGTCACAGGCTCTTTGATCTTCAGCCATATGGCTTAGGTCAGTATTACCAAGTTCCCTTCATTCTGTCAGTTACAGTGTTTTTACTCAGCTCTTCAGCAAGCTTGGGTTGTAGGCCTCTGGCTCTGGCACTGTGGGGCAGCAGTCCCAAGTCAGCTGTATCTCAGGTTGGTCTCTGATTCTCTGCTGAGGCAGCTGTTGCTCTTATGTGGATCTTGGTCTGACTGGCACAGAAATCTCTGGCCATGAAGGATGTGTGCTGCTTCCTCTTCCTTGTTGTTGAGATTCCAATTCTTTTAAATTATTCCATTCTTTTTTTAATTTTCTACTAGTTTATTTATAAAATTCAAATACATTGTTTTCAAGAACAAATTCAATTTCTCTCACCCCCCCATCAAATTGTACAACTCAATGATTAATCTCCCCCCCCACCCCTGCACATCCACATCCCTCTGCTTCCAACCTCTCCCACCCCTCTTGGATCCTTATACTCATTCTACAATAATGGTTTTATACAATATTTTTGTAAATTATTACCTAACTTGGGAGGGACTGGAGAGCATTATACTGAGTGAACTCAGTCCCACAAGGATAAATATTGTATAAAATCATTATTATTGAGATTCTCAATTTTTGCTGCTGATACTACTCAATTTAATGACAAGACTAGCCAATCCCCTTGTAGATAGACTAACCCACCCTATTTCATGTTCCCACCTATCCACATGACAAAGTCAAAGTCAATGGCTAGGAAAGCCATTCTGAACAATAAATTCTTGACACTATGCAGGACTAAGGTGGTCATGATCTTCCAGGCAATCAGCACTCTGGCCTGAGTAGTTCCTTTGGACTCTTTCTTGAGCATTCTGTTGGATATTTTGTATACTCTGTAAGGGACAGAGCTTGTTTTGTGGGAGGGCTTACAGCATTGCTTGCTTGTCCAAGAACAGACACTCTAAACCTTCAATGAAGTTTTTGTGTAGGATGAAGATTCAGGGACTGATGTGGGAGAAGGGACAGATGAATGGTCCCAGTCCAAAGCCACAGTCAAACCACCTGACCAGCTGGAACTGACTGATGCGGTAAGTGAGCAGCATCTTGCCCTTACTCCTTCCATCTGTTCCAGCTTCAGAGCTGTGCTCTTCCACTGTGCTTACTAGGAGTCTTCACAGAACCTGGGTATGAAATCCCCTTGACATCCAGATAAGGGATAGGAAAGGACCTCCCCAAGCTTCAAGGAGGGTGTGAATAGAGGGACCTTCCATATATGATCAACTCTCTTTGTATTTCTGTCTCTTAGGAGCTAAAGGAAGAGTTCACCCGGATTCTGACAGCCAATAACCCACATGCACCTCAGAACATTGTCAGATACAGCTTCAAAGTAAGTCATCTCTTCCTAGGCAGCAGTCTCTAGGTTCTCCTTAGCTGGGAGGCTATGTACCATACTGTAAACACCTCTCAGCTATTTGACAGGAGACCATTTTTAAAGCTGAGATCCTTGCCAGAGACCTTGAGGTTTTGCATGGCTTTCTCTCCTCTGCCCCAATCAGAGATTTAAAAATTTTCTTATGACTCTTCCTTGCCATTTTGCAGACTGCAGTGTCTTTAGTGTCTTGAAGAGCCCTTCTATTATTTGCTTTAAGAAACCATCACCCAGTGCTTACTGCGTGACAGTGTCAGGACATCATTAAATCTGGACAACTTTTTAATGTAAGAATTATTAGTCTTCTCAGGAATTTGTTGTTGTTGTGTATTGTCAAGATGGACTCAACCCATAGCTGACCCTCTGGTGGGTTTTCAGAGGCAGTTAATCCATGGAAGGAGATTGCCCAGCCTTCTCCTGCGGAGCAGCTGGTGGCCTCGAATTGAGTGCCTTCAGGACTGCAGTGCAGCTTCTTGCCAGTAGGCCCACAGAACAGAAATGGATACTCACGGAAATAATTTGGTTGGGGAGAAAAAAAAACCAAAACAAACCTTTGAAATGTTTACAAACTATTTTTACTAAAATCAACTTTTGAGTCTTCAGAATTTGGATTTTCTTTTTCCTCTCTGGACAAGAAGGAACTGGCTCTCCAACCTTCCTATCACCCTCTGGTGGAAGCTCCAGCAGGTTCCATTCTCAGCCTCTCTTCACATCACAGGTCGCTGGGTCTTTTCTTTGGTACCCATAGCATAGGTGAGTTCTCACTTGGTAGATGTGCATGTGGCACATCTTTAATGAGAACAACACTGTTTTCAGACACAGCAAGATCAGATCCTATGGGTACTGACTGAAGAGAACTTCAGAGTACATTTTGAGCTGAAAAGTAGGAGTGACACATGTTTTTGGTTTTTGACACATGTTTTTTATTTCATTATTTTAAGACACATTTATTCAGTGCTGACTGTGTGCCAGTGTCAGGCCCTACACTAGACCTCTGTTGTTGTTATGTGCTATTGAGTCGACTACTAGTCATATTGACCATAACAGATTCAAACCTTGCCCAGACCTGCATCATCTGCATGATCTCCAGTGTGCTCGAGCCTGTTGTTACAGTCACTGTGGCAACTAAGGGGTTTTTTAGACTCTTCTTTGTCTGACTCTCCACATTTCCAAGCATGATGTATTTTTCCAAGCACTCTGGTCCTTCCTTGTATGTGAGAAGCAGTTTTACCATCCTTGCCTCGAGAGAGCACCCATGATTGCAATTCCTCCACGTTTATTCTTTTGGCAGTCTATAGGATACTAAATACTCTTCTCCAACACTACAATTCAGAGGCAGCAATTCTTCAGTTATCCTTATTCACTGTCCACCCTTAGATGCATAGAAACTAATCCAAAGCCATGGCTTGGATCAGGTGCACCTTAGTCTTTAAACTGACATCCTTACTATTTAACACTTTGGGGAGGTCCTAGATAGCAGATTTTCCCAATGTAGCATGTCTTTGGATTTATTAACTGCCGCTGCCGCCATCGTATTGATTATGGATCCGAGCGAAATTAAATAGTTGACAACTTCAGTCTTTTCTCACCTATGATTATGTTGCCTATTAGTCCAGTACTGGAAGATTTGTTTCATTGATGTTGAGATCAAAATAATAATAATAATTATTATTATTATTATTATTATTATTATTATTATATATTTACATATGTAATTATTGTTGTTGTTATGTGCTAATAAATTATTTTTACTACATTGAAGGTTGCAGTCTTTTATCTTTTTCAGTAAGCATGTTGTTATTGTGTAGCACTGAGTTGGAATCAACTCATAGTCGACTCTTTGGAGGGTTTTCAGAGGCAGTGAATTGCATCAGAGGAGTTAGCCTATTAGCCCACCTTCCTTCCATGACGCAGCTGGTGGATTTGAACTGTGTGACTTTGGATTGGCACACCTTACCCCTAATTCATCAGAGCTCCTTTCAGTAAGTGTGTAGGATACCTCATTAAATGCTGCCAACCTTTTGATGTAAGAACTATTATTATCTTGATTCTAAGGAAACTGAGGCTCAATTTTTTTTTAAAGAAAAAGCTTTACAAAAGTCACACAGCCGGGATTCTAAGCAAGATTTGGATTAGTTTGTTAGACTCTAAAGCAATGCTGCTTTTTTTAAAAAAAAATTAAACATATATATAATTATTTTGACTATGTAATATAAATACCTAGTATAAATTTCAAAGAGCATTAAAATTGAACTTACCTCCCTCCCTGGAACACCTCCCTAGTTTGTTGTTGTTAGGTGCTGTCAAAACAAGTATGACTCATAGTGATCCTGTGAACAAGCGATCTGAACAGTGTCCTATCCTGTGCCATCCTCATAATCTCTGTTCTACTCAAGCCCATTGTAACAGTTGCTGTGTCAACCCAAAATCCCCCCTTCCATAGAGACAACCACTATTGTTTCTTTTTTAAACAGCTCTATTGAGATACAATTTATATTCCATGCAATTCACAAGTCTAAAGTGTTTAAATCAGTGGATTATAGTATATGTAGAATTGAATATACTTTCACTATGACTTTAGAAACTTTTTATAACTTCTATTTTGGTTATCACCCCTAACTCTCCTCACCATAGCTTGCACTGGTCTACTTGTTATCAATATATTCATCGGCTTTACAGGTAGGCCTTGTGGCACACAATGATTAAGCTCCTGGCTGCTAATTGAAAACTAATTGGTTAGAACCTACCAACAGCTCTTTGAGAGAAAAAACGAGCCAGTTTGCTCCCATACAGATTACAGCCTATGAAACTTTTTGGGTCTGTTCTACTCTGTCTTATATAATATCACTAAAAGATAGATTTAACCATACAGACATTTATTATAAGTAGAATTATATTTGTGTCTAACTTCTTTTTTTCTTTTCATTTCCATTCATTCATTGTTGCACTTTTCTCCCTGCCCCACCTCTCCCCCACGACCAGTACACTCTTCTCTTTGAAAAGTAAAAGAAAAATTCTCTCATTTTTTTTACAATCCCTCCCCCCAAGTCCACTCCACTATGCAGCCTTTGTTCTGGACTCCTGTCATGACAATAATACCTGATCACATATCCCTTTTAAACAGTTTTCTCCCTCATCTGTTTCAATGCAGTATACATTATTTATCCCATTTTTCTCAGTCTCCCCCCAAACTCAATGTCAGTCCTGTTTTACAACAGTGGCGCTATGCAATATTTGTGCCTATGTGACTGAGATGTATCACTCAGTATAATGTTCTCCAGGGTCACCCATTTTGAATAATACTGCATGAGTTCCTTGTTTTTCAATGCAGCGTAGTATTCCATTGTGCGAATATACCACAGCTTCTCTATCCATTCATTTGTTGATGGGCACTTAGGTTGTGTCTAACTTCTTTCACTTAGCTTAATGTTTTTAAAGTGCATCTTTTTTAAAGTGTATCAGGGCTTAATTTCTTTTTATTGGCAGATGATATTCCACCTAATTAATATAACACATTTTATTTATTGATTCATTGGTTTAGGACAATTGAGTTGTTTCTACTTTTTGGTATTATGAATAATGCTATTAGGAACATTTGTGTACAATGACAGTTTCTGATAATAAGAATATACTACTTATTTGAGATTGAGTAGTTAATCCTTCTACAAAAAGGATGGAACAGATAAAGATGTGTTTCTTTTAAAAAATGCTCAAAGTCATTAGTACTAGGATAATGCAAATAAAAAAAACTGAGTAAGATACCATTTCACATATACTAGCATGTCCAAGATTAAAACCCAAACTCAGAACAAGTATTGGCAAAGATGTGCAGAAATTAGAATCCTCATCCACTACTGCTGTTGTTGTGTGTACCATCGAGTCAGAACCGACCCACTGCTGACACTCCAGTAGGTTTGCAGAGGCAGCTAATCGTTCAGGAGGAGATTGCCCATCCTCCCACAGACCACCTGGTGGACTCGAACCGAGTGTCTTCAGGATTGCAATGCAGCTTCTTACCACTACTACCACTAAAGATGTTGTAAAAGGACGCAATTACTATGGAAAACAGTATGGTGATGGTTCCTCAAAAATTTAACAAAGAACTACCCTATGATCAAGTAATTTCATCCCTAAATACATATCTGAAAAGAATTTAAAGTAACATCAGGATTGTAGGAATAATCATTAACAACCTGCAGATGATACAACCTTGCTTGTGTGTGGGGGGAAAAAGACCTTTATTTATAAAGTTCATATATCCCAGAACACTTGATCGTGCTAATGAGAAACCTATACTTGGACCAAGAGGCAGTCATCAGAACAGAGCAAGAAAACCCTGCATGGTTGAAAATTGAGAAGGGTGTACACAATGGATGTGCCCTGTCTCCATACCTTTTCAACCTGTATGCAGAACACATTATCCGGGAGGCTAGGCTCTATGAGGAGATATGTGGGGTCA
>NW_006399982.1:3586800-3598037 GCF_000299155.1 Elephantulus edwardii
CATAGGGTCGCTATGAGTTGCAAGCGACTCGACGGCATATAACAACAACATATTATAGTCTTTAGTATGGAGTACACTTCAACAGGGAAATGAAAATTCTCACAACTGGATAAATAAACAATGTCATGATAATTGGATAAAATACTCTAGTTCTCAAAGATTGCCTTTTACTTAGATCTACAACCAATACTTATAGAAGCAGCAGTTAATAAACAAAATGACCAAAAAAAGAGGAGGGAAATGTAAAGAAAAAAAAGCAACATATTACATTGGACAACTCTTCAACAAAAGACCTCTTTAAAGTAATCAAAAAGAAAGATGTCACTTTGAATATTAAGGTATTCCTGACCTAAATAAACCATGACCATTTTAATGTCTCATATGTGTGTGAAAACTGGACAATGAATGAGGAATATCAAAGAATGAATGCCTTTGAGTCATAGTATTGGGGAAGAATATTGAATGGACCAAGACTACCAGAAGAAGGAACAAATTTGCCTGGGAAGAAGTACATCCAGAGGCTCCTTAACTGCAAGACTTACCTTATGTGGTTTGAATATGTTGTCAGAAGGGACCAATCTCTGAAGAAGTGCATCATGCTTGGTGAAGTGGAGAGTGAGAGGAATTAACAAGTGACTGCAGCAGTGGGCCCAAACATAGTGATGGTTATGAGGATGGCACACCCTGTTATACATAGGGTCACTATGAGTGGAAGCAACTTTACAAGACCTAACAACAACAATAATCCTTATCCATCTAGCCACAATGAGCTGTTTTTACAGATAATTAAGGATTAGAGTGGTTAAACTCAAAGTCAGGGAGATAATAAGAGACTGACTCAAGAATTGAACCCAACTTTACCCAAATCAAAGGCCTTGCTCTTTTAGCAATTGCACTGTTCAAGTTCATCCATCCGAGCTACTTAGGAAGAGATTTGTATTGACTTTTTTTTTTGGACGTACCGAACACTTTATTATGCCTATACCTAGACCAAGAAGCTGATGTCCAAACAGAGCTAGGGAATACTGCATGGTTTAAAACTGGGGAAAGTGTATAGCAGGACTGTGTCCTTTCTTCAAACCTAGTCAATCATGCTGAACAAATCATTAGAGAAGCTGGACTTTGTGAAGAAGAGTGTGGCATCAGGATTGGCAGAAGAATCATTAGCAATCTGTGTTATACAGATGACTCAACCTTGCTTACTGAAAGCGGACTTGAGGTGCTTCAAGAGGATCAAGGACTGTAACTTGTATTGACTTTTTTTAACATTGAACTTTCCAAATTATGTACAGAGATAACGATCCTTTCAGCCCTCCAGAAGCAAATGAGTCTGGAATATCTGAAGCCCCTGGACTGGCTGCCTCTGGTCTTAAGTTTACCCTAATGTGCCATACAAATACAAATGTGCCTACTATATAGAGAGAGATCAGCTGGCCTAGTGGACAGAAGGCGATGCTACCAAGCCGAAGGGGGGGGTGACTTTTAATCTGCAGCCCTCGGGCCTGTCTTTCATTGTTTTTGTTCAGACATTCCTCTAGGTCATATATCCCTGGTGTACAAGTTGTCGTACAGTGGTAACTTGTGGTTGCTGTGAGGCTCAACACTGTGACACGGATGTGTCAAATGCATTAATGGTTGGCTACCCAATGCAGACAGAGAGTGGGGTGGAGCTCCCAGATTAAAACAAGCTTGGAAGGAGGAGTGGCATCCACTTCCGTAATAGCTTGCCTCCGAAAACCCTATGAACCTGGAGAGAGGATGAAAGGCACCCAAGCATTGAGGACTCTCCTTCGTAGGGTTGCTATGAATCGCCTATGACTCAACGGCACTTAACAACAACAATGACAACTGTATGTACCATTGGGAGCATTGGTGGCTTAGTAGTAAGAAATTGTGCTTTCAGTGCAAAGGTACATAGTTCTAATCTTCCAGCTGCTCCGCAGGAGAAAGTGGGCAGTCTCCTCTCATGTGATTTACTACCTCTGAAAACCCTCTGAAAGATCAACCATGGGTGGTTGCAACACAACAGTGCACAACAACAACAATATGTACCATGACTTGTAAAAGGTTGAGCTGTTCTGTTTTAAAAGAAGGAACCCACTAGGTCTCACTCAAAGTCAGCAGTGGTTCCTGGAATGCTGATCAATGTGGAAATAGTCAGAGGAACCAGGCTATATGCTCTATAAAATTAGGGATAATGTATTTTTGGCTCATATTTATATACCTAGAAATACTCAGCATACTGTGACTGCAAAAAGTGCTTACTAAAAAGTTAACTAACTAAGCTACTTGGACTTCAAGCCCAGCCCTGAGTTTTATTTGCTGTGTAACCTAAACATGCCAAATCCTCTCTGGGTGTCTGGGCCTCTTCTATAAATGAGGGTATTTGATTGTCTCTGAAGATTTTCTCTAGTCCTGGAGTTCCCTGGAGTGAATAGCGAGCCAGTTCAGGTGCATTTGATGACTGTCCAACCTGCCAAGTGGTCTTTGATGATACAAGTGAGCTGAGATACGTTGGCATAATGTACCTGAGCCAGTGAAAGGTAAACTTAAAACCATTTAAGGTTAAAAAGGTATTTTAAAATAAGTCTTGATGAGACTTAAAAACAAAACTTTGCCTCTTCTTTAAACTTAAATGCACTGAAAGCATCATTTTTTAAATGGATTTAGTGAATTAGATTTCTATAGATTGAAACTGGGGGCTCCCTTTAGCTTTGAGAATGAAGGATAACTAAATTCTGATTCTAATCAGAACTCCAGACTTCTGGTCCGACTTAACCTTTCTTCTTAGGAAGGCACATATAAGGTTGTTGGCTTTGTGAATCAACTGGCAGTTCACTTCAGCCAAGTTGGGAACCTGATCCCCAAAGACTCGGATGAAGGACGGCGGCAGCACTACCGTGAAGAGTTGGCAGTAGGTAGGGCTCCAGGCTGGGCTGAGGCTGCACCTCCAAGCCCGGTCCCTTGCTTAGCCTGGGGAATAGATCCCTGTGCCAGGGTTTTGTAGAACCTCTGGTTACATAAGGTGCTGTATTGCTTACTGTTCTGGACTCGGCTGGATTAACTTCTCAGATTTCTCTTGATGGCCCCTCTCTGTGAAGATAGTTCAGGGAGAACGTAGGGGCATGGAGGCCAAAAGGCAGAAACCCACCTTACTAGGGGTTGGCGTGGTGGATGTAGAATTTAGGCTTATCAACTCTTCCTTGTCTAGGTTCTCAAGAGTCTGAAAAGGTGGTGTATTCAGACCTAGAACTGCCTGAAGAGGAAGAAGAGCCCAAAGAAGCAGAAGCTGAAACTGGGAGTCAAGTAGATGTGCCTGCAGCTGAGGTGCAGTATAGTGTTGCTGTCTGTTCTTTCCCTTCCAATGAAAGCTATAAATTCAAGGTTGGCCTAGAGGAATGGGATGAAGGGAAAAGGTTAGAGGCTACAGGTGGCAATGATTCTGGCAGCGTCACCCTCTCCTGTCTCCACATCATCTGAGATAGGCCTTCCCCCTACTCCCAGTCTACTTTCACCTTGTTCTTATAGCTGAACCCTAATCCTCTGAGTCTTTCCCTCCCCTGCTCCAGGAACCTGAAAAAATGATTGAAGAATTTATGGCTCCTAAGCAACCTAAGGAGCAGAAGCTCACCAACCAGTTCAACTTCAGTGAGAGGGCCTCACAGACCTTCAATAACCCTCTGCGGGTAAAACAGCCTCTGCCTCGGTCCTTTTATCTCTCTGCTCTGTGCTAGGCATGCCAGGAAAGGAGGAGGCCTAACTCCAGCTCCAGCTCCCTCAGCCTGGCAATGGTGGCGGGGCAGAAACCACAGTTTATCTCTCTAAAGAACCAGAAGCATGTATTTAGTTTTCGGAAACTATCCAGGAAGAAGTTCAGAAGGAATCCCCCAAGACTCTACTGAAGGGCTGAAACCTGAAATGGGATTCCGGCAGGGTGTAGAAATCAGGACCTGAGGGAAAGATGAGGCCAAAGAGTGCTAAAAAGGGGGACTGGGAGCTAGTTTGACTGAAGTCTGTGTAGACTACCTGAAAAGACTAGAAAAGCTCCATGGCTCCTGAGCATGGAGGGCTCTTGAGTGCCAGCAAGGAGGCTTTTAGGGTTCAGATGGGAGACTCACATCCATAAGGGCAGAATTCTACACAGATGAATCTGGATGGAGGGCTTTTTTGGAATCTCCTCATCTCTTTGTAGCCCGTGTGCTGACTCCTGGTCATCTGGGTGATGTATGCAGGGGGTAGCACATTTCCCCAGTGAAGTGGAAGCTCCAATTTTAATAAGAAGCCCTCTATGAGCTGATGTCTGTGCTGTGTCTGGAAACTGGCCACCAGCCTGGCTACCTGCAGACTGTTGGTCCATGTTCCACTTAGTCTTTGCTGAAATTGGCATAATCAGTATTCTCACTTCCCCTAGCTTCTAGCTTAGGTGTCTTCTAAGGAAAGCCCAAAGCGGGGAGAAAGTTGCTCTACTTTCATGCATACGTAGTCCTTTACCCAGGCCTCTCTTTACTTCCTAAGCTCTATATCCTTACCTGTCCCCTTAGCTTAACTGTAATTGTGTTAAGGAGTAGTTAAGAGCTTTCTGTGGGTTATCTAGGACCGGGAATGTCAGATGGAGCCTCCTCCAAGGACAAACTTTTCAGCCACAGCCAATCAGGTAAGATCCTGTGTCAGCCTGAAAAATCATCACCATCTCCCATGTCTATGGCCACTTACCTTGTTCAGCAGCTGGAGAGGCCAGCCTGATAACACATTCCTCTGGCTTTCTGCCCTCCGCCTCTGTCCACCTACCTGCTTTTCTTCCCAAGCATCCAGGCTCTGACACTAGGTACACGAGTCAGTATGTCTCTAACCAGTGAGTTCTGGGCCAGTACCTTGCCCCAAGATAAGGCTGTCCACGTTGGAACAGGCCTAGCTTCCTTTTCAGAGACCAGGGGAAGATGTTTATATGGACTCTATGGCTGGCTTGGAGTATTAACACTTTGACCCTGCCCTTCCTGTAGCTTGCAGTATTTGTGCAGACCCTTCTTCCCCTTCCAGTCCTATTGGGTGCCAAAGATGATTTGAGCAGGATATGGTGGCAGGAGACCTGCTCATACTGTAATATCCTGGGAAAATCATGTCACTCTTAAAGTCTCAGTTTTCTTTGTCTAAGCTAGGATGACAGCCTGCTTTGCAGAATGGCTGGGAGGCTCTGAATGAAGTAACCAATGTTGAAGTCCTTTATGTCTAGACTAGCAGCCTGTGGGTGAATTAAATGAAAGGTACGCCTGTCTGGCCTCCAGGTGGCAGTGAGTGCCCAGCTCTGGGGAGTACACGGTGTGAGCTCGGGTGCTCGCCCAGGCCGAGATCTTTGCTGCTTCCCCTGCTACTGCCCTGTAGGCTTCTTTTACTGTCAGATCTAATTCACAGAGGTTCCCTTCCCTGTAATGATTTCCTATTAGCACTGAAAAGGTGTAACCAGTGATGTTGACGGCCAGCTTGTTTATCCAGACTCCATGGGTAGAGATTTATTTTTTTTTATTATTTCCTAATTCAGAGTCTTATAAATCACCAAAAAACAGTGAGCTAGCCTGATTTGTACTGCCTAATGAGGTTGCAGGTCAGAATGATGCTGATTTCTAGCTAGCAATTCAACCTTGAGAAAAAAAAAATTAGTAAGTCCAATCAAGGTACCCTGAAGACACATTTATCCCTATCCTAAGGCTGATGATATCAAGAAAGATCGACACTGAATACATAATTACAGGGAGGCAAGCAGAGGATGATGTAGAGGCATTTGACAAGGGTTACCATAGTTGATTCCCTAAACTCAATGGCTGATGAGGAGCTGGCTAGGTGAAAATTGTACCTGGTGATGATTCTTCTTCTGTTGCCCTTTTCTAGTGGGAGATCTATGATGCGTATGTAGAGGAGCTCAAGAAGCAGGAAAAGACCAAAGAGAAGGAGAAGACAAAGACTCCAGTGTCTAAAAAATCAGGGGCGATGGCCACGAGGAAGCTGACATCAATGGAGTCCCAGGTTTGTCGAGGTTTCATGGTTCAGTTGTAGAAAATGTCTGAATAGGTCCTTGGTCCCTAAGTCAAGACAGAAGCTTGACTACTTGGAAAATTTTACAGACATCTAAGAAAAGGGAGTTATTTGGACCTTTGTTGTTATTGTTATGTGCCGTCGTGTCACTTGCGACTCATAGCGACCCTGTGTACAAGAGCCCTAAACTCTGCTCTGTCCTGTGCCAATTGCACTGCCTCTGACACACCCATCCCAATTACCCCAGTCACTGGATCAATCCACCTCATAGAGGATCTTCCCCTCCTGCGCCATCCCTCCACCCTCCCAAGCATGATGTCCCTCTCCAAGGACCAGTCCCTCCTTACAACATGTCCAAAGTATGTC
Organism: Elephantulus edwardii; assembly: GCF_000299155.1. Classification (NCBI taxonomy): domain Eukaryota; kingdom Metazoa; phylum Chordata; class Mammalia; order Macroscelidea; family Macroscelididae; genus Elephantulus; species Elephantulus edwardii. The sequence goes on from NW_006399982.1 coordinate 3,593,194, forward strand.
AGACAAAGCCCCAGAATTCTTGCCTCCAAGGAGCAGCCTGGTTTAACGCTCTCCAGGATGAATCTGTTTTTCTTGGCAGTCCATCGTACATTCAATACTCTTCTCCAGCACCACACTCAAAGGCGTCAATTCTCCTTCTATCCTCCCTAGTCATTGTCCAACTCTCTGATGCATAACAAGTGATTGCAAAGACCATAGCCTGTATCAGACACACTTTAGTCTCCAGAGTGACACCATTGCTCTTCAGTACCCTGGAAAGGTCCCTAACAGCAGACTTTCCCATAGCAATACGTTTTTTGAATTCCTGACTACTGGTGCCAAGAGTGTTGACCATGGAGCCAAGCAGACTAAAATTGTTAACAGTCTCAATCTCTTCACCATCCATCCTCATTTTTTAAATTGTTCTTTTCTTGTGAGAAGGAAAGCTACAACTACCTCTGGAATTTCAGTCCCTCTCCAACTTAATACTAGAGACTCAGAATTGTTTGGATAAGTGGCAACAGAAGACACGAACTTCGTTTTAAGTTCTGTATGCCTATCGATGCTCTGAGGAGGCTCCTCAGGGTAGGGATGTATGGAGTGAGGGCTCATGAGGTTTGAGATGGTAAGATGTTCTTTAGCCTTAGTCCTTGGATTTATTTGTGCCAATATTTTAGATGAATTTTCAGATTCATAAACTAGTTCATAAATGACCACAGGTACCAAGAAGCCCAAGGAAATGTATGTGGTCAACATGGAGCTGGACTTAGCATGAGTCACTTGGTGGTGAATGTGTGGTTAGGTGCCATTGAGTCAAGTATAACTCATTGTGACTCTATTAAGAAGAGACCTGAGCCCTGTCCTGTCCTGTGCCACCATTTCCATCTCTGATATAGTTGATCCTCTAGCTGCAGTCACTGTGTCAATGCATCACATAGGAGTCGCCAAAGGGTGGTTTATTATGGAAGTTATGATTGGAAAGCTTATGTTTGGCATGGGTGTGAGGATCACTGTGGTAGTTGCAGTGCTGTAAAAATACAGGGAGGATTACCACAGGAAGATGCTTAAGGAGGCTAGAGTTCCCATATAGAGATCAGGGTAAGATGGGAGGGACAAGATCCATAGGAAGCTGGGGGATTGGATCAGCACCTTGGAGAGCGCCTACAGCAGCTCTTTGGGCCATGAGCCTGCTTCATCCTGGCATAGAAACCAGGCCAGTGGAAAGTTCTTCTTTAGTCTAAAGTATGTCCAAATCCACTGCTGTCAAGCCAATCCTGGCTCATAACAACCTTATAGGACAAGGTAGAACCTCAACATTTGATCTTGAAAGCTATGATCTCTATGGAACAGGAAAAATATGTGGCTGTGTACTTCTATAAAAATTTATAGAACCATGAACTTTTCCATTAGCAGCCAACTGCTAGAACCCTGTCCCATGCGCCTACTTCCTTTTGATTCCCTGTTCTACGACCTTGAGAAGGCTTTTTAAAAAAAATTATGTCTTGGGGCGCCCTGCCTTTGCTCAATAGGAATGGCTGTAATTCTGTTTTATTCAATCACAGACCAAATACTCCATGATCATGGCCCATGCTGGTTGCTTGAAATTTTTAATGATATCTTGAGACCTTTCCTTCTATTTTTTCCTGTACAGACTCTTCTTAATTTTTCTGAACCGTTATACAAAAACTAAGGTCTTCAGAAAGACTATTTTCTTGGTTCAAGATTTACATGAAGAGCTATTTGGTTTGACTTGGGGATATATGCTGGGATCATGGCTTCAGAGACCTCAGCTACAGTCACCAAGGCCTACAGACCAGAAAGAAAATACCTGTGACTAAAATCTGTCCTGATATCTTAGCCCTGCCTTCAGAGGAAAGGAACTCCTCCTTCACACTGGGTTCCTCCAGCTTCACTGATGTGGGAGGCTGTGAAATAGGCAGATTCTAGTCCTCTGAACTAGGAAACTGCAGTGGAAGCAGGGTAGGGGACAGTATATAACATACACATACACAAGTGAGTGCCTTAGTGTGCAGCTTCTTCCCAAGCTTTAGCCAGACTGAGCCAAGCTGTCTGTGGGACAGAGTGTGTCAGTCACCTTCACCTTTGCCCAGGCCTTCTCTATTATTAGAATGACTCACCTTCCTTTGAAACCTGAGTCTAATTGTTGTTGTTACGTACTATCGAGTTGGAACTTAGCTGAACTCTTAGCTGACCAGTTTTCAGAGACGGTAAATCACATAAGAGGAGATTGTCCATCCTTTTCTCAAAGAATAGCTGGTAGATTAGAACCATGTGCCTTAGGTAGACAGCACGACTTCTTGCCACTTGGTCACCAGAGCTCCATCAGTCTGACTGTTGTTGTTGTTGTTAGGTGCCATCGGGTCGAGTATAACTCATAGTGACCCTGTGAAAAGCAGGTCCGAACCCTGCCCTGTCCTGTGCCATCCTCACCATCTCTGATACACTTGTGCTCATTGCTATAGTCACCGTGTCAGTCCATCTGAATGGGGGTCTTCCTCTCTTCACCGAACTTCTATCACCCTTCTAAGCATAGTGCCTTTTCCAAAGATGTTGCTATAAACTCGGGTGTGTGTGGAAGGGAAGAAAACAGTCAGAATAACTTCATGAAACCCAGTAAGAAGTCTCCAGTGATGGACTTGAGCTTTCTACCTCATCAATACTTTGTGTGAATGCACAGAAGTAACTGCAAGCTTGTCTGATCTGAAAGATTAAGACGGGAGTAAGGGAAGGGTACAGAGACCACAAGTTCATTTCAAATCAGTATCAACATATAGCTACTCACAGTATCTAAAACAAAGGAGGTGACTATTCCCCACACCCTCTCCTTCTTAGACCATGTGTGGAGCATTGAGTCTCCTGTAACGAAGAGTGAGTTACCAGGCTGGGGAGGGATTGCCGATCAGTGCGGCAGAGTCTTATATAATGTGGGTCTCAGAGCATGGGTCCTAAAAACCACAGACCTGCATTTCCATCCTAACTTTGCTATTTATTGGCTAAGTGATTATGGACAACTTTCTTAACTTCTCTGAAACCTTCATTTCCTTATCTTAATGAAACCTACTTTGAAAGATTGTTGTAAGAATCTGATATGATGTATAGACATCTCTTAACACAGTATCTTCTTAAACTCATCAAGAAAATAGCTATTGCTGTTATTAATATGTCAGATGGCAGTTTTGCACAAGTTACCTAACTTTTCTGAGTCTTAGAATCCTTATGATAAAGTAGAGATGGATAATGGTCTCTGCCTCATAGGGTTATTGTAAGGATTAAATGTAAAACCTGTGGTATTTAACCCAGTGCCCAGAAGTGATGATGCCAGAGGAAAGATACAAACTGCCTATAAATAAAGGCATATCTTGGGAACTACCCTTGGATGGAAGTTCAAACCCTAAGTTTATCTTGGGAAACTGACTGATGAGGACATTCATCAAAGTCCTCGGACTCTGTCTACTCCTAACAACTCCTTGATCTCCTTCCCTTGGCAACTTCCTGGCAAGCCTGCCTCCTCAACATCAGATGGCACCTTCTGTGGTCAGACAGTCTGGTAAGTGAAACCCACCTCAGTAGAGAGGAAAGTGCTGTCTTACAGCCCCAGGAATTAAATGTTTGGTGATGACTTCTCTGAGAGAGAAGGAGAGTGCCTCATTCTCTAAATCAACACTTTCAGGTGAATCTTACATGGCCTCTCAGCTCCCTATGTAAGGTATCCCTAACCTGATTGACTCCTGCTGCCTCCCCTAAACAATTTAGGCTTTTTTTGCCAGCTCCAATTGCTTTGTTCTTCACCCATTAGTTTTCCATGTGGCTCATCTTATGTATTCATGGACTTTTCACATAATAATGATCTTGGGTTTTAAGTCATTTTTCCCTAACATGGTACTTCTTATTCTCTTGTGGTCTGCTCAGGGGTAAGGGTCCTGGATTAGGAATCTCAGTTCTGCCTTGTTCTTCTGAGTACAAGCATCTCTTGCTCTCCTCTCTGACCCTTTGTGTCTTTCTCAACTCTCAACTCAATAAAGGAAATGGAGCAGAAGACCTCTGTGATCTTTAATGAGAGTCTGTGAGCCATTCCCTGACCTGGAAAATCCTATCTCCTGCAAAGAATCCTCCTTCCTGTTCTTAGCTCCTCTTCTCGTCGATACCCTTCTTGGGCTCTTTGATGCCTTATGCTCAGAGATAAGCCTTCTAATGAAACAAGCACAGAACAAAAATGTATGAAGTTGGCTGTCTGGGGCCAGGTCTGGACCTGTGTCATACCTGAAGCATGAAGCAGACTGCCTCTGTGGCCAGCTGTGGTCCTGTGCCACAGCTATGGGCCTGCACTTTTCCCTTGTGCTGCTGTGAGGTGTTGTTTCTAAAAGGGGGTGATGGTATATGCTGGGCCTTTTGAGGTACCTTTACAGAGATGTCTTGGGTGGGCAGTGTCAGAAGGACATTCCTGAACTTGCAAGTCTGGGCTGTGCCTCTAGGCATATACCCTGGCCAGGAGCTAGCTTATGAGCACCTTTTGCCTCTGTATCCCCACAGAGTGATGACATCACCAAAGTGAGCCAAGCTGCTAAAATCGTAGAGCGGATGGTCAACCAGAACACATATGATGACGTTGCTCAAGGTATGATATGAAGTTCTGGGAAAAGCACAGTTACTGACCATACTTTTTTAAAAAAAAAATTATTATTTTGTGTGTGTGTACCGTCAAATCAGATCTGACTGGTACAGGAGGAGATTGCCCCTCCTTCTCCAGCAAAGCATATGGTGGATTCGAACCTTATACCTCTGGGATTGCCGTGCATCTTCTTGCCACTAGGCCACCAGAGCTCCCTTGACTATACTTTTTTTTT
>NW_006399982.1:3601363-3696187 GCF_000299155.1 Elephantulus edwardii
TTAGGGCTGTTATACATAGGGTCGCTATGACTCACAAGCGACTCGACAGCACATAACAACAACAACAGGTGGGGACATAATCCAGTGAGAACCAGGCTGGAGCAGAGCAGGATGTGACTAGACAAAATGTAGGAACAGAGACAGAAGTTTAAGGTTCAGGTGCAAATCCAAATCATCAGGGATAGAGAAAAAGGAGCAGTTATAATATCCCCAAACAGGTGCCCTCCTTCACTGGGAAATTCCTAGGTTTCAAGCGTCATGTAAATACCCTTTGTATGATTCCTGACATCTACTTACAGATATCATTTTATTTCCTCCTCACAGCCATGCTGTGCCATGGATGCCATTGTTATTTCTATCTTAGAGATAAGAAACAGAGGGGATGCTGCCACTTGTTCAGAATCGTAGCTAGTGTAAGTGATGGACTGGCACTCAAGCACAGGCCCCATGAATCCACAGCCTAACCACTTCAGCACTACGGCTGTACAGCCACTGAGCTGGAAGAGACTTTTTAAAATAAACACACTCAATAGTTCTGCTCTGGTGATTAATTAGTGATGAGGTGAAGAAAGAGAATGATTCAGAAACACTCAAGTCCTGGGGGCCGGGAAAATTCTAGTGTCTTTGATGATAAAACCAGGGAAACAGAATCCTTCCCATAGCATGAACAGTGCATTCCCAAGTGGCTTGTACTTCCCTAAGAGGTTATGCATTTATTTGGAGTAGCTGTCTCCTGAGAGTTGGCAGCCCTTCACTGCTAGCTGGTCTTCTTAACTGGCAGCCTAGGACTCTTCCTGGTGACTTGATGCATATTGCTCACCCATGGGACACAGAAACCATGGCTGCCAAGACCTGCAGCCGAAACAAGCCCCCTCGTTATCATTCAGGCTGGAAAACGACCTTGAGTGCTTTTCAAAGCTGTCAAAGTACACAGCAGCTGTGAATGAATTTGTCACTCACACAGCTTGGCTTCCTAAGGCTCAGCCTCTGCAACCAGCCCACCAAAGGGCTGCAAACCTGATTAATATCCATGGAGAAATTGGCCTTGGTGAACCATTTCCATTTATAAGAACACACACAGTCACATAAAAATGCATTGAACTTTGATTTTTTTAATTGCATACTCTTTTCCCTTTGGGAAAGTATAACCATGAAGGAGAAGTGAAAACAGAGAAGTGTTACAAATTAATCTCCTCTCTGAAAGGAGGCATTTTCAAACATAGCCCATGCTCAGGGATCTCTGATCAAGACTCATGCCCCTCCCCTCTGACCCTGCAAATCTTATCTTATTCTGAGACATTTTTGAGGCTAGATGTAGCCCCCAACTTCAAGGTGTGAGGCATCATGAGAGAGGCTGGGGCAGCCACTGACCATGATAGATAAGAGGAGTCATTTTCTGAAGAGTCACTCTTGGTTGGGAAGAGGACCAAGAACCATTTACTTGCATTCTTTGAACAGTCATTGGGTGTCTGCTCTGTTGCTGACCCTATGCTCAGTACTGAGGAAACAGAGAGGAATAGGACATGCTCCCCACTCTCCAGGCTTCTGGTGGGGGAGATAGGCAAAGGAATAATAGAGGCAACACAGTATGACAGGTGTTTTTCAGAAGAGAGGCAAGGTTAGAAGAGAGGAGAAGAAACAAGCTGTGCTCAAGAAAATGCTGGCCTCACAGAGGGGTAGGAGTTTGATCTGGATCTGGAATGAGGAGGAGTTTGTCAGAACAAAGAGAGGAGGGCAGGAGAGAAGGACGTTTTAGACATGAAACAGCATATAAAAACACACAGAAGCATCAGACCATGTGACTCCCAGACACTATTTGGTGTAGAGGGTCCATGAATAGCTGAATGGAGATGACATTCAAGTTGTAGCCAGAAGTCTTTCTTGGTTTATCCAAGTTCTGTTCTGTGTAACAGAGTCACCGAGGGGTTTTAGGAGCACTGGAAGAGTGTGATGATGTAGTTTTCATAAAGTCATTCCAGTCACTTTGTTGAACATGAACTGGCAGAGGAGTAACTTGAAGTAGAGAGACCCTAGGAGGATAATTGTAGAAATTTAGGTAGCTTTGGAGAAAAGGGAATTTATTAAAAATACAATCAGAAGGGAACCGTAAGAAATGATGAAAAGAGACCAGTCAAGAATGGCTCAGTTTCTGGTTTTGACAGGTGAAAGGATAGAGCGTCTACCTAAGTTAGAGGAAACGGGACCAAAACCCAACCCAGTAATGCTGCAGTTCTCAATCTTGACGCTCCCCCACTTGGATTATGAGGCTGTAAATCTTCAGGGGAGGAGACTGTCCACCTTTCTCCCTCTTTATTATAGCTTACAGCCAATGACAGTGCTCACCATTTGCCAGGTACTTTCATATACCAACTCAATTAATCTTCACAGCAGTCTCTTGAGGCAGGCATTATGATTACTGCCCTTCAGAGGCACAAGGAGGTGAAAATGTGTTGTTCAAGGAGATAGACATTAAATGGTAGATCTGGGTTTACCATAAAGGGGAAGACAGTCCAAAGTTGACTCTGCCTCTCTATATATATGTGTCTAAGATTTCAAGTACTATGAGGATGCTGCTGACGATTACCGAGATCAGGAGGGCACCCTGCTGCCACTCTGGAAATTCCAAAATGACAAAGCCAAGCGCCTGGCTGTCACCGCCCTCTGCTGGTAAGTGTAGGCATTGCAATAACCCCAGCTACTCGCTCACGCCCTCCCCTGCCCCCCCAACCCTCCACCACGCCCACCCCCTCTAGCACCACACGTGTGCCAAGCCTTGAGTAGGGCACTTCAGCTGCACTTGACCTCAATGAGAGTGACATACATCAATATGGAACACGTGGACTTGGGATGACGATGAAACTGTGGGTTTATCCTAGGACTTCCCGCTGGTGTGGTCCTGACCTGGGCATTAGATGCCTGTAGGGTTGTTTGACACCAGTGTCCATGGGAAGGCGCCTGTCCGTGGGCACGCCATGCCAATCCCCCAGGTCAGTGGTGCATACTTCTTTTTGCAGGAACCCAAAGTACAAGGATCTGTTTGCAGTGGGACATGGTTCTTGTAAGTGACCTAGCTATTTATTCTCTTCCCCCCCACCATTCAACCAAGCAAGCATGTGGTGCAAAATTCTTTGCCAGTTATGAAAAGTAAAATGATGATTAGGACAGAGTTGGTTCCTTCAGGAGATTTAGAATCTAAGACAGACAAACATACCAGCAGTTCCTCCCAGATGAGGGAACAGATAAAGCTGAATATGTCAAGCTGAGTCTTGGAACTAAAGGAAAAGGAGGAGATCACTTCTAACAAAGGAGCCAGAATATGCAAAATTGGGAGGCATGAGAGATATGGCAGGAAGGGGAGATGTTGAGGAGGGTGGTAGGGTCATTTGCAAAGGTTTTGGGGTGGATTTTGTTTGGCGGTTTTTTGCATGTGGTTTTGTTTTTATTTTAAGCTAACAGCTTTTGTTTGCTTGGGTCCCCAATCAACACTCTTGGCACCAGCAGCCAGGAAATTAAAAGACTAATTGTGATGGGAAAGTCTGCTGATAGAGACCTCTTGAAAGCACTGAAGAGCAACGATGTCAGTCAGGAGACTAAGATGCGCCTGATATAGGCTATCATCTTTGCAATCAATTGCTATGATTCAGAGAGCTGGACAATGAGTAGGGATGATAGAAGGAGAATTGATGCCTTTGAGCTGTGGTATTGGAGAAGATTATTGAATATACCATGAATGGCTAAGAGAACGAACAGATTCATCCTGGAGAGGGTTAAACCAGGCTGCTCCTTGGAGGCAAAGATTCTGAAGCGTTTGTCTAACATACTTTGGACATGTTGCAAGGGGGGACCGGTCCTTGGAGAGGGATGTCATGCTTGGGAGGTTGGAGGAACAGCGCAGGAGAGGAAGACTGTCTATGAGATGGGTTGATTCAGTGACTGGGATAATGTGGGTAGGAGTGTCAGAGACAGTAAGATTGGCACAGGATAGAGCAGGATTTAGGGTGGTTGCAGGAAACTCAATGGCATATAACAACAAAAACCACCACAAACATCTTTTTAAAATGACAGGTTAACAGCCCATACCACTGTGGAGACTGGGGTGAAACTGTGGCTGTGGCACTTCTGCCTTGCTTTTCTTCCTCTTTCCAGGAGTATACGTAGTAACCGTGGAGTCTGGCTTCTCACTATGCCTCAGCCTTCTGGCCTCAGTTTTCCTAGAAGCTGACCCGTGGGTGAGGGCCCGTAAGCTCCTGCCTTCCCCTGAGCCTTGCTCGGTCAGGAGGTGAGGCCATCCATCAGTGACATATTGCTGTAGGCTTCTTCATGGTGGCACCCTTTGCAAGGTTTTTTTAAAGCCTTCTCTTAGGGACCATGGATACTGACTGACGGAAGGTATCCGGGAAGGCAGTGGTATGACCAGTGCAGAGAGTGAGTGCAGGGCAGGAGGAGAGAAGACTAGTTAGGAGACTAGTGCAGACTTTCCAAAAAGATGGCACGCTTGAGCCTCAACAGTGGAGTGAGGATGAGGAAGAGGGAGCTCTGGTGGCCTAATAGTAAGAAGCTGCACTGCAATCCCAAAGGCATGAGGTTCAAAACCACCAGCTGCTCTGTGGGAGAAGGATGGGCAATCTCCTCCTGTGTGATTTATCACCTCTGAAAACCCTCTCCTTTGAATTAGTTGCTTGGAGGGTAAGTTCTAACTCGATGGTACACAACAAGAGTAGACCAGGAAGCTCTGGTGGCTTGTTGTTGATGTATACCATCGAGTTGAACCGTCCCATGCTGACCCTCCAGCGGGTTTTCAGAGGCAGTTAATTGCATGGGGGGGGGGGGCTTGCCCATCCTCCCGCAGGGCAGCTGGTTGATTCAAATCACATGCCTTTAGGATTGCAGCACAGCTTCTTGTCATTATGCCACCAGAGCTTCCTTTCTGGTGGCTTACTAATAAGGAATTGTACTGCTATCACAAAGGTACATAGTTCAAACATACCAGCTGCTCCACGGGAGAATTGATGGGCAGTCTCCTCCTGTGCGATTAATTGCCTCTGAAAACCCACTGGAGGGTCAGCTATGGGTTGGTTCTGGCTCAGTGGTACACAACAACAGTACACCGCAACAGACCTGAGGAGGGATTGGGATAGGAGGGCAAGGAAGGGTAGAGATGCAGACTCACCTCCCTGTCTCATCATCAAGTCTGCCTTCTCAGCTGGAACCCCTGGGGCAGGCAAGGAATGCTTGATGTCTATCATTTGACCCCTAGGCCCTGGGGACCACCATTGCCCATGGTGTGTTCCTACCCCTCCTTGTTGCCACCCCTCCCAGAGAAGCAGCACTATAATAACTGGATCTAGTCATTTCCTTTCCTTTCATGTTCCTCAGGCTCAGCTGAAGCCCCTACCTCTCTGCTGGTTTGGCTGTTCTCCCTTCCTAACGGGAGAGGGCCCCACACTTCATGTCAGCTGCGGCTTTCCAATGTTAGCGGCTTGTTTTCTGGCTAGGAGGACCTGCATCTGTGAACAGAAAACCCTTTCCATTCTCTGAGTTGATGCTGGCTGGCAGGCAGACAAGCTCCTGGTCTCTGCCCCTCAGACTGCCTGTCCGCCCATTCTTTGACCAGGGTGGGGGGGATGGAGGCGGGAGGAGGAGGATTTGGTGTTTGTCATTCTTCTCAGGGAGGAGGCCTTGGAGCTGCTCCCAGTCTCGTTGTCTGGGCTGCCTTTGAGGATGCCCTAAATGCTTGCTTTGTGTCCCCTCTCCTGAGGGTGGGCTGCTGCCAAGTAGGAAGCACCCTCCCCCTCTGGCAGGGAACTAGCACATCCCTCCCCCTTTGCTGTAGCTACTAGGGCTGGAACTGGGCCTGGGGGGGGGGGCAGGCCCTTGGGGGAGTGTATGTAGACCCCCTGTGAAGCCACTCTCAGCTCAGGCTCTCTGCCTGAGGGGGTAGGGTTGCCAGTAGGTCAGGGGAGAAAGTGCTTCAGCTCCAGCTTCCACCCAGGGCCAGCAGGGGGACCAGGGTCATGTGGAGGATGATACTTTCTCTAGCTAGGAGCAGTGGAGAAGAGTAGACCGCCCAGGGACAGATGACCTGTCAAGCCTAGCAGCCTCATTGGGGCAGGTCCTTGCCCAGGACAGGTCTCTCTGTCATTTGTTCATCCTTTTGTCCATATTTCCATGCCTGGGTGGTGCCTCAGCTGCATATCTTTCATCTGGAGAATCGCTTCTCAGAGGTTCAGCCTGGGGCCAGAAACCTCTCTAAACCTTGTTTCCAGGTTGCTGGCATGGAGAACACCTGCCAGGCCTCCATCTCAGGACTATGATGAGGCCTACTAAAGGGAAAAGTCATAAAAGTTGTCTGTGGGCTGTGAAAACCAGCCCCACCCAGAGGACAATCATTGCTGATTGGTTTGTTGTTAGTTCCTCCAGCTTTCCTCCAGTGTCACCCCAACCCCCACAGGGGACATGAGCAGAGAAGGGAACAGAGAGGAATCAGACGAGGTCCTCATACTCTCTTTGAGAGCAGCAATGAGGGTGGTATCTGTAGTTACTGTTACTAGCTTGGAGTTATTGACCAGCTGTCAGATGGGCCATCTATTCTCCAGAGCCTCGCATATCTTAGCACACCCAGGGGGCCTTGAGCAAAGGCAAGGTGAGCTGGTACTCAAGGCCCTTGCATGCACTCCTGTGGTCACTTCCGGAAGTCCCATGTCCTTGAGTGCCTTGCTGCCTAGGTGCTTTATGGAAGAAAGAATAAAGCTGAGGTAGAAGGAGAGAGCCTGGATCCCGAGTGGGGTGGAGTGGAGTGAGGGACAGCTGGCCTCACCAAGTTGCTCTTTGAAGGTACCTAGAGACTAACCTCCGATAATTAGATTTGGTCTTATGAGAAAGACACCGGAATAAGAATTAGGGTTTGTTGTTGAGCTTGACCCTAATGAGTGCAGCACAGACTTGGTAAACTTCCTTTTACCTGGAATTTCCAGACATGTGTGCCATGACCCAGACAAACAAAACTTTGGCAGGGATAGATATTGACTATAAGACATTAATTTCCTATTTTGGGAACAGGGCAAGTTGACTGAGGTCAAGGCAGGAGCAAGCACAGGGAGAAAAGGGAATTAAGGTGATAGCACAGAGCATTCCCACCTGCCTCCCCTCGCTGGACGCAGGGTGCCAGGTGGTGGGGAAATAAGGCTGCTTAGAGAGCAGAGACTCAGATACCTCGTAGAGCCAGGCAACCAGTAGAAGGGAGAAAGAAGCTATCAGCAGGTGAAGGCAGATGGAGAAACTTTGGAGGGCAGAGGAAGCTGGTCCAATAAGAAACGGCTCATGGGGCAGGGCAGGGAGTTGGAACTGCTGGGATGCAATTATGTCAGCCAGCTGTGTTGAAGGGGTCCTTTACAGCCCATTAACCAGTTCATAACAGGGAAATGGAGGCTCTTTGTAGCCTATCAAGCAGGAATAGTGGAACAGTCATACTCTGTATGACACAAGGGCCAGGGCAGGTAGCTTCCTGGTGGGCCAATCTTGGAAGAACGGAAGAGCCAGCTGTTCCTTAGCCCAACCTCCCTCCAAGGGCAGCACCTTCAAAAAGCGCCAAAGTCAGGCCCTGAGTCCCAACACTAAACCCACTCCCACTGTGTCCCACCACATCCTGGCCTTCTCCCTGAGCCTGTCCAGGCCAGAGATACAGCGGTAGGGATTTAAATCTTCCCTGATCATTTATTTGTCAGCTTCACTAATTAAACAGTGTTAATTTCATTTACTGAAAATGGAAATTCATCCACCTCATTTCTCTCTGTTCATCCTCCACACACAAAATCCATCACTCCTCGGCTGCAGGCTGCGTAAAATTTACAGGACTAATTATGTTGTCAGGTCTCTTTGTAAATACAGTCCATAAAGGCCACTGTGCCTGCCGGGTTGTAGTGCAAGGGCATTCCCGTTGTTAGTTTAATTACTGGTTAGTTATTTAGGTTCTCAAATGTTTGCCTCATTTTCCCTAAATCAAATTAAATGTCCTGCTTGATGTATTCTGTCTCTAAGGCCTTGCTCTTACTTCCCACACTGTTTAAATATGACTTCTAATAGAATGAAAGTGCTTTGGAACAGTTTAGCTTCCTGGGAGGCTGATTCTGAAGCTGATGCCCTTCCTTGGGGTAGCTCTGAGCTAGTGGCTTCACTTTGGGGGCTGTGAAAATCCATTTGTGCCCTTGAAGTCTAAGATGACAGAGCTGAGGTATGGGGATCTGAAGGAGGTTCAACAGAAGAGCTGAAGGTCATTGAATCCATCCTCCTAATTTCTAGAGAAGGAGTGCTGGTGTCCTCTCCCGTAGGGAGTTGTGCTTTTAGCCCTAGGGCTGCCCCTCTGTGGTTGTTGGGATCCACCAGCATCTCTGTGTGGGGTAGGGGGTCGAGGGAAGATGGGCAGTCTCCTCCCATGCAATTTACAACCTCCAGAAACCCTGGAGGATAAGCAATCAGCTGATTCCACCTCAGTGATAATGATGAGTTTTAGGGTTTTTCCATTTCTAGAGATACTGTTTTCAGACTGTCTCAGAAAAAAAAAGTGTCTTCTGTGGGGCTTCTCCCTCTTTCTCAAAGTAGAGCTTAGGCCAACCTTTCCTAAATGTCTACTCTATTTGCTTCCATAGTTGCTTAACACAACACAAATTTATTTTTATAATTCTGGAGATTAGAAATCCAAAATGAGTTCCACTGAGCTAAAATCAAGGGATTTAGAAGGGTTGTGTTCCTTCCCAAGGCCTTAGGGGAAAATCTGTTTCCATATCTTTTCAAGCTTCTAGAGGACCCCCGAGGTCTATGGATTTTGGCCCCTTTCCAGCCAGCAGTCATATCATTCTGATCTCTGTTTCTGTCATTGTAGCCCCTTCTACAACTCTCTTTCCTTCCTCTTCCCCTTAAAAGGACCACTGTGATTGGATTGGACCCACACAGATAATCCAGGATCATCTCACATCTAAAGGTCTTTAACGTAATCATATCTGCAGAGTATCGTTTGCCAGACTTTAGCTTGATACTTTCTGCCTGTCTTACTCTCCCTGAAACTTAAGCAAAACCCCCAAGTTCTCCCAACAGCCAGAACTCTCCAGACTGCTAAAGCTATTTACCTTCAGGCCTGGAGTGGGGTTGCTGGGTATGAAGTCCCCTCTTAGTGATGATAGTTCAAGACACCAGTCTGTATCCTCCTTGAGACTCTAGTGGAAGAAGCTGGGCTCAGTCAATGCTTTGGGTTTGTAGGATGAAGCCACTCCTCTCAGCTGCTCCTCTTCCCTGAGACTATGGATTTCTGAGAGCTACTGAATCAAGTTCTACCAGGAATATCCTTGAAGAATAAAGGTGGGAGAGGTCTTAGAGATTAATGCCTAGCAGGTCAGGGTTAGAAGGAGGCGGCCCTATCATCAGAAAAAGCCAGCCTGCCAGGCTGTATCTACGCCATCCTTTGCTGACATCTGAGACCTACTAGCTGTCATCTGTGATAATGAGATGTGGGACACTCACCGGAGAGAGAGCTCCATGGTCTGGAAGGCCTCTTGAAGGAGTGGGTCCTCCAGGGCTAGTAGACTGTCATTAGGCAGGATGTGGGAGGGGAATATATTGTAGCTTAAGGAAACAGTGTGGGCACAAGTACAGGGAGGCAGAGGAACGAAAATCAGGCTAGTAGATTGGATATGTTGGGCCTAGTAGCAGCTGAGCTCCTGCCAAGACTTCTCCCTCCAGGGACCAGCCCAGTCACTTACTCTCTTAAGGGACAGGCTGAAAAATATGACAGAGAACAATAAAGTGAAATGAGTTCAGTAGGGGATGCCTCCTTGTCTGTCCTGTCCATGGGCTCTACACCCTAGCTCTGGCCACTCTGTCAGATAGTGAAGCTTCCAGCAGTAGAGGAGACAGGCTTTGAGACAAGAGGTTCAAGAGAACTTTTGTCTTGGCCAAAAAGCATCTGTAACATAGGGCTGTCAAGATGAGGATGCTTCTAAAAGCTTCCACCTCTCCAGTTCTTCTGAACATGGGTAATGGCTGGGGTTACAGGGTAGTGACAGAGAGGTAGACTTGAGGGCTGCAGCTGTGTTCTGTTCAGTGACTGATGGGACCAAACGTGTAGAGAATGCAAGAAAGCGAGAGTGGCTCCCTTGATGTGGGGCAGGACAGAGAGGAAGACCTCTGCTGAATGGCCCATTGTTGATACCTAAGCTGTGTCCAGCTCAGAAGGACACCACAGTGGATCTGTGGAAGCCTGGCCAACTGGCCTCGAACTTCTGCCTACAGCTAAGTTTCAGTCTACAAGGAGGGCTAGCACTGGAGGTTATAGAATAATGCCCACAGATGGTTCGTTTCTCTGCCTCTCATTGCTGAGTTTCTGAGGCTGTAAATTGCATCTCTCTACCGAGGAGCTTCTGCTGAATTCAAACACTCTTTGGGTTTGCAGTTCCCTGTGGAATTGCTACCAGAGCTTCCTCAGGTTGGTTTAGGGTTCATCATAAAGCCCCAAACCAAACATAATGCCACTGAGTCAATTTCAACTCATGGCGACCCTCCATCAGGTTTCCAAGGCTGGTAGGAAGAGACTGCCCATCTTTCTCGCTCAGAACAATTGGTGGAGTTGATTCCTTGTGTTAATAAGCCAACATGTTACGCACTACACCACCAGAGCACCTTAGGAACTCACTACAGACAATTTAATTTCAGTCCAAGTTCAGCCTCATCCTTGGCTGTATGTGTATAGGATGGTCTGGGGGAGCAGAGGGCATATGGGAATTATCTAGGCATCTACAGAATATCACAGCCTGGACAGGATTGGGCATCTGAGCTTCCTCTAATGGTCCTGCCCCATCCCAAGCCCACTCTACATATACACTCTACCATAGCAGATCGTTGAATCTGCACTCAGCTTTCTTATACCTCAGGGAGATAGGAGAACAAGTATCCTCCCCAGATAAGCCTGGTCACCTTTACTGATTGTTGTATTTGCCTATGGACCCTGAGAAGAGGTAGGCCATGTTTTCTGAATCTGCTTCTCAAACAAGAAAACTGAAGGCCAGAGGAAAATCTCAAGCTCTCTGACAGAGACAGAGCAGAGCAGAACCTCATCCATCTGGTGGGAAGAGTAAGGGGCTTCCCCAAAAGGGCAGTGTGTTCTGTAACCAAAGCAGCCCCTCTCCCCTGTGGGCAGATGACTTCATGAAGCAGAGCCGGGGCATGCTGCTGCTCTACAGCTTGAAGAATCCAAGCTTCCCTGAATACATCTTCAGCAGTGACAGTGGCATCATGTGTCTCGACATACACGTGGACCACCCCTACCTGGTGGTGGTGGGCCACTATGATGGCAACGTGGCCATTTATAACCTCAAGAAGCCCCAATCCCAGCCTTCCTTCCGCAGCTCCACCAAGTCCGGCAAGCACACGGACCCTGTGTGGCAGGTCAGCCTTGAACCAGGATGGAGAAGCAGGGATGGGAATAGTGTGTGCATCTAGGAGCCTTGGATATGCGATTTAAGGGAGGCAAAGGAAACATGCAAGGGTATGGAGATCCCAGGTACCAGTTTAGACTTTGAGGAGCTGAGAGTTAAAAGGAGTAGCAAAGGTAGAATGGAAGAGTCAGAAGGTTAGAGGGTCTCCAGTGAGAGTTAGGATATGCAGCCCAAGAGTTCCTATCAAGAGGGCCCCATCTGTCTGCTAAGAATCTTTCAGGCATGGGGATAGTAACTAAAAAGGCAATGACTGGACCTGACAGGCCCCAGTTGGATATGTCACAGGCACCAGATCCTCAACTCCCCAAAAGGGAGTCTGCTCAACCCTCTGGTCAGCCCAAGCTCAATTTAGAGGCTTCCTAGACAGGGGTGGCTACTGCTGGCCATCTACTCTTATGGTGTAGGTGGAAGGCCTGGTTCTTTTCCGCAGGCAGCGAGGTATATGAGTCTGGAGCTGAAAGGTGAGCCAAGTCAGTGAATGAGATGTCAGAGACATTTGTGGGAGCCCAAAAAGGTTGTTTCAGACATCACATGCCAGGCTGGGGCAAAAGGACTTGATTCTGTTGGCAACAGGGAGCTCTATAAGGTTTTGGAGACTTGGGCTCCTGTCTTGGGGCCTAAGTACTGTTTTCCCAAGGAATCCACCAGTATAGGCTCCACTATAACACTTCAGCACTTTAGTTAGCAACACTGAGTGTGTGTGTGTGTGTGTGTGTGTGTGTGTGTGTGTGTGTGTGTGTGAGAGTGTGTGAGAGAGAGAGAGAGAGAGAGAGATGTGTGATTCCACAGAAGGAAGCAGAAAGAATGTGTGAGCAGAAATGGGGGTGGGGTACTGTCAAGCAGGCCTTACTCTAATCAAATAAAACAGAAAGAAGGAATCCATTAGGCAGACTCCATTCTTTCCCTGACTACCTGATCCTGGGCATGAATTGATTCCCCCAACCCCTCTTACTGTCCCCCTTGCCCCTTACCCCCAGAGCACATGTGTAACTCATACACACATACACATTTGCTTGGAATATACCTCCCTCCGCCTCCTGAGCATCAGGCAGCGAAATGGGCTTTCCCATGCATGCTGGCTCATTAGCACTTCCCTTTGCAGCTCCCACGACCCTCTTATGGCCTGGCCTTTGACAGTCTTTGTCTTCAGAGGTGTATCTGGGTGTGGCTGGTATGGCACATGCCCTGGGCACCACCAAGGGAGATGCCAATAAGTAGTGTCTGTTCACCACCACGGTTTCCATTGAGAACTTTAAAAAGATCATTCGACAATTTAAAATGAACTGCTGTGGGCACTATTTTCTGTAGATGAACTACTGCCTAGCCCCTCCCTACCCCCTTAAAAAGGACCACTTTTACACAGAGGAGAAATGGTGTTAGCCTCAGCACTGGTTCTGACTTGTGGCTCTGTGGGATCCTAGGCCCCCTCATGAAAACACAGAAAAGCCACTGCCCAGACAGGCCCAGGCAAGACTCAGAGGCCCTCCTGCAGCTCAGAACAGCCAGCCCTGGGGGTGGCTGGGGAGGGGTAGCCCCTTCCTCCCCAAGACAGCCATGGTGACAGCTGCGGTTACAGGCAGCAGTGCTGGGCTCCTGGCCTCCCTCACTAGGCCTCTGCTTTTGACAGGGGGAGGGGAAGGTGGTCCCAGCATGGGAGGTCTGGAGGGAGCTGGAGGACAGAAAGCTCTGGGCACCCAGCCCCACCCGGCTCTCCAGGACACGGCTTGGCCAGGCCTCCACATCTGGCAACAGAAACTTGAGCCTCAAGCGTGTCATCTTCATAAGACAACAGCTCTGTCTCCAAAACACTTTCCCATATGTTCTCTTCCAGCCCTGAAAAGAGGGGTGGGGCTGGATTACTAACCCTGATTTGCAGATGGAGAAATGCAGCTCAAACCTGAGATCTGGGAGCAGGAGAAAGTGGCAAAGTAAAGGTGGGAACAGAGAGGAAAGAACTGCTAGAGAAATACCAAGCTTAGAGAAGGGAGGTGGGTAGGGTCTGTCTCTCCCCACCAAGCAAGCAGGGAGAAGGTCCCTGTGAGAACGCAGCCTTAGCACCCAGAATCCTGGGATGCTGAGAATCACGTGAATATTACCAGATGCCAGAGTCAGTCCTGATTCATGGTGACCCACGTGTGCTCTGTTAAGTTTTTAATGGCTGGATTTTCAGCATTGGACCATCAAGGCTTTCCTCCAAGGTGCCTCTGGTGAGAGCCAGTCTTTAGTTAGCAACCACTAAGAGACTAATGAGACTAGAAGTCCATGCTCATTGAATTCCTAATAAGTACAAGGTCCTGATCGAGGACTTCACATATCTCATTTACTCTACACAGCGACTCTAATTTATTATGATTCTTGTCATAAATAGGGAAACTGGTTTGATGGCTTTGTCCTTTCCAGGTCATGTCTGTTTGAGGTGACTAACCTAGAATTATATTTTCTCTCCACAACTGGGCTCCTTGAACCCAACCCATGGAGTAATTGGGCACCACCATTGCCAAGCCAGTCAGTGAGGTAGGGCAGAGCCCTGAGGGCATTATTGCCCAGGATGGTCAGGGAGAGAGGACTGCAGAAGACAGATGGACAGAAAGAGGGAGAGGGGACTCATCTTAGGATGGGTTTACAGATCTTACGGGTTTACAGAATTTGCTTTTGAGCCTTTCGTTGGTTCTTAGAGGATTTAGAAACTCAAGAAATCAATTCACAGACCCCAACTCAGTGCCCTAGCAGGGTCCCAGAACTCACGGTTTGTGATGTTTCAGGTCAGGTGGCAGAAAGATGACATGGACCACAATCTTAACTTCTTTTCTGTGTCGTCTGATGGAAGGATTGTGTCATGGACACTCGTGAAGGTGCCTGGTTCCCAGGGAGGGTCATGCAAGGGTGGACAGGTGGATGGGCAGTGAATGGCAAAGGATACCCTCCAGTCTTGCTGATCCAGTCCAATCCATTGCTCCACACACACCTCATCTGTCACTGCAGAGCGAGCTGGTTCACACAGAGGTCATCAAGCTGAAGGTGGAAGGCAGCACCACAGATGGTCTCGATTGGTTGCAACTACACACAGTAGGTAGGAACCCCAACCTGGCCAAGTCATTCAGTCACCAGGAGAGGCAGTGACCGACAGCTGCCCACCTCCCAGTCTCAGATTACCCAGAAAGGAAGGTCAGCACAGGCTTACTTTGCTGCTTACTAATGTGTGGTGAACACTTAAAATATTTTCACATCAGAGATTTTGCTTCTAGGCATGGCTGGCATCTGTCTCTCAACCCCACGGTGCCTTCCTACAGAGTCAAAACACCTTTCCAAAATTGCAGTTCTTTATAGGGAAGGAGTGCTCAGTATGGAAGGTAGGCATAGGTTAACATAGGTTAACATATGTTTACTTACTAACCAGTGGGGAAACTGATGGGAAAGTGTCCACTATGTGATAAGCCATGGGGAACTGTTCACTAAAGATTAGTAAGTCAGCACAAGTAAGCCCATGCTTACATTCCTTACAGGGCACTATGCCTCTCCTCCCCTTGACGGAGCATTCCCACCCTAGCTTATGCCAGGGTCCAGCAGAAGGGCAGGAGATAGGAACAGCCCCTGGCTGTTTGCAGAGCCTCCCTGCAGCCCTGTTTAGGCAGGTCCTAGCCCTACGTGCAGACCCTGTTCCTGTTTATGCAGATCAGGTGCTGTGATGCAGATCCAGCCGTTTATGCAGATCAGGCCCTGTTTACCCAGATCCCATCCCTGTTTACTCAATTCCTACCCTGTTTATGCAGACTATATCCCTGTTTGCATAGACCGTATCCCTGTTTGCAGACCCTGTCCCTGTTTACCCTGACCCTGACCCTGTTTTAACTCACTCCTTGCCTTGTTTACCCAGACTTCCTAGTTCCTCTTCAGAACCCCTGGCTATTTGTGGAGTCCTAACTGCCTGGGTTGCAAGCTACTCAATGGCACATAACAACAACTGCCTGGGACAGGCAGGGTACGGGCCTGTTGCTGTTTGTCTGGCCTGGGCCCAGGCTCACTCTGGCTCCACAGCCTGAAGAGTCCCTTCTCTGGGGAGGGGAGGTGTAGGGAGCCCCCGCTTAGAGCTGAGCTAAGGACTGCTTCCTCTTCTCCCGAGGCTGTGGCACTGCCTTTGACTTCCACAAAGAGATCGACTACTTGTTCCTAGTGGGCACAGAGGAGGGGAAAATCTACAAGGTGAGGCAATACTGTGACTGTGTCAGCTCCTACAGGGCCACCAGGACCTGACCACTCTTTTGCTGGCCTCCAGAGGGTGGGAATGGGGCTTTCTCTCCCCTCTGCAGAACCTACTGGGATAGACCTTAGTACTTTTCAATTCTGGGAGGTTTCCTGGGGGAGGAGGACAGAGTTCATGACCTGACCTGATCTGAATCAAGAAGGGAGATGTGGGAAAGGGGATGGAAAACCTAGAGAGTGACTTTGATCCACCCATCATTTTTCCCACTGGGATCTCCCTTCCCTCCAGGGATTAAGGAGAAAGAGGTGAAAGTAGGGGAGGGATGGGGCTGCAACATTCTGGGAAGACTTCTAGAGATTTGAGCTGAGCTTTGAAGGCCAGGTAAGGAGCAGATTTCTTTAAGATAAGGAGCCTCCAGCCAGCTGGATGGAACCTCATGGCTGTCCTCAAGATCTCAGTGTTAGTAGGTGAACATCCTCTGAAGTGCTGTCCATCCAGAAATAGCTCTGTTGCCAGCTTTTCTTGGGCTTGGAGACTCAGAATGTTAATTACAGGCAAGCTCCCCGGAGCCCCTGAGGCCCAGACAGAGCCGATCTGAATGTAAAAGAGGTCCTCATCCCCTCCTTCCCCTCCCAACAGCAGCCCCTGGGAGGTGGGAGGGAAGGACAGACTGGCTGTACAGTCTTCTGGAGGAAAGGAGTGAGGGCCATGCTGATCTGGGCAAATACCTGACTGTGGAAACGTGGAGATCCTGAGTCTGCTCAACTCAGCACCTGCTCATACCCAGGCAAAGTGGCATATTTATCATTGTTGCAAGGTTTCTGTGAGCCACAAATATATCTACAATGTACAATTTGAGACACCTAGGCCATGCGTAACTCAGGGTCCTCAGACCTGCTTGGCCCTGACTCAGAGAGAAGGCCTTTAGGCCTTTTCTGCCTGTCTTGGCATCCTCTGGGGTTCAGGCCCTCACCCTCCAAGAATGTTCTTCTGCCTACCTGAGGCCCGAGCCCCACAAGCTTCTTCTTTCTCTCTGAGCATGTTAGGGGAGGGAAAACAAAGCCAATGGCTCCAGCCTAGCTTGTGACAGTGATGTGGGGTAAGGGCAGGAAAGGAGTCTTATGTTCTGGTCATCCAGGGACCAGGGAGGTGCTAGTACTATTGACTTCTCCTTCTGAACCCTGACCACCTGTTCTTGCCCGCAGTGCTCTAAATCCTACTCCAGCCAATTCCTCGATACCTATGATGCCCACAACATGGCAGTAGACACTGTGTCCTGGAACCCATACCATACCAAAGTCTTCATGTCCTGCAGCTCTGACTGGACAGTGAAGATCTGGGATCACACCATCAAGTGAGGGGCCGGCCTCTGCCCCAGTCTTGTCCTTTTCCCCACCCTAGGCTGGGACCTATTGGGCTCTAACTCTTGGCTGTCTTATATCATAATCTTTTCCCCTTCTCCATCACCACTGCAGGACCCCGATGTTCATCTATGACCTGAACTCAGCTGTGGGAGATGTGGCCTGGGCACCTTACTCTTCTACTGTGTTTGCAGCAGTCACCACTGATGGGAAGGTGAATGTCTCTTGCTGGCGGGCTGGGCCCTCCTTACTGGAGATAAAGCCAAACCAAAGTCATTGTCATCAAGTCAGTTCCAACTAGGCAACCCTGTAGGGCAGAGTGGAACTGCCTGTAGGATTCCCAAGGCTGGAAAGCTTCACGGAAGTAAAGTGCCTTCTGGTGGGTTGGAACTGCTAGCGATTTGGTGAGTAGCCGAATTCTTTTGCAACTGTGCTGTCAAATCTCTGGAAATGAAAAATCTCAGACTTATCGCTATTCAGTAGGAACTGACCATAGCTGACCCTCCAGCAAGTTTTCAGAGGCTGTACATCACACAAGAAGAGACTACCCATCCTCCCACAGAGCAGCTGGTGGAGTCAAACCACCTCCCTTTGGTTGGTGGTACAACTTCCTGCCACTTGGCTACCAGAGCTCCTTTTACGAGAGATAGGATGTAGTATCTCAGGATCTCTCTGCTGCGGAGCCCACCGAAACCCTAGGTCTGATAAGGAAGGTGGGATGTAAGAACTGTTTCTTAGTGGTCAGTTTATTCAGGGACCATGAGGACTCAAAAAGGGAGTGGCCACTGTCCATCCTGGGAGATGAGATCCCATGAGGAGCAGTTACCTTTTCTGAGACTCCTGGGCAAAGGAACTCCTGGGTGGCAGTAGTCAGCTCACTCTATGAAAAACATGTAAGTAAGAGCTAGCCAGTGACTGAAATGTTGTCTCTAAGGTAGTAAGCTCTTCTGGGAAACCACAGCTGAGACTGGGAAAGGATTTTTGTTGAATTTGTGGAAATTTTATGAAATCCCAGAAACAAGTATTTTATAACAGATTGACAGTATGTTCTCCTTATGGACTTAGATATAAACTGAGAACCACCTGCTGCCCCAAGGCAAGAATCTAGTGGCTAAGGCATCACCCTAAAGCCAGAGAAATATCTTCAAAGGTCCATCTGTGGTACCTAGCTTCAGGCTAGGCCTTGGTGATTCAGGTCTCAAGGAAAAGACAAAATACAGTGAAAACAAAATTCATACAGTACTAAATGCTAGCCAGAGAATTAAAAGAGGATATGTACACAAATCTTCACAGCAGCATTATTTACAATGGCCAAAAAGTAAAAACAAAATTATCATTAATGGATAAATGAATAGATTAAGTGTATTATATCTGTATAATGAGCTTTTTTTTTCAATAATAACAAGTACTACTAACTGCTACTACAACATGGATGAGCCTTGAAAACATTATGCCTAGTGAAAAAAAAACAAAAACAGTCATAAAGGATCATATAAAATTCCACTCAGATATAAAATACTCAGAATAGGCAAATTTACTGAGACAGTAGATTTGTGGTTGTCTCAGGCATGAGGGTGGGTAGGTGGAAATGGAAAGTAACTCCTAAGGTAGGTACAAGTTTTCTTTTTGGGGAGATGAAAATGTTCTGAAATTTGGTTGTGGTATGGCTACATAACTCTGTGAATATACTAAAAATTATTGAATTGTATACGTTCAATGAATTTATTACATCTCAATAATGTTTTTATATTTAAAAAAAAAATGAAGATTGATTAAAACAAGCTTGGAAGCAGGAGTGGCATCCACTTCCGAAATGGCTTGCTTCTGGAAACTCTATGATCAGTGCTCAGGCCTTTTGTTCATAGGGTCGCTCTAAGTCTTCTATGACTCGACAGCACCTAACAACAATAACAGCTACAACATAGAGAGAGCTACTTTGGCCTAGTGGACAGAAAGTTATGCTACCAAGCCCAAGGTGGCTGATTTTAATCTGTGGCCTTTAGGCCTGGTTTAAATGCTTTTTGTCAAACATTCTTCTAAGTGGTATAGCACTGGTTTGTCCATTTGCTGTACAGAGGTAACTCATGGTTGCTGTGATGATAAACACTGTGACACTGATGTGCCAAATGTGACAATGGTCACCCATGGTGGACAGTGTTTGGTAGAGCTTCTCGATTAAAACAAGCTTAGAAGCAGGAGTGGCATCCACTTCCAAAATGGCTTGCTTCCAGAAACTATGAACAGTGCTCAGCTCTTTTGTTCATAGGATCGCTATGAGTCGTCTATGACTCACCAGCACCTAACAACAACAACTAGATGATGTAAAGAAAGACTGAGTGGATCATTAGATATAGTGGTCAGGGAATGCTTCTCTGAGGAGGTGATAGTCAAGCTGAGACCTGAATGACAAAAAGAACTTTCTGTCAGCCACATAAAGTTAGGACATGGGTGTAGGAGTGGGCTCGGGGAGGGGGATTGATTCCGGATAGAGGAATAATTCACCAGAACCAAGCTAAACCCAACCCACTGCCTTTGAGTCAATTCCTACTCCAGTTGACCCTGAAGAACAGAACTGCCTGAGGTTTTCGAAGGCTGTGTAAATCTTTACAGAAGCAAACTGACTCATCTTTCTCTCACAGTGGTTAGCGAGTTCAAACTAAGAACCTTTTGGTTAGCAGTGGGATACATTAACTACTACATCACCAGGGCTAAGTGCAAATGCCCAAGGCGAGAATGCACTGGAAGGCACGACGGATGTGTCCAGGGTGTAGGGAGCATGAGAGGCAGAGGAAAGCATGAGGTGAGAGTGGAAAGGTGGGCCAACGTAAGAAGTCTGGATTTTATTGATAGCACTCAGAGAGTATTGGCGGATTGAAAATGTTTAGGGGTGGTCTGGACAGTACATGGAAAGTGGGTTGCATGAAGACAGACTGGAAGCAGGGACAGCTTAGGAAGCTACCACAGTTGTTCACTTAAGAACTGGTCGTGGTTTGGACTAAGATCAAGCATTTATTGAGCACTTATATGTCAAGCACTCTCTGAGCACTTTACATATATTAGATGGTGTAAATCCTAGCCCTTCTACTTACTAGCAAGTTAGGCTCTAAGAGCCTCTAACTCTTCATTTAGTGGAGCCTACCTTACAGTGGGAATTCCAGAATACTTAATTGTGCTCATATGAATTCCATTTCTAGACCAAAAAGCTGTTGTCTGAATGGAACAGGGGAACTCTGTGTAGTTTAAAATCAGGAAAAGTACACATCAGGGTTGTGTCCTTTCTCCATAACTATTCAAACTGTATGCTAAGCAAATAATTTATGAAGCCAGACTCTATGAAGAGAAATGTGGCATCGGGATCTGAGGAAGACTCATCAACAACCTCAGTTATGCGGTGACATAACCTTACTTGCTGAAAGTCAAGAGGACCTGAAATGCTTACTGCAACTGATCAAAAGACTACAGCCTTCAATATGGGCTACATCTCAGAACATCAAGAAAACAAAGATCCTTACCACTGGGCCAATGGGCAACATCGTGATAGATGGAGAAAAGATTGAAACTGTCAATGATTTTATCGTATTTGGATTATCACCCTTGATACCAGAAGTCAGAGATCAGGAGACGTATTGCTTTTTGGCAAATCTGCTGTCAGGGACCTCCCTAAAATACTGATGAGCTATGATATCAGTTTGAAGACTACAGTGCACACGATGCAGGCCATCCTCATTTTTTATTACTTGCTATGCATCTGAGAACTGGACAGTGAATAAGGATGACAGGAGAATAATTACTGCCTTTGAGCTGTGGTGGTAGAGGAGAGATTGAATATCTCATGGACTGCCAAAAGAATGAACAGGTGTGTCTTGGAAAAGGTGCAGCTGGAGTGCTTCTTGGAGGCAAGGATGGCAAAGCTTCATCTCTCATACTTTGGACGTGTTAGGAGAAGCTATTCATTGGGAAAAAATGTCATTCTTGGAAGGGTGGAGAGTCCATGAAAGAGAGAAAGACGTGCATCGAGATGAATTGACAGTGACTGCAGCAATGGCTCGAGTGTATCAGAGATGGTGAGGAATGCACAGGATAGGACAGGGTTCAGGCCTGTTGTTCATAGGGTCACTGTGAGTCATAGTTGACTCGATGGCACCTGACAGCAACAACAACTTTACAGTATGGTTCCGAGAATAACAATTAGACGATACAATACAAACCTAGAGTACGCTTGCCCAGGTACACCATAAGTGCTCATTAAATGGTAGTTCTGGTGGTGTAGCCTGGAGTGAATCACACTGCTAATCTAAAGGCCACATCTCCAACAATTCAAATCTATCAGTGGCTCTGAGGGTAAGAGATGGTCAGTTTTCTCCAGTTAAAATTTACAGACTGAGAAACCCAGTGGAGGATACCTATGAATCTGAACCTACTCAGCATGAATGAATGAGTGATAATTACTGCTAATTTTGTGTGGTGGTTGTTGTTGTTATGTGCCATTGAGTCACTTGCGACTCATAGCGACCATGTGTACAAGAGCCCTAACCTTTTCTACCCTGTGCCAACCTCACTGTCTCCAACACACCTATTCCCATTACTCTAATCTCTGAATCGATCTATCTCATTGAGGGTCTTCCTCTTCTGCGCCGTCCCTCCACCCTTCCAAACATGATGTCCCTCTCCAAGGACCGGTCCCTCCTTGCAACATGCCCAAAGTTTGTCAGACAAAGCTTCGGAATCCTTGACTCCAAGGAGCAGTCCAGTTTCACCCTCTCCAGGACAAACCTGTTTGTTCTATAAGTCCACAGTATATTCAACACTCTTTTCCAGCACCACAGCTCAAAGGCATCAATTCTCTATCATCCCTAGTCACTGTCCAGCTCTCTGATGCTTAGCACACAAATGCAAAGACTGTGGCCCGGATCAGGCGCACCTTAGTCTCCAGCTTGATGTCGTTACTCTTCAGTACTCTGGAGAGGTCCCTGACAGCTGACGTGCCCAATGCCATGAATCTCTTGATTTTCTGGCTGCTGGTACCAAGAGTGTTGATTAAAAGAAGATGGAAGGAGTATACAGAGTCACTGTACCAGAAGGAATTGGCTGACACAGAAGAATTTCATGAATCAATGTATGAGCCAGAGCCTGTGGTGATAAAGGAGGAAGTTCAAGCTGCTCTGAAAGAACTGGCAAAAAAACAAGGCTCCAGGAGTTGATGGCTATTCTGGGTAGACTTAGATTACCTCCTAAACTTTGTATTTCTTAGTCCCCCAGCCACAGGAAAAATTAAAGCAGAGACACAAAAATTCCTTTCATGCTGCCTTCCAGTTCCAGTATGCTAGCATTTACCCTTCCATGTTGTTTCCCCACAAAGCCCAAGGGCTGGTTCTTTGGCAGTGGAGGACAGGGACTCCATTACTCCTGAGTGTGCTGACACTGACCTCTCCACAGGCCCATGTGTTTGACTTGACCATCAACAAATATGAGGCAATTTGTAGCCAGCCCGTGGTGGCCAAAAAGAAGAACAAGATCACCCACGTGAAGTTCAATCCCATCCATCCCATCATCATTGTGGGTGATGACCAAGGGCACATCACCTGTCTCAAGCTCTCACCTAACTTGCGCAAGATGCCCAAGGTAAAGGTTTGGGGGAAGACAAACAGAATATTGGGGAATGAGAGAGAATGGAGTCTGCTATGGCCCCTACCTTTTTGGCAGTGGAGACCCCAAGTAATGCTGTTGCCTGAATATGGAAAAAGGAGAAGCAAGTTTTGGGGAAATAATGAGATCCAGTT
Source organism: Elephantulus edwardii (assembly GCF_000299155.1). Taxonomy (NCBI): domain Eukaryota; kingdom Metazoa; phylum Chordata; class Mammalia; order Macroscelidea; family Macroscelididae; genus Elephantulus; species Elephantulus edwardii. The sequence goes on from NW_006399982.1 coordinate 3,624,189, forward strand.
AAACAGGCTGAATCTGAGTTACCTGCACAAGTGGCAGAGTGGGGCAGACAGGTTAAGTCCCATGGGTAGGAACTCACTGGATAGGTCTGAAGTATGGGTGAGCCATGTGGGCATCATTGGATTAGAGCTGGCACAGGAAGCTGTGATGTAGGCCAACTCTACATGCAGGGCCTCTGGGCTATTACTGCTTCGCTGGTTGGGCTTACATGGGGCTGCAGCTCCACTGGTCCCTGAGCAGGGAGCTCTGAGTCCTCACAGGGAAGAAAGAAATGAGCCGTGAGAAGGGTAACTAGGTCAATGGCTATGCAGGCCTCCTTTTGAGCTCTGATTCCTATTTCTGGGGTCTGTTATTATCAAGAGAACCTGCCCAGAGCCCAAGGACCCCAAATCCAGGCCACATATCCAGAGTCATGACCTCAAACTCTAGAACACGGAGTCAAGATTAGAACCCAGGCCTGACAATCTAAAACTCAAGAGCCTGAGTTAAAAACTTAGAATTCAAGAACCCAGGACCTAGCCCTGACTCTTTGGGTTTGAATCCCAATGCAGCTGGGTATAGCCAAGAGAAGAAATGAGATTTGTTTTCTGTCAGGTTCTAGGTCAGGATGGGGACTGGACCAGGGCTAGGCCCACTTGCCCTGACAACTGTACCCCTAGTTACATACAGAGTCCTTTACTGCAGTTTGAGGCTAGGGCAGAGGTCTTTCTTAAGTACTGACATTCTGCCCATGTCCCTTTACCAAGGCCAGGCCACTGCACTATCTCTCTGGTGCTGGCCTGGCTCATTTCCCACCAAGGCCAGGGAGGCAAGGGCTGGGAGTTCGGCCTGTAATTGTAGCCAGCTGGGGGAGGGGGTGGACTTGGCTATAAATACTCAGAAGGCTGCTAAGCGCTGCAGCTGTGGCCCAGAGGCTGTGGTGGGCTCAGGGGGAGGGGGCCGGGCGTGGTCTGAAGCTGCTGAGCCCAGCTAGTTGGCCCCAAGGAGGGGGGAGAAGGAAACCCAATTTGAGCAGATAAAATCTGTTCCTAATTAACTGAGGAGCAATACTCAGACTTAAGCTGGCAGAAACTGGCCCTCTGTGAGGGATGATGGTCACTTGGGGAAAGGGCTTCAGCCATGGCACCATGAGAGGGTGGTGACTGTGGGTGGGATTTTGACCTTCTCCCCTGATCTGGAGAAGGAAGGCTCTCTCAGAGTAAGGTCAGTCCTGGCTGTGAGCTGACTCTGTTTATCTGAGGCCCTATGCCTACAGGCCCAAAGACAGGTAATTCCGGCTTTGAGGAGCTAAACAGGTCAGAAAGCACTGAAGGTTCCTACAAAATTATCATCTAAGCCATATGGTAGCTAAATGATTAATGCAAAAGGAAGTTCTCTAGGCACTCTTACTACATCCCATGGACAGTGAAGAGAACAAACAGATATGCCTTAAAGAGAGTGCAGCCAGAGTACTCTTTGGAGGTAAGAATGATGAGACGTCCCCTCACATACTTTGGACTTGTTGCTAGGAGGGCTGGCTATTCTTTGGAGAAGGACGTGATGCTGGGAAGGGTAGAGGGTCGGCGAAGGAAAAAGACCCTCAACCAGGTGAATTGACGCAGTTACTGCTGCAGTGGGCTCCTGTGTGTCAGGAAGTGTGGGGATGGCACAGGATAAAACAGAGTTCAGATTTTTTGTTCAGAGGGTTGCTATGAGTCATGCTTGACTTGACATCACCTAACAACAACAACTGCGCAGCCCCTGTCCTTGAGAGGGGTTAACCACAAAGATTGGAGCTTCCTGGCCCAGGGACCTTCCTATGATGGGTTTGAGAACCCCAACCTATCAAAGGTTATGTACGGTCTTTCCCTAACTACTGTTGTTGGATGTTGTCATTTCCAACTCATAAATACCCAACTACAGCAGAAGGAAACCCTGCCTGTACCGCCCTCAAAATCTCTGCTGAGCTTAAACTCATCATCGCAGACACTACTGTAAGAGATGGGAAACTAAGGCTAAGAGACTAAGGCTCAGAGAGGCAAAGGATTTGCCCAAAGTCACATAGAGTTAGTGACACAGTTACAACTAAAGGCTGGGTCCTTTAACACAAGGGATAGAGTAAGCCAAGAAGGGAATCTGGGCTTAATTCAAAAAAAGTAAGAAAAGAGACAGAGAAAGGCATCTTTGTCCTTTCTGTACAGCACAGAGATGATCTGAGCAATGGCAAAGGCTCTGGGCTGCAAGTGGCTGGGGAGATAGATTTCATCACAGGTGCAGGGGCCGCTCCAAAAGGAAACGTGAGACCCACACAGTGTCAGCAGCCTAGACAGGGCCAGGAGCAGGGTGCCTACTGGTCCTGCAATCTCCCTTAACCTCACAGCACAAGGCAGCTCCAGGCCAGGTCCTTGGCAGGCAAGGCTGGGGCAGGTGCCAGTGAGCAGTGGGCACAGGTGGCTGGGGGGGGGGGCAGGAGCTGTGGGAAGACAAGAAATGGCAGCTGCCCAGCCTGCTCCAGCATAGTTTACATTCCAGTGCCTGGACACAGGGTAGATGAGACTGATGCTGGCCCACTGAGGAGCTCTTGCGTCTGTTACACAGGATCCAGCTTACCAGCAATAGCATTTAAGTACTCTGTAGGTTGAAATATTGTTGTTTCTTCTTGAAAAAGCAGAATAGAAATGCTTCTTAGGGTTTTCAAGACTGTAACCTTGAAAGCATATCGTTAAGCCTAGCTTGAGGTACCTTTGGAAGGGTTTGAACTACTAACCTTTCAGCTAGTAGTTGAGTGCTTAGCCATACGTACCACCTAGAACACCTATAAAGTGAGGAGAGGGTCATAAATTCAGGAACTACTCTTCTGAGGACAGTTCCAGCCAAGTATATGTGGAGTCACACCAGATGTCCCACCTGTCCTCATGGGTTGGTCTCCTGACACATTCCTGGACCTTGGGTTTGTCTAAGCAGGGCTGTCCTCAAATGGTACTTCACCCCCTACCTAACCTGAAGATATTTGGTAAGAATATTAGTTTAAGGCACCTATAGCATCTTCCACAGGCTCCTTTTAACATGTTGACAAGCCTCGCTAGAGACCTTTCTTTGGGGGAAGAGTGGTATCAGCAGTCAAAGGCCTCACCTCTTCCCAGGGCCACAGTTCTCTCTTGCCTTAAAAAGCCAGTTCCTCCAAGTCTCATCAGGTAAATGGCTTCCCAGAACTTCTCCCAGCATACAGATCCTATGTCCAGCAGAGATACAAGGCAGGTCCCTATGCAATTTAACCTGAGTTGGGGAGAAGGCAGAAATCCAGAACCTAACCTGGCAAGGGAGCAGTGGGCAGAGGTAGCAGTGCCAGAGCCTGCAGAGAGGTGGCCATCTCTCATCATTTCTTCTCTCATTTGCAGGAAAAGAAAGGGCAGGAAGTACAGAAGGGCCCAGCTGTGGAGATTGCAAAATTGGACAAATTGTTGAACCTGGTGAGAGAAGTAAAAACCAAGACCTGAGGGCTGCCCTCAGTACCAGCTATTGCTTGAAGCCCCTGACCCTGGTACCTAGCCCAGCCTCAGCACTCAGCATGTGACCCCATCTCTGACCAGGCCCCAGCATTTGTCCTGACCTCTGCACTTTATTCTAGAACTTGGCCTTCAACTATTATTACCCTCTCCCACCTTGCACAAATAAAACTGTTTCTGGAAGCCCATCCCCCAACTTTGATTTGGCACAGGACTCTCAGGAAGAGAAAAATCTCAAGTTAGAGCCATCATTCAATTTATTATCCAGCAAACAACAAGAGGACCAAGGGAGAGGCCCAGTCTGGACACACTCCCATTATTGCCATGTTTTCCAGTCTGCTTCCCCAACTAGAGGTGCTCAACCTAGGAAAAAAGGGTGGTCCTAGTCCTGGCCCTTAGGGTAGAACAGAGTCCATCACTGACCCTAGCACCAACTTATAAACCCCCCACCCTAGGCCCACCTTCCCAGGACTGCTGAGCCCTTCTTGGAGCCAGGCTGGATAGACTGGGCTGCCAGGTCCAGTTCCAGGCAGGCCAGACTTGGAGTTCTGGACCCTAGGCTGGGTGAACTCTTGGATCCTGATTCCAGGCTCTGGGCAGGGTGGACTTAGGTTCCAGGCTTCAGGCTGGGCCAGGGGTCTTCAGGGCTGCAGTAGGTAGCTGCCTTCATGGCTAGGCTTCTGGGGTGGGGGTGCTTTCTCAGGACAAGGGCCAGGGCTGGAGTTAGGACTAGATTCAGAAAGGGAGTCAATGTTGGTAGAGCGAGAATGGCAGGCCCAGCAAAGAATGACCCAGAGCAGCAGCAGCAAGAGGCCTACAAGACCATTGCAGACGATAGCGATGAGGGCCCCTTGGGAGATGGCTGCCCCCATGACGGGCAGCAGCCTTAGATCAGCACAGAGAGTGGAGCTGCCTCAATGGCAAGTCCCATGCCGAGACAGGACTCTGGTGTGACCGGTTTCCAAGGACGCTGTCCTGGCTACACACTTGAGGATTCCTGGTCAGTAGAGATGTCCACCTGTAGTCCTGAGCCTGTCCAGGGTACAGAGCAAAGGAGAGAGTGGTAAGGAGAGAGGAGTGGGTCTAGTAGGAGGAGGGGGTGGGGCAGAGAACCCTCCTCCCACATCTCTGGCCCTCCTGGGTCCCAGCAGGCCCCAACACTCCACAGAGCCGGTGCCCCCATGCTCCCGCCTGGCCCTAGGCACCTAGGTGTAGCTGCAGACTGTATCTCATCCCCAGTGGAAGCAGAGGGCAAGGCCTGGCCCTGCCCACTGAGCTTCCAGTACTCAGAAGCTCTGAGAGTGGGTGTGAGTTAGTCTTAGGCCTCACAGGATAGAGTGTGGCCAGTCTGGTGTGGCCTGGGTGCCTCCCCCATCTCAGCACTTCAGCCAGCCAGCCCAGGAGACCTCCAGAGGTGCCAGCTCACACAGAGGGAACTTTGTGGAGGCCTTGGCAGGCATGTGTGGGTTCTCTGTACCCAAAGCTGGGTACCTGGGTGTGCCTCTCTGTGCGACTCTTTCTCCAGGTCAGGTGCGTGTGTCTGGTTGTCTTACTCTGTCTCCCCTGAGCCTCTGCCTCTGTTTACCCATCTCTGTGTTTGCATGTGACTGTCCTCCTGTGTGTAGCTCTTTATCTCTGTGTCTCTGTGCGCCCTCATCATTCAGTATTGAATGTGTCTCTCTGTGTCTCTCTTCTCTCCGGATCTGTTTCTTTGTGTTTCTATCAATTTCTAGATCTCTTTCTTCCTGTTTCAGTGTCTAAGGGATTTATGTCTCTCTTGATTCCCAGCTGGCAGCTCTCCTGTTCCCAAGGACCTGAGTCTCTTGCTCCTTCCCCGTGGGGGTCTCTCTTGTCCCCTGTGGGTCTCTGGTGTGTCTGCCTTTGTGTCTTTCTCCCAGGCAGTGAAAGTGTCTGTCTCTGTGACGGTCTCCGTCCTTGAGTCTTTGGGTCTCGGCCCCCATCCCCGTGGGGGAAGGCGCCCCTTACCTGAGTTGAGCCCGGTGCACGCCCGCGGGAAGGTCGGGGCAGCAGGATGCTCGGCGCCGACTGAGGCTGTGAAGCTTGCGGGCAGGCGGGGAGTGGGGGGTGGGCGGCGGGAGGCGGGAGGCGGGCAAGGGGCGATGTCCCCTCCCCTGGCCCTCCCCCTCGGCCGCGCAGCCTCCGCCGGCTGCTCCCGCCGCTGCGCGACCGGGGGGAGGGGGGAAGCCTCTGCCGCGGGCGGTCTGCGGCGAGCAAGCACCTCCTCCCCCTGGGGCGGTGCCTCCTCCGCCGTGTGGCTGCTCCCTCGGCGCCGTTCGGCTGTGTTCGGCTAGGCTCGGCTGGGCTCGGCCGGGCTCGGCCGACAGCAGAATCAGCGAAGACCCCCGCCTCCTGTGAGAGTCAGAAGCCGAAGGCCTGCCGGGGCGGGGCCATTCCTGCGCCGCTGCAGCCATCCAATTGGCTAGCTGCGTCAGGCTCCCCCACCATTGGTTGTGTACTGGGGCTGGTCCGCCCCTTGTACAGGCTGGCTTTGGGCTGAGGGTTGAAGAGGCTATCCAGTCTTGATACCTCCCAAGAGTGGAACCCCACTTTGTAAGATATCTTGCACCTGCCGCACCTGGAAATACTGACTATTCAACATCTGAGAAAGGTCTCCAAGTCTGGGACAGGTCTCCTTCCCCACTTGGTGGACAGCACTGTGTCTCCATACCTGGGAGGATACTAAAAAGCTCCTCGTCTTGAATTTCTGTATTCCCTTGAAGTCTCACTCCCACCTGGGAATGGGCTCTGCTTCTCCACTTTAAAGGGTTTGTAGTTGGTACTACATTCCCTGCCCCTGGGAGATTCCTTCGGTACACACTTACTGAGTTCCCGCTTAGTGTTGGCTTGGGTTTTTTGCTGTGCTGCGAGGGCGGGGACAGTGGGGCTGGAACAGAGTAATGAGATGGCTCAGCCCTGCATGGAATAGAACCAGGAATAGTGTAGAGAGTGAGTCCATTCTAGAAGCTTTCCTAAGAGAAAGATCAACTTGAGAAGAAGCACAGATGGAAGAAAGGCTTTCCTATCCCCGACCGTCATATGTCTGATTCCTCCAGGTCTGTTCTGGTCCCTCTTTTCATTCTTTGCTCTATATTCTCAAACGATGATTACATCCTTGCAGTGACGATTCCATTCTTGCAGTGATGATTACTTACTTTCTTGAAGCTATTTGGTGAAGACCTCAGGTGCTCCTAAATGCTAGACTTAGATAGCCAAGTGCCTAATGGAATCATGGGTTCTTTTTTTTTTTCTTTTTTTTTTTTTCTTGGAATCATGGGTTCTTGGTCCTGCCATTTAACTAGTTTTGTGAGTTTGAGACATTATTTCACTTTTCTTAGCCTCAGCTTAGACGGAGCCCCACGTAAAATAATTATAGTAATATGATTATGGTAATAGCTAGCTCTCAGGATGATGGTTCACTAATTCAGTATACCAAATGAGCCACGTTTTGGCAGATATGCTGACAAATTTGGCAAATACCTTTAGCCACATGACTAAGGCACCCTTAGTTTAAACTGGCTGATTTTTCCCCCCTCAAAAGCAGATTACTACCAAGTACTCTATGCAGACATTAGAAGAATGATTTGGACTCATAATGTGGAAAAGAGAGAGTAAAGGTGTTTGAGTGTAAAAGCAAGCAGTAATAAAGAGATGAAATGATGCAGAAGATTAGGAGTAGAGAGTATTGAGGATATGTGGGAGCTACAACTGGCAAGTATGAGAGACCTATAAGAAATGAAGGGTAAGAGAAAGGGAAATGTGTTTGACACTGGTAGGGAGGGAATTCAAGTATCTAGCATATAGACAAACCAGTCTGAGATTCAGGAGAGAGGTCCAGGCTGGTGATAATATGTTGTGAATTATCAGAAATCACCTAGCGAAAGTAAAGACTGGTTTAAACCAAAAGAAAACTTTCTAATCATATACTAAAACCCAAAGGCAAAGTGCCTCAGGGACAATGGGATGAAGAGACTTAAAATCTATAAGGGGGGAAGCTATCCATTATGTTGTTGTTGTTGTTATGTGCCGTCGAGTCGTTTGCGACTCATAGCGACCCTATGTACAACAGCCCTAAACCCTGCTCTATCCTGTGCCAATCGCATTGCCTCTGACACACCCATCCCGATTACCCCAGTCACTGAATCAATCCACCTCATAGAGGGTCTTCCCCTTCCCCTCCTGCGCTGTCCCTCCACCCTCCCAAGCATGAAGTCCCTCTCTAAAGACCTGTCTCTCCTTACAACATGTCCAAAGTATGTCAGACGAAGCCCCAGAATCTTTGCCTCCAAGAAGTAGCCTGGTTTAACCCTCTCTAGGATGGATCTGTTTGTTTTCTTGGCAGTCCATGGAGCATTCAATACTCTTCTCCAGCACCACAGCTCAAAGGTATCAATTCTCCTTCTATCCTCCCTAGTCGTTGTCCAACTCTCTGATGCATAACAAGTGATTGCAAAGACCATGGCCTGTATCAGATGCACCTTAGTCTCCAGAGAGACACCGTTGCTCTTGAGTACTTTAGAGAGGTCCCTAACAGCAGACTTTCCCATCGCAATACGTTTTTTTATTTCCCGACTGCTGGGGGGAATTCTCCACTACTCATCTGTATTACTTTCTATTATTTTTCTTTTCTCCTTCCTCCCTTTTCCTGAGCCTATGTCATCTCCTCACTCACACAGTTGCCTTCCAGTGGTCATCTAGTCAAAACATGGTGAAAACCACTATTTAAGACCATCCTTACAGTCTTAATGTCTCAGTATCTGAAGAGATACTGGCTTTTTTTTCGAGTTGCAGTACTTGATGGGAACTTAGTTGAAAGTTCTCTGAATGTCTCAGCTTAATTAAAGGCTAACTTCTGGCTCAATCAACTGTGTTCAAGGATAAAGATTAAATGTACTAACATAGCCCACATTATAAACCTGTTGACAATGTGGGGGCTAGGAGAAATTTCCAGTAAAAGAGTGATCCTGAAAAAGAAAAATGCTTGCTACTTACTATAGTGCAGCCCTTAGTTGCCCAATACAAACACACACATGAGTTTCAGGTATATATGATTCTGGAAAAGCCCTCACCTAAATAATCCTAGGGAATTCTGGTGACCTAGTGGGTAAGGAGTTGTGCTGCCAACCCAAGGCAAACAGTTCAAATCCACTTGCTGCTGTGAGGGAGAAAGACTGGCAGTCTTCTCCCAAGTGATTTACAGCCTCTGAAAACTTGCTTGTAGGATCAGCTATGAGTCAGTTCTGAGTCAAAGGCATACAAGAACAACAAAGGAGAATCCTACCATCCCTCTATACATTTGCCAATACATTCATTTGCTCATCAGTAGAGGACAGTTAATGACACATCCAGCCACTTCTTCTGGAAGTTCTATTATTCCTGTGTTATTGTTACTGATTGCCTTCAAGTCGAGCATGACTCGTAGTGGCCCTATGAACAAAAGGCCTGAAGCCCTTCTACAACAATCGACATTTATCAAAGTTCATAGAGTTTCCAGAGGCATGTCATTTAGGAAGTGGATGCCACTCCTGCTTCCACTATTCTTCAAATAAAGGGTCTTCCAATAATATCCCACCTGCCCTAGATGTGAATATGGCTCTTAATAGTTATGCTATTTTTGTTTCAACTGCCTTTGAATTACCTTTTAAATTACTTTTTTTGTTATTTTCATTAGCATTGTGTTTCTTATGATCATTCGCATTCATTGTGTCTTATAAAATTAATCACCATTGATCTGTGCCCACATTTAGCTGGCTTTTCAGATCCCCACTGGATCTCTCCTAACTCCTTTACCTCCTCCCTTCACTCATCAAACTTAGCAACCCTGTGATTTCCTCCTTCAATTACTTTTAAATAACTCCTCCAGAAAACTTATTGGGCATCTGTTGACTCACCTTGTTGGCTGTGGAGTTTCTAAGCTATTCTAGCTGCCTCAGGCTTTGGTTTTGTCCATGGGAATGACATACCCCTCCCAACATGCAGAGAGAACCGTAATGGAAGCTTTCTTTGTGAGGGATTGTACTGATTGGCATTACACTTTCAGTTGGTATTTTAAGGATTATCCTAGTATTGAGCAATCACAAGTCTGCATTTATGAGGATTAGCTGAGGTTTGGGGTTCTCCCCCATCAGTTGGTTCAGTTTTCTTAAAACCATAATTAGCTGCCTGTCAATCTCATTTGGGGGGATTCCATTTGCTAATATATATTTCACTGATTCTAAGGCTCATATTTTTCTTCTGGTTCCAATAACTGAAATAAAAATGTGTCTTTCAGTTGATGGCATGTAATAAGTTTTTTAGTATCACTTTTTTCCCCTTTAGTTAAACCAAACTCTAATTCACTGCTATAGCATGGGAACTGACTCCAGCAGGTCTTCAGTTTGTAAACTCAGGGGAGGAGATTGTCTATCCTTCTCCTGAGGAGCCACTGGTGAATTTGAACAGCCAGAAAGGTTAGCAGAGCTATTCCCTATGGACTATGCCTCCAAAGCTCCCTTCCTCCTAGTAGTTCATAAAATTACCAGCCTCTTAGAATTGATCAAATCTGAGATTTATTAAATACAGTAATTTTATCAGGCAAGGTTCTGTTCAAAAAAGAATAGAAGCCACTCTGGATAGTTAAAGTAGGAAAAGGATTATTAAAAACTACTTAGTTCATAATTGTTGAGAGGGCTGAAGAAAACCCAAACCATACCACATAGTCCAATGAGGAAACCACAGCCTTTGCCACTTGAAATACAAAGCACCAAGAGCTCAATTGGATTGCCAGTTGTTAGAGGTTCTGGAAACATTTCTGTGGCAGGGGAAAAAATAATATAACACTAGACAACCACCCCTGGTACCACTGCCATGTCTAAAAGCTGGACTTTTATGTTACTACCGATAACAGCAGAAACTAAAGTCCCATGTCCATCCTGCTTTTTCTTTTATCAGTTAGAATGAGCTGGTGATGATGATGGAGAGACTGTGGCATTATTGTAAAGAAACTGTGGCAAGGTGTGACTTGAGGCTTCTTGTGTTTGTGCTGGCCACAGTTAAAGGATTGGGCTGTTCTTGATGGATGTTTGAAGGAGAAGCTGACTTATAACTGCTCTGAAGCAAACCCTGCCAGATGATTTGGATTTGATTGATGAATTGAAACTAATTGAGGAATTGTGTCATAGGACTGTTGGGATAAACTTGGACTTGTACTGTGAGATAGTCTTAGCTTCCCCCAATCTCCAACTTACTTCTCTAATAAGCCCCATAGAGTCTGTGAGTCAATAATGAATAAATGAACCTTTTGCTGCTGGAGGAGCTCTAGAGGCATCATGGGGCTGGGCTATGGGCTCTTCATCTGTTTTCTGCTCTGGAGTAGTGAAGAGCTGTGCTATTGTTACTCCTTCTGGTCCTTTTAGAAAGATGCTCATGGACCTGTACCACAGTATACCACTTTCAGCTCATTAGACAACACCCAAAATATGTGAGTTGACATTATAATACAGCAAATAACTCTCATTGATAAAGAATTGGAACAGACTCTTAACTGATCCTCCACTGGATTTCTGAGGCCATAAATCACACACAAGAGGAAATTGCCCATTTTTCTCCCACAGAGCAGTTTGAACCACCAGAGAGGTGCCACCTTTGTGTTAGCACCGCTCAAATGTAAACCTACAGAGAAGGCACATATTTATCTGACTCCTAACAATCTGGCTCATGGTGAATTATGAATGGCATTGAGAAGAATGGGACTTACAGAGCACTTAATTGTGCACATTCAACACCTGTGCATAGACCAGCAAGTAGTTATTTGAACAGTACAATATATAAGGAGCTCAGATGACTTAGGGGTAAGAAGGTGTGCTTCAAACATGGAGGCATATAGTTTGAATCTCTCTGTGGGAGAAAGATGGATAGTCAATTGCTGTGCAATTTACTACTTTTCAAAACCTGCTGGAGGGTTAGCTATGGGTCATTTCTGACTTGACAGTACATAACAATAACAGCAATTCAGTGTAAATCTAGAGTAAATAATTCAAGAAGCTGGACTACATTAAACAGAATAGGGTATCAGGACTGGAGGAAGACTCATAAACAGCCTGTGTTATGCAGATGATACAACCTTGTTGCAGAAAGCAAAGAGGATTTGAAGTACTTTCTAAAAAAAGGTCAAAGACTAGTTCAATATGGATTACACCTCAATATCAAGAAAACATAGGACCATTAGACAACAACATGATTGTTGTTGTTGTTGTTGTTGTTGTTGTTGTTAAATGCTGTCGAGTCGTAGGCGACTCTATGAACAAAAGCCCTCAACACTTGCGTGACTTTTATCCTTTGTCCAGGTTCATAGGATTTCCAGATGCAAGCTATTTACAGAAGTGGATGCCACTCCGGCTTCCAAGCTTGTTTTAATCGGGGAGCTTCACCAAACACTGTCTATCATGGGTAATCATTATTGCTTTTGAAGTCAGGATTGAAAAACTGTCCTTATCTTGTTATGCTTATTCTGTTGTTCCCTAATCTGTATGCAGACTAGAGAACCCATTTTTGGATAATCCATTTGCTATCTTGATTTATCACTACCATATCTTCAGGTGCTTCAACTTCAGCATCCACATGATCTGAGACACAAGAGACAGCAGTTTGTAGTTTAACTTCATTGCTTTGCAACCACATAAACAGAATATCCAGGTTCCCAGCTGGAATCGGGAGATTTCCATTGTCTCCCTACATACCTCAGCTTGGCCAGAGTTTTACTTTAAAGTCTGTCATTTAGAACAACATTTCACTATTGGTACTCAATTTTTATGTTACAAATAAAAGAAATCCAACTCAAACTAGGTTAAGGAAAATAATTTCTTTTTTGAAAAGGTTTTTTGCCTCATGGAATCCTAGCATAAGAATATCACCACAACCTGGAAGCAACTGGATCTGGGAACTTGAGACTCTCCCTCTACTGCTCATCTTGGTTCATTTCTCCTTTCTCCTCCTCTTTCTCCTCCTTCTCATCCTCCTTCTCCTCCTCCACTTCCTTTCTCTCTCTCTCTCTCTCTCACACACACACACACACACAATTAGACTTTAGAACAAGGAGGTTGTTGCTTATCTTGGTAAGAAGTAGTTCTTTCCAATAGGTATTTGTTGTTGTTGTTGTTAGGTGTCATCAAGTCAACTAGTACTCATAGCAACTCTATGAAAGATTAATCTGAGCCTTGTCCTGCCTCTCCTGTGCCATGCTCATCATCTCTAATATATTTGAGCCCATTGTTACAGTCACTGTCAGTCCACCTAGTTGAGGGCCTTCCTCTCTTTTACTGACCCTCTAGCTTTCTAAGGGATAACCTTTCCCAAGAACTGGTCCCTCTTAATAACATGCACAAAGTATGTTATTTTCACTATCCTGCCTCCAAGGAACACCCTGGTTACACTTGCTTCAGACATATTTGTTTATTCTTTTAGCAGTCCAAAGAACATTCATTATTCTTTTTCAATACCACAGCTCAAGAGCATCACATCTTCTTCTGTCATCCTTATTCATTCTCAACTTTCAAATACATAGCAAGTAATGGAAAAAACCTTGTTTTGTATCATTTGCATCTTTAAACTGACATCATTGCTCTTCAGCGCTTTGGAGAGGTCCTGGACAGCAGATTTTCCCAGTGAATACATCTTTTGATTTCTTTACTGCTGGTAACAAAGGTGTTGATTGTGAATCCAAATAAGATGAAATCTTTGACAATTTCAGTCATTTTTCCATCTCCCATGTTGTTGCCCATTGGCCCAGTGGTGAGGATTTTTCTTTTTTTAAAATTTTATTTTATTATTTATGTGTGTGTACCCTCAGAACAAATCTGACTGGTACAGGAGGAGATTGTTTCTCCATCTCCAGCAGAGCATCTGGTGGATTCAAACCATGCACCTCTGGGATTGCAGAGCTTGCTGCTTTCTGTTTTCTTGATGTTGAGGTATAATTCATGTTGAAGGCTGTAGACTTTGATCTTCAGCAGCAAGCATTGCAAGTCCTCACTTTCAGGTAGCAAGGTTGTGTCATTTACCTAATGCAGATTGTTTATGAGTCTTCCTCTGATTCTGATGGTACCTTCTTCATAAAATCCAGCTTCTTGAATGGTTTTCTCAGAATACAGATTGAAGGTATGGAGAAAGACTATACCCCTGACACACACCTTTCTTGATTTTAAACCATACAGTATTCCCTTGCTCTATTCTGACAACAGCTTCTTGGTCTAGGTATAGGTTTTACAACATAATTAAGTGTTCTGGTCCCATTCCTCTCAATGTTAGCCATAATTTGTTGTGATCTATACAGTCAAATACCTCTGCATAGACAATAAAACACAAATAGATATCTTTCTGGTATTCGCTACTTTCAACCAAGATCCATCTGACGATATCAGCAATGACATGGCTGGTGCCACAGCCTCTTTGAAATCCAGCTTGAATTTCTAGCAGTTCTCCGTCAGGGTTTTTGTTCTTTTGGCAGTGGATATTCTGATCTAGCCACCTGGGGATAATCTTCAGTTGTTTTTTGTTAGGTACCATTGAGTTGAGGATGGTTCAGTGCACCCCTATGAATAACAGATCTGAACCCTATTCTATCCTGCACCATCCTCCTCATCTCTGACATATTACTGTAGTCACTGTGCCCATCCATCTTGTTGGGGGTCTTCCTCCCTTTCTCTGACCGTCCACTTCTCCAAGTATGATGTCTCTCTCCAAGGAATAGCTCTTTCTAACAACATGCCCAAAATATGTGAGATGAGGCCTCACCATCCTGGCTTCTAAGGAGCACTCTGACTGCTCTTTGTCCAAGATGTATCTGTTTGTTCTTTTGGCAGTCCATGGAATGTTCAGTACTCTCTTCCAACACTACAACTCAAAGACATCAATTCTTCTCTAATCCGTATTCATTGTCCAGTTCTCAGACGTGATTGAAAAGACTTGGGTCAGGTGCACCTTGGTCTTTAAATTGACATCATTGCTCATCAGAACTTTGGAGAGGTCCCTGACAACACACTTTCCCAATGCAAAATGCCTTTTACATTCTTGAATGCTGGTACTATGTGAGTTCACTGTGGATCCAACTAAGATGAAATCATTGACAACTTCAATTTTTCCTCTCCATCTGTCATGATGTTGCTTGTTGATCCAGTGGTGAGGATTTTTGTCTTCTTGATGTTAAGTTGTAATCCATATTGAGGGATGTAGTCCTTGATCTTCTGCAGTAAGTGCTTCAGGTCTACTTCTCTTTCAGCAAGCAAGGTTATGTCACTTGCATAATGTAAATTGTTGATGAGTCTTCCTCCAATCCTGATACCATATTCTTCTTCATAAAGTCTAGCTTCTCAGATTATTTGCTCAGCATACAGTCTTCAGAAGGAAAGTGAAAATGCCCATGATATGTGGTGGAAGTCATTTGAGTGGTTTCAAGAGTGTAGAGTAGGTGCAATATAGATTATTCTTTCAAGAGTCCTGATGAAAAATTATGACGAAAGAGGCTAAATACTGAAGGACTAAAGTCAGTAAAGTTGTTTTGTTTTTATTTTAAAAAATTATTACATGTTTTTTACATGGATTTGTTTAATACTGCTAAGAAGAAATCAAGATAAAGGACATAATTAAGGTCTGGTTTTATCTTATTGTTCCCTGTTGTTGTTTGCCGTCAAGTGGAGCGTGACTCATAGTGACTCTATGAACAAAAGATCTAATGCCTTTCCATAACTGTCGTCATTTCACCAAGTTCATAGAGTTCCCAGAGGCATGTGGTTTAGGAAGTGGATGCCACTGCTGCGTCCAAACCTGTTTTACAAACTGGGAGCTCCACCAAACACCGTCCACATTAGGAAGCCATTCTGGTATTTGATACCCCAATGGCACAAAGTTCCGCTTCACAGAAACCCACTTACTTCATACTGCACATTGACAAAGAGTAATGTACAAAGTGGAAGAGTGTTCCTCCAGATATAACAGCACTAGTTTCACTTAGCAATGTTTAAGTGTCATCAAGTTGAATACAACTGAGAGTAAGTTTTGCACAAAAGACCTAAACTCTGTTCTATGACTACATCATTCCTGTACAGAACTCTCTACTATAACTACCATTATTTCTGTACATGTAAGGAGTTTAGAGAGTTTGTAGAGTTTCCAGAGGCATCTAGTTTTAGGAAGTGGATGCCAATCCTGCTTCCCAGCATAACTCAGTCTGGAAGCTCGTCCAAACACTGCACATAATGGGTAACCATCATGGTATTTTTCAAGACTATGAAACAGTGTGCAGCGTCACAGCAACACAAGTTGTTCAGTTCAGCAAATAGAAGATTGCTGTGTCATTCAAGGAGTACTCATTCGAAAATTAATAAATTTGGACTGAGGACGGCAAGTCCATCCAGATCAGCATCCACAAGTGTCAAAAAGCCACACTCCCAGAGTGGAGTCTTCCAGGCCTCCACCGGCACTCACCCCCTACTCCTGCGGGGTTTTAAGCTAACTCCTTTGAGCGGACTTGAACCCTAGGCAAAGGCTGAGGGATTTCCTAACTATACCTGGCATAGATAATCACCAACAGAAATCTGTACCTGTTCAAAAGAAAATTAATTTATAAACATAAATACCTTTGGATAAGAAAGTCAATACCTCTAAATTTCCATTTTCAAGTTCTCTACAATGTAGAGCATTATCAATATCAGTACATCCTGGTGGGTCCACACTGCAAGCAGACAGATGCCTCAGGTCTTCTCGGTTTTTCATATCCTAGGTAGTACGTATCAGGCAGGAAGGACAAGGGAGGAAAGCCTTAGCTAAAGGTGTGAACCTTTCAAACTTTCCCCAGGCTATAATTGGAGAGTAGGGCAGTGAGGAGGTGACTTGTCTGAGAACGTGTGGGGCAGTTTGGGTAGCACCTAGGGGCACAGACAGAGAGGCCATGTATAGAGAACAAGGGGTCCTAAGGCTTCCACCAATCCCTGGGGTGCAGGGACAGGGTGGAAACTTAGTGGCTATACTCATAGACAGGCAAACCTATTCATGTGACTGACTTTCTGGTATCAGAATTATTCCTATAGCTGCCCCTGCCCACCTATTCACACTTTGCATCAACCCCACTTTCCCACCACCTCTGTCACTCAGACACAGCTCCCACCTCCTGCCCTCAGAGCCATCCCTGAAGCTGGAAGCTGGCTCACTGAGGTCACCTTCAACCCCCTTCTCACATCCAATGGATACTTTTTAGTTCTTTGACAGCTGCCAAGCAGTTGCTCCCTTCTTGAAATTCAATCTTCCCTTCTCTTCCATGAAGCTACTCTCTCTGGAGATATTTATTCCTCCTCCTAAAACAACAACTATTGTTTATTAACTATCTGGTCTCTGTCACAAGGAGCTCAAGTGGCATAGTTTGTAGTGTTGCACTGCTAACCAGGCCATCTCCCATCGCTGGCTTTTCAAATCCACTCCATCAGAGGCTCTGCTAGAGAAAGACCCACCTCCTCCTCCTCCTCCTCCTCCTCCTGTTAAGATTTACAGCTTTGGAAATGTGATGGAGGGTTGCTGTGACTTGGAATAGGCTCAGTGGCAAGGAGTTTCTTGAGCTTTGAGTCTTTGTCAGAGCTTTAGATTCATCATGGATAAATCTCACTTGTATGCAAGACAGGTCAGATGAGCAAACTGAGGCTGAAGGCAACCAAGAAACTCTTTGTTCCAAGGTCCTGTAGCGTTAAGTGATCGCTTCCAGATTAGAATTCTAACTTGCCACTTTACCTTCAACTCCATCATGTCGTCTCCCTCGCCTCTGTGGCTCTTCCTCAGCATCTTTTGTGAACTCTGTTCTCTAAGCTCACCGTCCTCTCCTCTCACCTCCTTAAGCTACCTCCCCTTTACCTGTGGCTTCAGTGCCCATTTCTGTGCTGACAAATTCATCATCTCTTTAAATCCTTACAAGCCTGTGGGTTTTGATCTGTCGTTCACAAAATCCCTATGAGTTGTCACTTTGACAGCTCCTAAACCAATGTTGCTGCAATAGCAAAGGATCACAAATTTAGGGGCTTAAAACAACACAGGTTTATTCTCTTAAGAGTTCTGAAGGTCAGAAGTTCAAAGTCAAGTTCAGTAGGTTACAGTCAGGATGTGAGCAGGGCTGGTCCCCTCGGGAGGCTCTCAAGACGAGAATCTATTTTCTTGTCTTTTTCAGATCTAGTGGCTGCCTGTATTCATTCACATGTGGCCTTTTTCCTTCATCTTCCTTCATCGGTGGTGCACTCATCACTAAAACCTCGTGTTCCATCATCCCAGTCATTGCCTTTTCCTCTACACCGTCTCCTCCTGCTTCTCTAAGAGCCACGTGATTGCATCAGGTTCATCCTGCTAATCCAGGATAATCTTCCCCAAGTCAAGATCCTTAAATCAGTCATACCTGTATAGTCCCATTTGCAATATAAAGTAAGATATGTTATAGACATATTTGGGGGCCATTATTTAGTTTACCTTCCTGAGTTGTGCAATTTGTATTCAGTCACTAACCAAAAAGTTGGCAGTTTGAATCTATCCCATGACACTACAGAAGGAAAGCCTGTACATGGCACGTCTTTAGCTTCTGTTACTGAACAATACCTTGGAAAACATTCACTGAATGTTCTCTTTCTTAAGCAACTTGCTTTTTTTGTTTCACTGATTCACTCACTGCCAACAGCTGCATAGATTCAAACGGCTGGTCGTTCGGCATTCATCTGGAACCAACTCATAGCTGACCCTCCAGGGTTTTTGGAGGCTATGAATCACGTGAGAGGAGACTGCCCATCTTTCTCCCTCAGAGCAACTGGTTGATCAGAACCATCAGAAAACGGCAGCCTTTGGGTCAGCAACACAGCCTCCTACAGAGCAGGCCACTGGACCTCCCTCTCTAGAAATTGTTGTTGTTCTCATGTGCTGTCAAGGCAGAACAGACTCACAGCTGATCTTCCAGTGAGTTTTCAGAGGTTGTAAATCACACAAGAGCGAGCTCTGCTAGTCTAGTGGTAAGAAGTTGTGCTGCCAACTCAAAGACAGGTGGTTTTGATCCACCAACTGCTTCAAGGGAGAAAGATGGATAGTCTTGACTCTGATGTGACTTACTGCATCTGAAAATCTGCTGGAGAGTCAGAAATGAGTTGATTCTTACTCAGTGGTACATAACAACAACAAATCACATAGAAGGACATAACCATCTTTCTCCTGTGGAGCATGAAATATTCCCACTTTTTCCTTAAAGTTTAGTAACGATATCAGTATATGTCATAATGTCAGTTATTCTGTATTCGCTTTTCTAGTATGCCATTTTTTAATCTAAATGTTCCATTTTTTTTCATTTCAGGGTAAGTCTGGGTTTGGATTTGGTTTTTTAAAAATTTCATGCCTTAATATCATCTTCTGTTCCATTTTTGGAACTTTGAGGCTGCCAGTAATTGTGCTTATGCTAGCTTGCCTGTGTCCTATTATCTTTCTTCTCTTTAATTGCTCTACTGTCTTTATCTTTTCCCACCACATTTACTCTCACAATCACAATCCTTTCCTACACACAATTACTTTAATTCTCAGCTGTATCTTTTCCTTTCTTTGTTGTTTCTGGTTTATTTATTACATCTCTAATGGTATTATTTGGGCCTTCTGTTAATTTTTTCTTAGATCTGTAATTTCCCTTTTCATTTCCTTCTATTGTCTCATTGTCTTGTTTTTGAGTTCATATCCTATTGATTTCACATCACGCTGAAATCCTTTTTCAGCAGGAAGAGCTTACCAGGAATCTGCTTTGACTTCTTTGGTAGTATCTCCTTCTAGCCTGGGTTCGTCATCTATTTTCAACATTCTGTCTTCCTTGTTGTCTCTCCCCTCTTTTCCTCCTTTCTGCCTATAACTTGGCTATAGTTTGTGTGCCTAAAAGCCACACCACTTCCTTTCCCTTTGCACCTGTTTACCATGGCTGGTGTTTCACTGACCTCTCCTTGCTCTGGAGCATAAATAACTCCTCTATGAGCATCTCCCTGGTTTTTTTCTGGACCAGTTTGTCTTCCCCTGGGAATTATGGTCTAAAACCTGCCAGTTGTTTTTGATTCTCTCCTCCCCTGTGGCCTGAGGGTGGTTTAGATTGGGCAGCCTTCTGACCCTGATGGGGCTTGAGTGCTGTCTCTCTTCAGAGACCTTGTTAAATATTGTTCCAGACCTATGGGCACTTGGGGTGGGCGGGTCAGAGTGCTCAGAATGCAGAACAGAGCCTGGTCCTTTCCTGTAGGCTTTGGCTTCTTCAGTAACCTACACCCCCCCTCCCCCCCGAAGATATCCAGTCAGGGAAGCTCTTCTTGCCTTTGCTGCAATCTTATGGAGAGGCGTAAGGGCTTCCATTCACTAAGGCTTTTTACTAAACGTTTCCTGAGGCTATCTACTCACCTCACAGTTCCCTGCTTTTGGGTTACTAGTTTTTTAGAATTCTTAACATTTTGTTGGCTCATCTTTGCTTGACACTGCTCTTAGGGGTGCATTTAGGAGAGCACTCATGCATTGCACCAGAATCTTTTGTTACTTACATTGGCTATCTCTTTTTCTTTTTCTTGTTGTGTACCGTCAAATCAGATCCGACTGGCACAGGAGGAGATTGCCCCTCCTTCTCCAGTGGAGCATCTGGTGGATTTGAACTGCACGCCTTTGGGATTGCAGCACAGCTTCTTGCCAGTAGGCCACCAGAGCTCCCTTTGGCTATCACATTTTAACGTTTACAAACATAATTTCTTTTCAATGTTTCTGGTTTGTTTTATCTTAGTTACTGCTCATTTTGTTCACGGGGAGAATTCTGTGATGGCTTCACTCTGCTGTCCTTACTCAGAGATCCCCATTGCTGACTTGTCTATGTCTTTCCCCTTCAGCCCCTCCTCTGGACAAGTCCCAGGCATACAATGCCCTAAGTCTTTCCACTTCCTGAGACAAGGACTCCAGGATTAGGCCTTCGCATACCAGGGTGTTCACTGCATTTGGAAAAGAGGATGAGCAGGGCATGTTTCATGGAGGCAACCGTCAAGTCTGAGGGATCTCAGATGCTCCACAGAGGGCTTCCTAAGTGGCACACAAAATGTAGGAAGCCGTGGTGGTAGGAAAGTTCAGGAACATGGATTGGGAAACAGGGAGGAATCCATGTGGCAGGAATCCCAGTTGAAGGGAACAGGAGATGAGCTGGAGGGTGGCAGGTAGGGCCTCATGTGCAGGTCGTCATGGGGGCTGCCCTTATGTTTTATCAGAGCACGGGGCTCCTGTGTATGGAAACTTAGGGAGTGCTATGCTGCGCAGGTCTGGCAGTTGGGAAGCTCAGCTCCTGTCTTCCTCATCCTCAGCCCCTCCCAGGAACCTCCTCTGACTGCTCCACTATCCTTTACCCTGAGGAGCCAAGGTTCTTCTGTCTTTCCTATAGCCTCAGATAAGGCCACACCAGGCACACTCTCCACATCCTGACCTCATGGGACCAACGTATCCCTGGTCACCTAGCTACATGAAGCCATAAATGCCAAATTGCACATAACCACAACTCACATGGGATAGCACAGCAGCGCCAGCTGGGCACCGGTGGCACCTCACCTTGCACCCAGCTCCACCCAGTCAAGCTCCCTTTCTGGGCCCTCTGCCTGTGAGTCTCCTGAGAGCCTGCCCTGCCCCCTGGCGGTCACTCACTCACTCACTGCCCTTCTGGAAGGACCCTCCCCACTCACCCTTACACACTCAGTCCTTGTCCAAAGAAACTTCCTGGAAGTCTCTTCCCTCAGATTGGCCCTGCCAGGAAGACCTTCTCAGAGGGGATGACCAATTGTCTTATGTGCCTGAGTCTGAAGAGTTTCCCAGGATGTAAGACATGGTGTCAACACCAGGAAAGTCCCAGGCATACCAGGACTAGCTGGTCACTGTCATCTTGGATCCTTATGCCTTCAGATGAGTCTCCCTCTCAGATAAGTTTCCTTCAGACACTCTATCAGACTATTCCTTTTAAATATGATCTCTTCAGAAGACTGTCAAAGACATTCTCCAGGGGATAATGATCTTTCTCAGGGTTCCAGCCCACAAGGTAGTGAGCTCACTAGCTCAACTGCTGGGCACTGAGAAAGCAGATTGTGGGACTTGTGGGACAAGTAAACAATAAGCCCAAAGTAGCGCTGGTCTGGATACAGGAATGAAGGGCAGGCGGGTGGCCGAGAGAGGGCAGCAGAAGCCAGGACAGCCCCCTTCTAGGCCAAAGGCAGCTTGCTGGCCACAGGCTGGGGCAAAGGGGTGCAGAAAGGAGCAGGACTGACAGGAGTTAGGGAAGAGGGACAGAGAGATGGAGATGAGATGGTGGAGACAGATGCAGGTAGAGACATACTGGGAAAGAGACAAAGTAAGATGCAGAGTCAGGAGGACAGACAAGACACACATGCAGAGATCCAGAGGTGCGGCAGAGACTCAGAGAAACACAGAGACCAGAACAAAGACATATGCAGAGATGGGAAGGGACAGTGAGAGCGAGCTGCGGCAACAGGTGTGGGGACGTTGAAGAGAGGTGGGGGCAGAGATGATCCAGCATTGTAGGAAAGGGCTCATGAGGCAGAGCTGCACTGGCAAATCAGGTAGACAGGGGCCTAACAGGCCAGACCATAGCAGGAATCCCCCCACTCCAGTGTACCTGGTGGGAGCAAAGAGAACTAGCGGACACAAAGGCAGGGCCACTGTGCACACTGAGCCCAGGATCCAAACCTCCCCCATCAGCCCCCCAGTGGTGTTTTCATTCTCTGGGTTATGTTTTAACTCCAAGAATTGATGTCTGTGCTTATCCCAGTTCCCCAGAATCACCACTGGGAAAAACCAGATGTGGAGGGACAGTACTTGAGGGAGGCAGTACTAGACTGTCAGCTAAGAATCTCCAAGGCGAGCAGCCTCTGCGGGGTCAAAGGGCCGAGACCCCCAAGATGGAATGACTCCCCCTGAGCCTGTCCAGTCATAGACATGACACCAACTTCTAACCACCTGGGAGCTTGGGACAGGGCCTGTCTGTCTCTAGGGAGCTGGAGTTGGGGGCAGGGAGATGCCTCTGAGGCTCAGCAGGCCCCCTCCCCTCTATCTCCCCAGGCCTCACATAATTGCTTTCCCATGTTGTTAATGGAGGCCAGATTGCTGATGCCCAAGTCCTGGGTGGGCGGCGGGTGGGTCAGGGCTGACCAAGACTCTCACTGCAGAAAGGCAACACAGGGTGGAGAATCCCTGGTCTCTACCCATTCACCCCAAGGATGGAGAAGGCTTACTGTAGAATAATACAATGTCCCTGGCAAGAGAGATGGTAGCCCCATTGTTTCTACCCCTCTGGACCTGGAATACAGGATCAGACCTGGGCCCCCTTTCACAGGAACGGGACAGGTACACTGGCGTTAAGATACATCTCCAGGCCACCTGGAGAAAGGCAATCCTGGAATGAAAAGCTATGTGCTCCCCTCTCAAAGGCTATTTTACGTGAGAGCCCTGGGCCTCTATGCCCTTTGCTGTCCATGAGACTCCCACCCGGAACATTCCTCTTGTCTGCTCATATCTGACCAAGAGGAAAGCCAGGTATTTTCACTTTCAGGCCCTTCACCAGCTCCCCACTTAAAGAGTCTATGCTCTACCAGGGCCTGAGCCAATCACTGTGGTCCATGTGGCCTGATGTGAACAGTGGTGTCTTATGTTCTGTCCCCAGAATGAGAAGGGTTTGTAAGGGGGAGAGGGGTGTCTGGATGCATACAGCAGTTCTCCCTGTTGTTACAAGTGTACCCCCTGCTGTTGTGAACTGGAATCAGAACTGACTCATAGCTGACCCTCCAGCGAGTTTTCAGAGGCAGTAAATGGCACAGGAGGAAACTGCTCATCTTTCTCTCAAGGAGCAGCTGGTGGTCACCTGCTTTGGGCTGGCAAGACAGCTCCTTCCCAGGAGGCCACCGCCTGCTATGTGAGGTGTGTCAGAGTAGACACTGTTGACAGCTTTTATTTGAAGTGTCTTCTTGTTCCAGTCATAGAAAGGCAAAGCCAAGGCTGACTCCCAGATTAGGGCTCTGATCTACCTTAGACTCCCACCTCCAAGCCAGAGATGATGACTAGTGTGGCTCCAATGCTTCGTTGGACACGCTCAGTTAAGGCACCTTAGAGAAGTGGTTTCTATAAGGGGCTGGACCTGAAGGCCTGGGGAGCCAGAGGACCCCTTGGGGGAAAGATATCAAAAAGACCTTGTGTGGGGACTGGAAGGATAAGTAGGGAGCGGAGCTGGGTGTGGACTGGCCACTCTTGAAAGCCTAGGCCGCCCTCACCTGTCCTCTATTGAGTCCTAGCTGTAACTAACCCTGGGTATAAACATTGTACGCCTTCATTCCAGTCCCAAATCACCAGTGAAATCCCTAATCATGCTCCAAGAGTCTTCTTCCTTTATCTAGTCTCCTGGCCCTCTTAGGCCTTATAGTCTTGCTGAGCCCCAGGCTTGACCAGCTTGTGTCCCTGGACTATATCTGCCTGACAACTGAATACTCTCCCCTCATGTTTCCCAACTCCACTTTCTTTCCTCCTGGAAGCCTGGAAGGGGTGGGGTCCTTGGAAGCGGTTTATCCTCCCCAAGTGGGTCTGTTCCAAGGACTCATGAAATGGTGACCTTTAATGAGAACCCCCCCACCTCCCACCCCTGTATATACATCTATAAAAAATTCAAATACAGCAAGTTACCATTGAGTCAGACTAGAAGGGACTGACAGGGCATTAAATACTGTGGGTAGGAGTAGGGCCTAGAGGAAGGTCGTACAAAATGGGCAGAGGTTGGGGGACTGAAAAGTATGGGCACTGGGGGGAGGGAAATGGCTGGGCCCCCCCAGCGTCAGGAGCTTATAATCTGATGGTGGCAACAAAGACCCTGGGACAGACAGGAGGCCGAGGCAGGAGAAACTGAGGGTGTGAGGGGTTCCCCTCAGACCCCCAAGGGCTCCTGGGAGTCGCTGGCTTTGGAGGGTCCAGCCCGAGGGTGGGAGAGGGTCTTTGGTGGGTGGGTTAGCTGCATGGTCCTCCTCCCGAGAAGGGGAGAGGGCCGGTGTGGTGGGGCTGGGGGGCGGCAGGCCCGGGCCCGCCGGGGTCTCTACAAATTGTGTCTGAAGAGAATGCAAAAGGTCCTCCTGCCCATGTGCAAAGTCGAAACTGGGGTCTGTGGGCTCAGCTCCGGTTTCTGCTCCTCTGCAGGTGCTCAGTCGTGTCATCACTGGGTTCCGGGCTCTGGGGAAGCAAGGCAGGAGACTGTGAGGGGCAAGGACAAGGTCAGGCCTGGGGGCTCCCCTAGACTGCCTAGCCCCACCCAACTTACCAGATCAGGAGATTGCTAATGGTGGTGGCGGCAGCAGCCAGAGCCAGAGTGACAGGAACACTGACCAGGAAGGGTGCTGAGGGGCTGCCGCCGCCCAGCTCAGGGTCACAGATCTTCGTGGTAGGTGGGGGTGCCAGTGAGCTGGTGGTACTGGTCGTGGTCTCTGGGGAACATGGGAGAAACTCAGGGCAAAGTCCCCTCAGCTCATGAGCCATATTGTTCCTGCTTCCTGCTCAGCCCAACACTTCCTCCCTCATCAGACGGGCCCTGCCCTCCAATAGTCAGAGGTAACAGACCACTCAGGTACCACTCACTACACAGACAGCAATAGCAGGTAGACAGACAGGATTGTGCTGACCACTGGAGTAGAGGGTCTGTGTCCTGGAGGGGGCAGGGGCTGGAGTGCCAGATGGATGACAGAGGTACAGGGATGAGAGGGAACTCACCCGGGGCCTGGGCCTCAGTGGTAAGGTGTCGTGGCTCCTCTGTCCAGGGTGTGGCATGGGCAGCCACGCTCCAATCACTCCATGTCCCAATCTCATTGTCCTTGGCTGCCACCTGGATGATATACTCCTTCCCAGCGTAGGCATCGGTGATGGTGTGCGCTGTGCCGTCTGACAGCTCCACCTGAAGCCAGACCATGGGGTGGAAATAAGGACTGGGTTAGGAGAGGGAAGACAGAGGACTTCCCTGGGGAAGAGAATGTTCCAGCTGGGACCACTTCTAGGGGTGAATAAAGACCCCTCTGCTGAGTATCTAAGGCTCTGTCATTATGTGCATCACCTTCCCCTCCCCCAACCAACCTCAGGCCCAGCCTGGAAGTGACCAGAGGTAACAAGGTAAAGAAATGTAGCCACCTAGTTAGGTCACAGGCCACCTGAATGTACACTGTGGTTCTGTCTCTTACGAGCTGGGTGACTGAGTTACTTAAGGTCCAGGTGCCTCAATGTCTTCATCTGTAAAATGGTGTTAACGACAGTGTCCCACTCACAGGGCTGTAACGAGCATTGCAGTACATGGGGAGCACCAAACAGACTGCAGCCAACATGCTTATCACTCGGGCTGCCTGGCTTCAGGCTAGGAGGTTCCCAGATATCCAGCATGCCCACCTGCCTGGTCCATGCTAAGGCCTCCTCAGGAAGACCTTGGTGGATTACCACCCAGACTGAGGGGGACTCTGAGCGGGCAGGCCCCACGGCAGCTGCTCCGTTTCCTCCTGGAGGCATCGTCATCCTGCCCCTGGCCTGGCCAGTCCCAGCCCATTGGTTTCCCCCAATCCTTCAGGCCAGCCTGCCTGTCCAGCGCCCCTCCCAGGCCCAGACTGGGCTCTGGTTCATCTCAGCGGCACCCGCTGCCTCATTAAGCCGCCTCGTAAACAGGGGCAGCCGGCGGGGGCGGCGAAGGGGGCTGCTCTGGGCCATGTCTGGCTGTAGGGCTTTTCTGGTCCCTGTTCCAATCTCCCCCTAGAAAACTGGAGTCTGGGCTACCTGAGCTGACAGGCCGTGAGTGCACATGCTAGCTCATGCACGTGCGTTCCTGAGTGCAATGTGGTGGAGCAGGATGCCTCTCATCTAGAGCCCTGATTCGGAAGGCTCTGCTGAAGGTTGGGGTCAGGTGAGAGCCAGAGTCATTCGGGGCCCACTTCTGGGCTCAGCAGATCCCACTCGTAGCCCTGACAGGTCGGTGGGCTCCAAAGACCCTCCTACCCTGGGCCCTGAGTCCCCATTCTGTCTCACAGGTACAGCTGAATAAACCCAGCTTCTTCAGCTCCTCCTTCTCCTCCTCAGGATTTGGCCCCAGGCTTCTCGGGTGGTTTTATCCCCCTAGACCTGCACGTCTTCCCATGGTGAGCAGGTGTCACCTCGGTGGGCAGCCATCATCCACTCAGGACTCATGGTGGATGGACATCACCCCTCTAGGAAGATGGTCCAGTGTTCTCCTGGCAGCCACACCTCCTAGGCCTGGGACCCCCCTGCCAGGTTGTCACTAACCAAGCCCCAAACCCACTATCTTAAGAGACTGTCTCTTCAATTGGCCTAATTTCCCAGCAGCTAGCACCACCCCTAGATCCCCCTGCCTAGGGACCTGCCTGCTGCGGCAGATGCCAGACATGCCCTTAGGGTCTCTCTACTATGTTAGGGTCAGAACAGGAAGCACAGAGAGCCCACACTGGGTTCCAGTGCTCCTCTCTCCCTGGTCTATTCTCAGACAGTCCTTGCCAAACAGCTTTGTGCCCATTCTTATGCCATTCCTGGTCTATCTCAAGTCCTCTTGAAAAGCCAAGTGATGTTTTCTCTGCTTCCCTCTCTGTACCACCGCCCAGATCAAACACCTGCTTCTCTCCAAGGTCAAAGATGGGGGAGTGGAGATTCAATTCAGAGCAAAATGAATATTCAGAGGAGCCACAACTCTAACCAACCCCAGTGCCAATGAGATATAGACAGGGCATGCTCTCGACACAAAGTCTACCCACTCTGCTGAGCATGTGCAGGGGTCAGCTCTTTCCATGGTGCAGGCCAGTGTCCTGTCTTGGCGTGTTAGTCACATGCATGTGTGAGCACGGTCCCTGCTGGGGGCCACGTGTGTGCGTGCATGTTCCTGTGTGTGCTGTGGGCAGCATGCCAGGTCCACTGCAAGGCGTGTGCGCCGCGACGCGCGGGGCTGCTGCCTGTAGCTCGTTAGCGGGGGAGGGGGACTTGTGAAACTAGACCCTGGTTATTAGCAATGCATTAGGCTCGGGCAGCTGGCCAGGTGGGAGGGACTCCGGACTCTGTCAGGGAGCATGGGAGCGTGTGTGCAGCCTTTGTGGGGGCCAGGCTCGAAACCCCCGGACAGACGCCCAGGAATCGAATTACGAACTTTAAAGGCCAGATGGCAGAAGGGCATGTGGGGATGGATCTGGAGCCTGGTGGACGTGTTAGCAGCACAGGTTGACCCTCGGGAGCCAGTCTGGTTGTCCCACAGAACTCTCTCTGAGTCCCAGCCCTAGCCCACAGGCCTCATGGGGCACACAGAACACCTGTAACCCTACGGAGCCAGAGCTCTCAACGTGAGGATCCTAAGTTAGCCTCAAATCCCCACTTCCTCCCAGAGCTTTTCTATCAGAGCTTGACTTGTGTCCCTGACCATAAATTGCCCCCATGCTGACATCTGCCCACCCCTTGGTCCCCACCTTAGGTCACCTCTGGCCCCATAAGCTTAAGCTAACCCCTAAGTAAGACCTGACTTTGGAGCACTGACGTTCATAACGGCCTGAACTCACACCCTTGGACCAAGCTAGACCACATTACTTGATCCTTACCCTTTAGGCTCAGCTGTGAATCCCTGAGGACAGAGGCTGTCCTGCCTGTGGGGTCCAGCAAAAGCCCAAGGTCTGGACCAGAGCAGAGAGAGAGAGCCAGAGATGAAGACAGGAAAAACAGTGCCCACTCTGCCATCTCTACTACTACTCTAGACACAAAGACATGTATGTTCCCACTGCTTTAGTGGGGGCACTGGGAACCCCTCAGGATCTTGACTCAAGACGCCTCACTTGGCTCCATCCATCCTTCAAGTCTTCCTCTGAGTTTCCCCTTCCAGAAAGCCTCCCTTACTTCTCTCAGGATCCCACTGGAGCTACTACCACCTAGGATATGGGAACCTCCCAGTCAGCATGGCTCTGATCGTAGCCCCAGGAGCTGAGCTGGGCAGGGCAGAGCAGGGCAGGGTACTCACATGCTGCCACTGGTCCAGAATGAGGGGTCGGTAGCGTAGGAAGAACTTGAGTGGAAAGGATTCAGGGTCAGGCCAAGTTGAAGGGGTCTGCCAGGTCACCTCCAGCCGGCGAGGGTTGCTAGGCACAGGCCGGGCCACCACGTTTTCTGGAGGGTCTGGCTTCACTGTTCAGAACACACAGCTTCATTACCATAATGATCTCTGGGATCAAGCTGGCTTCGTCAGTCCCAGCCAGCATATTGACCTATCTCCAGGTGTTGCCATCATCATCATCTTCTCACGGCCACCAGTAACAACCATCTCATTACATCTGCCTCTGACATCTCCATCACCACCAATGACTATCACGATAAGATGCTGTCATCAGCTCCTGGTATTTAAAATTCCATCCCATCCTTCATGCCTCATCCACATGATGATTGGCTCCTTGGTAACTAAGCCAGTGAGATGTTCCAACATTACAACCGTCACCTCAATCATCCCCTCCTTCACCAGCATTACACATTGTTCAAAGTCAGGTTCATCTTCTCAACCCTTCCAGTTCCGTGGCCTCCCCTGGAAGGGTCTCAAGCTCTGTGGTTTAAAGTTAAAAGGCAGTCCACATGTGCTTGTGAAGAGTGCATCTAAGAGCCCAGGTTATGTCAGAGTCCTGGTGGGGACCCAACCATGGGAGCAGAGGATGAGGACGGGGCAGGCGGGATATGGCTGGGATGGCACAGGATGAGTCAAAAGGTGTGCCTGGAATGGGGTAAAGGACAACACACAGAGGCCTGACTGAGATGAGACAGGGGGTCTGATGGAGTTAGAGCAGGGCCAAGCAACGGGATGGGAGAGCAGGCAGAGAGTGGATCAGGCTGGGATGGGACAAGAGGAGGCTGAAGGGTCTGCCTGGAATGGGGAAGGGGCAGGCAGAGGGTCTGGCTGGGATATGGGTGGGGGAGGGCAGTATCTGTCACAGTCCTGTCTCCTGTTCTGACACCTCATTCATCACAGGCCGTAAGGAAGCCATTAGTGGGGGGGGGGGGGGGGGGGTGGGGGGGGAGGCTGCAGCTGCGTAAGGGTCTGGCCCAGCCTGCCCCTCCTCCCCACCCACAGGCTCTGGGAGCCAAAGAGACGCTGGGAAGAGCTGCTGAAGATGTGTCTCAGGCCATACAGGTAGGCAACACTCATGTTCACAGGTAGAGATGTACAGTTTACCAACGTCATACACACATTTGGGATACACACTAAGCACCTCCACCCAGGAGTGGTACACACTCCCAGTCACAGGGGTGAGTGCAACACAGAAGGTAACCCCACCCTGGACCACGCACCGATGGTGAACTCGTCGAAGGTGATGGCTGTGGCGTTGGAGCCCAGGGCATTGCTGACACTTATGGAGACCTTGTACTTGACGGTGGAGAACAGGTGCACGTAGCGGATATGGCAGCGGTTCTTGAGGGCTGGGTCCTTCTCACAGACCATAATTTTGGAGCCATGCCTGCAGAGGGGCGGGGCTCGGGTACCATTACCAACATTGAGGGGCAGGAGGGGCAGAGACTGAGGGGAGGTCAAGCCCATGGCTGGGATGGGCTGAGGTACCGGTAGTGGGGTCAGGTGTGAGGCCAGAGGTCAGGGTTGGGACTGGATCAAAGGCACAGCTACTCACAACACAGTGACGTTGAAGGTGTTGGGGATGTAGGTGGGGGTGGGCAGGTGCCAGGTGCAGTAGAAGCCTTTGGGGTAAGTGTTGGAACGACAGCTGAGCACAGGCTCCCGAGGCGGCACTAAGGGTGAGGACAGCACCATTAGGGCACCACTGGAACCTCCAGTCCCCTGCCGTAGTGTGGGGACAGGTGGGGCCCAGAACCTTAGCTCACCCCATCCCCCGAACCCATCAGCAATGCCAGAGGGGGGGGTGCTGTCAGCAAGGGTCTGAGGCTTCCCAGGCCACAGAGAGCCAGATGTTTAATTAAAGAAAAACAAGGGCTATGTGGAGAGGGATTCCCCCCCCCCACCTGCTCTATAGAGGCAGGATCTTCGGAGAGCAGGGGGGCTGCAGGCCTCAGCTCATCAATCATAGGATGGAGGGGCTGTCTGAAAGGACAGGCCCCACATATCCTTCCATACTGCATCCATTCCCAGAGGCTAACAGGCCTTAGCAGGCACATGTGACAGAGTCCAGGGAGGGCCTCGGCTGAGTCTGGTTGCAGGGTGCACTTCCTGGAGAAGACACCCCAGGTGGGTCACTTGGTGGTGAAAGTTTCAGGAAGCCCTCAGGAAAGACTAAGAGGCACAGAGGCCTGGTGGCCACACAGGAAGCGAGCACTGGGCGCCTGTTCACAAGCATGTAGGTGTGCACATCTGAGTCTGTGGACACTCGTGTAGAGGCGTTTCTATGTATTACATGAATCAGTGACCACCAGTCACAGTGTGGGTACACAGGAAGGCCTCTGTGTGGATGTGGCGCTCAGAGTTGGTGCTCCTGGATGACTGTGTACATGCACATGCCTGTTGAGAGGAAGCAGCGGTATACACCTCATCCCAGCCCCATCTCCAGCTTCCATCACAGAGCCTTTAAGAAGCCTTTTACAGGAGCTCTGGTGGCCTAGGGGCAAGAAGGAGCACTGCAATCCCGAAGGCACACACTTCTAATCCACCAGACTCTCCGCTGGAGAAGGATGGGCAGTCTCCTCTCGTGCCAGTCATATCTGACTTGATGGCACACAACAAGGGAGGGAAAAAAGAAGCCTTTTACATGTTGAAAAGGGAGCTCTGGTGGCTTAGTGGTAAACTGCGCTGCCAACCCAATGGCATGTGGTTCGAATTCACCAACTAACTATAAGTCATTTCCGACTCAATGGTCCCTAACAAGTTAATGGCTAAGGGAGTTATGGTGGCATAGTCCCTGATGAGTGGCACTCCTAACCCAAATCCACCAGTGACTCCAAAGGAGAAAGATGGGCATTTCCTCCTGTTGCAGTTTAAGCCTTGGAAACAGGGTGGAGGGTCAAAAACTGGCTCAATGGCAGTGAGTTTTAGGTGGTTTTGTTTGCTTGTTTTTTACATGCTAAGTGGCTTGAATAGGGAAAGATGGGCACCTGCCTGGTTCATACAGCAAAGATGAGCTGGAACTAACCCTCACGACACACTCAGGAAGTCCTTTCTGCTGTCCAGCCACACTCATTTTGCTGCTGTGAGCACTTAGGCCAGCTGTCCCACCCTCAGGCATTGGGCAAGGCGTGAGGACAGGCGGCTCAGGTTCCTGGAAGGAGGCAACTTCTGTGATCTGACCCAGGCAAGGAATGTCCGTCCACAGCTCCAGGGACACCGACACCTCCCTCCTGTGCCCCCCACCTCCTGCCTGACAGGTGGACAGGAAATGGGAGGGGGTAGTTCAGTAATCCAGGGACAGTGAAGGAGAGTGCGTGTCTATGCTTGTAGGGTGGCCATGGTGACAAGCTGGGAACTGTGGGCTTTCGTATGCAGTGTGCACATGACTGTGTTAATGTGTGACTGTGTGGACATGGCTGCTATGTGTGAAGCTGTAGAGGGAGGAGTCTGAGACGGTGGGGGCAAGTGGGCATCAGAAAAGTGTGGGTGTAGCAGGTGAAATGGGCAGTGCTGTGGGCGGAGGTGGCCCCACACATGGGCTTGCACAGGAGAGCAGGGGGCCTGTGCCCACTGCTCTGCTCTCTTTCTCGTGAAGTCTTCCTGGCCCTGTGGCCACCTTGTGTCTGTTCCAGGTTCACACTGCATGCCTCTCCTGTCCCATCTCTATCTGCTCAGGGCCACAGAAGCATGGGGGCGGGGTGGGGGGCGGCCAAGGACACAGGAAGTGCCTTGTGGGGGCCTGTGGGCCAGGCTGGAGTTGGCAGCTGCCCCAGGAGGAAAGGACATTCCGAGGTCGGCTGAGAAGGCTCCACTCCCCCTCCTGCCCGCTACCGCCCCAACCCCAGCTTCAAAGGAGAAGGGCGCTGGGGGGGGAGGGGGGAGGGACTAAAGCCTGCAGAGTCAGCGCCCTGCCACCTTGGACTCTTGAGAGGGCAGAGCGGGCCATGGCACTAGGCTCATGGCCCCCTCCCCCGACCAGTCTCCTCCTTCCCCCCTCTGACTGTCCTCCCCCCTTGAACCAGCCTCCTCCTCCCAACCTTCCCCTGAAACCAGTTCCCCTCCCTGACTGGGCAGTGCATAGGGGTCTGAGGGGCCAGGCAGGGGCTTTGTCTGTCATCTGGCTACTCTGGCCTGGCCCTGGGCCCTGAGCAGGGAAGGGCTTGGGTTTCCTGACAGGGACCAGGTTTCTCAGAGGAAAAAGGAGGAAAGAAAAACAAAGAAAAGGAAGAAAAGGAGTGACTTGTTGCAGCTGGAGCCCAGCTGAGGGACTGGGTGGGCGGAGGTGGGGGTGCTGTGAGAGACCAAGTGTGAGATTGTGGGACAGTGTGTGACTGGGAGGCCTGTTGTGAGAGTGTTTCTGACTGGGAAGCTATGTTGTATGGAGCTGAGAGGCTGACTGTGAGCAAGTGAAAGGCTGTGAGGCTTCGCATGTGGGACCAAGCTTGTCGTCGTATGGCATGAGGCCGTGTGTGACCGACCGCCGGCTTTTTGCCCTGTGACTTAGTATGTGGCTATTTGATTGAGAGATGGTGTGAGGCTATACAGTGAAGTGTTTTGTGAGACAAAGTGTGACAATGTGTGTCAAACACCTGGTGACAACTGGACTACACATGTGAGATACTGCGTAGAAGCTGCAGTCTGAGTATGTTTTCAAACTGTGGGTGTGGGAAGGTGCCCAGAATTCCAAGCGTGTTCACACGTGTAAGCTGAACACTGTGTGTGAGAACGCGCTGACAGGGAGAATGAACATGAGCTGATATCCATCCACGTCCCACTCTGGCTTTACACATGTGCTCCTGGGTGCCCAGTCAGCCTGAACCACCCTTATGGGGGTTCCAGATATGCCCAAGTGACCGTGTCATCAGGGCATCCCTGGTCCCACACAGGGCTGTGTGTGCGTGTGCATGCATGCGTGTGCCCCCACTGGCCCTGGGTTTGTTTGTTTTCCTCCTAATTGGCTTGTTTTTCCATGTCCAGCCCACCAAACCGCATGTTTTTCCTCTCATCTCGCCAGCCCGCCTGGGCTGGAGCCCCCGGCACGCACGAGGCCTGCCCGCCGGCCCAGCGAGGAGGAGGGGCAGGCTGCCCACAGCGCTGGCCAGGCTCAGGCCGGGCGGGGCTGGGTGACCCAGCTCCAGGCCCTGCCCAGGCCCCACCCACACTCCTCCTCCTGCCTGGCACTCAAGGCCCATGGCCTGGCCCAACCTTATCTCCTGGCATCTCATAAGGCACCTAACTTCCGTGCCCCCCTCTCACCTCCCACCTCCCACCCGTCTCCTCTTCCCAGGCACCTTTTCTACCCTCAGCCCTCCTACTCATCTTCCCTCCCCAGCCGAACAAGGATAAGGGGAAAGTAGGGCTGGCCTAGGGGGTCTGGGGTTTCACTTTCTGATCATCAAATACAGACTTCTAAAAGCTGGACAAGGGGCAGTCCATCTAAAAGAGAATTTTAATCTCTCCCTTGCTTTAGCTTAAAAATCCAAATAATACTGCATCAGCAGTGTTCAGTAAACAAAAAGATGCTACAAAAGGACTGTGGGATTCTGTTTCCTAACCTGGGGCTCTTTTCAAAATCTTGGGTAAGAGATTCCTTAGGGTTTTGTTTGTGAGGATTCATTTGAGGGCAGGAAGGCAGTTGAGGAGGGAGCTCATGGAGGGACCTGCCTAATGAAGACTCAACAAAATTCCGCTGCTGGATTCCCTTGAAATAGACACAAAGGCTGTGTGTGTGTGTAGGATGCAGACAACATGTATTGGTCTGATCAACAAATCAAGGTAACTTTGTCCTGTTCTGAGAGCTGGTAAGAAGGATCATTTGAGTATTGCCATGCTCAGTCCCTTGTTACTAATATAAAGTGACTGAGACAATCATGATTAATAACCCCTGTTCCTCTGACCAGGTCTTTAGAAGGAAATAAGGGAATGATAAGTATCTGATCCTAATGCTACAGCCAAGTCACAGGCAGCCCTCCTCTAACAAACAGGCCCTGCGGGAGTGGTAGCACTATGAATAAAAGGTCTTGTCACCAAAGGGCAACTGTGGGCATGTCCTGCGGGTGCGGACATTACTTCAAGTCCCCCCCTCCATGGCCTCCCAAAGAAGATCAAGTCAATTCATCAGAAATTGGGAATTTGCCACCAGCTTTGTCCACTCTGAGGACTCGAGGTCTAAACTGAGATGAGGCCTGAATGTCCAGTGCCAGGCTGGCCTCAGAATTCTTCCATTGGACTCAATAAATGGTCTTTTCCCCTCAAGGCCCAAGGCTAAGCATAGTATTCCACTTCTGATGGACTCTGGGGTTGATAAGCTAGCAATGACATTCTTGGGCTGGTCCTGCATTTCTCAAGCTGTCCAATAGGGGTCATTCCACCCTTGGCCTGCAACTAAGAGTTTCAACTATGAACGCTACCTCTCCATTCTAAACATACACAAGGTGGGGAAAGGTACATTTTTTTCTTTATGTACCATCATTCTTTTAATGTTTCAGGACAAATAAAATGTCATATGGTTATCTGATAAAATACGATGGAACACTTCACAAACTTGCGTGTGACCCTTGCGTAGGGGCCATGCTAATCTTTGAATTGCTCCGATTTTAGTGTGTGTGCTGCCAAAGCAAGCACGGGAAAGGTACATTCTTACCAAGACATATTTTCACCTCTTTCCTCACCCCAGTGGTGAACCAAAGGTTTTCTGTGAGGGACTCCTGAGTAACTTTTCAGTCTACTATTTCACACTGTTCTCCAAACCAGTCTCCCAGCAATGGGGTTAGAGGGGAAGGGCCTGCACCCCATTTCCTCAGCTTATCTGGTAGGTCCCAAGGAGCAAAGAAACTAGCTCTGGCCAACAGGATAAATCACATCCAAATGAGAGGAGGCCAGAGGATCTGGTTCAAGCAGAATTAAAAAACCAAAAAAAACCACACCCACCAAAAAACCAAACTAAACTAGATTCTGTTTTGAGAATATCTACTCTGTTGGTGAGTTTCCGTGGATGAACCCACTGCCACTGAACTCTTGATGACCTTCTGTTGGGTTTCTGAGGCTGTAAATCTTAACAGAAAGAGAATGCCCATTTTTCTCCCAAAGAGCCACTAGTGGATTTGAACCACCAAACGTGTGGGTTAGCTGCACTACAGACTACACTCTTCCTCCTCCTGGAGCTCCTAGCTCTGCCTGAGATGCAGGTATCTGCCCAGATGTTGAAGAGTGTGGCTTCAGGAC
The DNA here is from genome assembly GCF_000299155.1 of Elephantulus edwardii. NCBI lineage: Eukaryota > Metazoa > Chordata > Mammalia > Macroscelidea > Macroscelididae > Elephantulus > Elephantulus edwardii. The sequence goes on from NW_006399982.1 coordinate 3,660,061, forward strand.
TGTCCTCCTGTGTGGTCCTTAGCATGGAACAAGGCAACTTCTCCACCAAACCTTTTCCTCCAAAGCCCACTCATGCGGTCTTCCCAAGTGCTCCTGCTGTTCCTTCTCACTGTGGCTTATTTCTCCCCATCCACTCCTTTTACAGTGATGGTCTTTAGTATTCTTATCTCTTCACCCCAATCTCTCCATTTGGCCATTTCACTCTCCTCCATTGTCTTGATGCTGCCCCTCAAAGCCCCATCGCTAGCCCAGACTTTTTGCGGGCCCCGTGTCTTAGATCCACCAGTTCCTAGTTCTCCAAGAACCCTGACCCAACATGTCTGGGGCAATCTTGGTGGTGTGCAGAGTCCTCACCCCCCACTTCCTCCTGCCAGCTTCTGCAGTTATTTGCCTAAGAGCTTTTCTTTGGCTACCAAAGGCCACTCTGCCAGCTGAGGCATCAGGCCAAAAGTGCTGGGAAATTAAAGCACCCTCACCCCAGATGAATTCCTCGGCCACCACAGGCAGGAGTTAGTGTATGAATACCCCAACTCCTCAGCCCCCCCACCCCTCAGATTACCCTGTGGTGCATAAGCTGCATTAACTTCCCCGGAAATCCTTCAGTGTGTTAACCTCACCACGCAGAGGTAATGGTCTTGATGACTCACTCTTTATTGGCTATTTTAACTTCCTTTTTCTGTGTCCTTTAGCATTCCCTTAGGGTGTACCCCTCACCTGCCAAATAAATTACTTGCATATAAATTCTCAAGGTCTGCTTCTAGGGAAATCCTACCTAAGCAGATCTCACCAGCTTGTCCTCCACATTAACCCTCTAGCTTGTCCCTAAGTATTGGCACCAATTGCTGACTTAGCTCCTCCTCCTCTCTGCCTTCCCGTCTTCCCACCTCCACGCCATCACTAACCTCTAGGGATCCACTTCCCTCCTCTCAACTCTGACTCCATGGCCTGATCCCAGGTCCTAATATCTCTCCTGGATCCCAGATGCAACCTCCTTCCTGTTCTTCCTGTCCTGGTTTTATCTAATTCCTCTCTCCACTGTAGTGAGAGGGATCTTCTCACTGCATGATCCTGACCCTCCTTGGCACTTCCTAGCATCCAGGATCATGAGGTACCTCTGCCCTCTCCTGGGACCCCCCTCATTTACCCCAAGTGGCCTTTCTATGCCCAGCCAGTCCAGAGGTCTATATTCACATTCAGCTTTCTGCCAGAAATGCTGTCTCCAATATGCATTCCAAACCTCCAACTTTCCACGTGACTCTTATTCCAGGAAACCTGCCTTCTTCCAGGGGCATCCTACAATGCTCAGTCTATACTTGCATAACAGCTCTGGTAGCCTTCTAACAGCTCTGGTAGCCTTCTATGTTACATACCTTACTGTTAACAGAAAGGTTAGTGGTTCAAATCCACCAGTTGCTCCATGGGAGAAAGATGGGAGTCTCCTCCCAGAAAGATTTACAGCCTTGGACACTTGATGAAGGGTTGCTATGAGTGGTATCATCTGGATGGCCGTGGACATACCTGCATAACCCACATCCACACACTTCTCTCCTTAAGGCCATTATGGCCAGTGCCTGGGAAAGCAGATACTGACCGCTCCAGCTCAGAGCTATGATCCCACCAGGCCCCAGATGGGTCATATCTTGCCCGCTTTTCTCTGTCTTGCCATAGGAAGCAAGATCTCAGGGGGGTACAACAGGTGGATGAATGTTCACAGGTCTCAGCTCAAGAGATCAGAAAAGCAGTCTAAGATGAGGTCAAAGGACAATGGTCAGGGAACAACAGGCACTTCCCCACCACATCCCTACCCACAGGAAGGGTATTTGGTTGGGGCCAGGGTTCTGGCAGGAAGTCAGAAGAGGGGTAAAAGGGCAGCACTCACAGCCCACATGTAGCAGGACTTGGTGGCGCAGGTGCCAGGAGTCACGGTGGAAGCAGGCGTAGAGACCACTGTGGCCCAGTTCCAGGCCATGAAGCACGAGCTGGGAGCCGTTGAGCAGGTCGGGTGTCAGGTCTGTCCCATTCACTCGCCACGTCACTGCTGCATCCCAGCTGGCGGTTCCACAGGGCAGCGTCACATCTGAACCCAGGCGCTCGTATTGCACGTGGGGTGCCTCTGTATGGGCAGGGGGCAAAGGACAGAAGGCACAGGTCACAGCCCCTGTCCAGCTCCCCCAAGTGACGTTTGTGAGATGAGGGCCTGGGAGAGCGTGTGAGAGTCTGGTCAGGCTCCAGAGATGAGCAAGTGTGCAAAACTGTGATGGAACCAGAGTGCTGTAGTATAAGAAGGTCTCCAACTATGAGCATGTGTTTGTGAATGGGCAATCTTTGTGTGTGTTAGTGTGGAGTGCTAGGAAGGGTCAGATCTCAGTGAAAACCCATTTCACCTCCAGTCATTGGGTCCTTTAAAAGTTTTCCTGACCCTTGTGACCCTAATTTCTTGCCACTGACATCTGTCACCAGTCAAGCTGGAGCTCAGGGGCGCCCTCTCTATCTCCTCCACCTCTTTTTCCTCCTCACCCTGGTCTCTTTCCATTCTGTTTCTCTGTGCCCATTTCCCTCCCTAGTAGTTTCTCTCTCTTCCACTCTGCCTACCCCTGAGAGCCTTTTTTCTCCTCCCCGACCATCCCAGGCTTGGGCGGCGGCGGCGGCAGCAGCAGCAGCAGCAGCAGCAGCAGCAGCAGCAGCAGCAGAGGAAAGTGGGCAGATCCAGGGCAAGAACCCCAGGGAACTACTGGCAGCTGTCAACCTCCTGAGGCAGGAACGGCACAGGCTGGGTGGGGGTGCTGGGATTGAGAGAGCACATTGACCATTCCTTCCTTGACCCCAGGAGGAGCCTGTCAGAGCCAAGAGCAGCCCCCAGTCCTGGCCTCGGCAACCCAGGCGTGATGGACTGAACCCAGGAGACTGGAGATGGAAGGGTGGGAGGGAGCACCTGTCGAGGAGGGAGTCAGCAGGGACTGAGATAGTCAGAGGCTCAGATCCACAGTCAACTAGCAAGGGCAGGAAGGCAGCGCCTGGAAGATACCAATCCTGAGACCCCTTGTCATTCCCCTCATTTTGCTCCCCAAGCCTGAAAGGACAGATGCTTCCCTGGTTGTGGCCAGAGGCCAGAGCCAGAGCTGCAGTGGGAGGGTGGGAGAGGGGAAAGAAGGGGAGTGGGGGGGTCTGCGGGATCCCTCGTTAACACTCGCTCACATCTCCCCTCCAGAGAGCCACCCCGCTGAGTTGGGGGATTTTCAGAGGCGATTCCTGTTAACGAGCCAATTAAGTTGGGCCAGTGGCCTCTTAATTAGACTTGTTAACACCACCAGGTCTGCAGGGGGTGGGGAATCCCTCTCAGCCATCCAGCTCCCCCTCCCCTCTCCAAAGCCCCCTCCCCAGTCTGGCTTTTTCCCTGTGCAGGAACATCTGTCCCTGTTTGGCGCTTCTGTCGCCCTCCTTATGCTGGGGTCTCTCCAGGTCTCTGGATCTCTCTTCCGCTCGCCTGTCTCTGTCTTGCCCCTCTCGGAGCCTCTCTGTCCCCTTTGGAGGAGGAGGGGGAAAGCAGGGAACCTGGCCAGCCCTGACCACTCTTCTGTGGGGCCTGGGACCAGCCGAGCAGAGGATGAACGGGCGGAAGGGCGGCGGCTGGGGGCCGTGGAGGCCACAGCTGTGAGGCTGAACCAGAGACTGATGGGGGCCTCCCCTGACCAGAGGCCCAGTGTCCGAGGCTCAGGCCACAGAACCCCCCTCCACGAGCTCCAGCCACTTGAGCCCCCATCTAGCCTCCCTTCCAAAAACCTGGAGCTTCCAGGAAACATGCCAAGCCCCTCTCCCTGCATCACAACCCGCGCACCCCCCCCCAGCAGAGACACTGCATCCAGCTGCCTGAGGAGGCTGAAAACTGACCGCTGCAAAGGAGGAGTGGCTATCATGGTCCCAGGGGCAACACATCAACACTGACCAACAGCTTAGGAGGAACACTGACCCAGCACGGGACGTTTAATGCATGTCTGTCCATAAGAGAAAGAAACCATGACCCAACAACATAGCAAATGCAATAGACAGTGGACAGCTTGTCCCCACCACACCTTAGCCTCCTCACAAAGGAAATGAGAACACAACCCGCCAACAATGACAGTCCGACAGTGTTAGGGCAGGATGGGAGGGGGGGAAACGTGACAACATGACAGATGACAGCTACAGGCCACAGGCTGAGGCGGAGGGGGCAACGTGCCATGACAATCACACAGCATCAGCTCTGCCTACAGTAACACAACAGCAGCAACAAGCACGGTCAAGCAACAGCTCCAAAGATGGCAGTGATTTAATCCTTTGTCTCTGGACAGCTCTCCTCCCGCCCTGTAGGTGCCCCTACTGATGGGCTGTCCATTTCAGAAATTAAATCAAGCAGCAGGAGGAGGACCGGGTTCTTGGCCCTGACGCAGTGACAAATGCTCCAAAGGAATCAGCTGTGAAAAGGTTGTTAGAAGCCAGGATGAGAGACAGAGACAGGATGAGGTCATGGACACCGAGAACACAGAGGGACAGAGCTGACGGCTCCCTCACACCTGCGCACACAGGCTCACATGGGGACCACATGCCGGAAACAGTCCCCCCACCCTGACATCCGAACGAAGCAGCTACACACTGCCGCACATGCAGGAAGGTCATCCACAAACAACAAGCATGCACAGGACAGTCATCGACAAGGTCACAGTCACACATGAGTTCACAGTCACAAAGGGACGCTGTCTCAATTCAGGGATAGACACACCTGCTGGGAGATCACCAGCAGGCACTGGAAGGGCACTGTCACCTGGAGGCACGAGTACCTGTGAGAACAGCCTCACACACAAGGGGGCGACTGAGCAAGGACATGACACGTACAGGTGTGCAAGGTGGACTCAAACAAACAACATAGCCCCACCCCGGACGTGCAGTGTCACATATGGGACAGAGCCCACAAGGACACAACCAGGTAGAGACAAACTCTAATGGGGGCTCAATCCCACAGAAACACAGTCTCGTGTCTAATGCACAAGGTTAGGCTCAAACACAAGGGCAGAGCCTCACATGCTCAGGGACTCATGGCCTTGGTCACATGTAGCCCTGCCTCTGCACACAAGCATTCACCCAGGCAGAGGCCAGGCCAACGGCAAAGCCACCAGCAGGCCCTGGGCAGGTGTGGTCAGCATAGGAGCCCAGGGCAGATCCACTGTAGAGAAGCCTGTTGGCCCTTGTGGTCAATGTGGGGAAGAAGCCTTGAGGGTGCCAATCATACTCTCTGGGTCATGAGGTTGGTCTTCCAGGGAGGCAACCATGTGAGCCCTAATCCACTGTGCTCCTTGAACACCTGGCTTTGACGAGAGGCAGAACTCATTAGAGAGGGTGTGCTCTGTGCTTGGACCCCAGAGATACCTCCGAGCAGGACCCAAGCAAGGGGGATATCTCCCCCACTTAGAGCTTTGCTGCAGAATTCCAAGTTCTGATTTTATGTTGATATGGTCATTTGAGGTGCAATGGGAGGGCTGAGGCTCAGATAAAGTTCCTCTGTTGAGGTGCAGCTCCTTGCCCTGGGGGCTGTGGGAAAGACACAACGCTCACTGGACAAATGAGGAAAAAAGGATACAGACTGGCCCTGAGCAAGCCCTCCCTCCTCCAGCTACCCCAGCCCATTGACCTGTCGCCTCCTTCTGTTTTCCCTCCCACATCTTGTTTTCAGGTCTCTATTTTCCCTCCTAAAAATAGGCAATGCTTCAAGAAATTTCCTGTCATTTTTGCAAATTCCTAAAGCATTCTGCTTTTTTTTATTAACCTAATGGTGGCACCTCTCTGGTGGTTTGAATCTATCTGTGGCTCTTCATGAAAAAGATGAGCCGACTCCTCGCACATGATCACAGCCTCTGAAAACCTACCAGGAGGGCAGCCAGCTATGGGTTGGTTCCAACCCAGCAGCAATGAGGGAAGGAGTGATCCTTCCTCCAAGAGGAGGCTGAGGACAGAAGGGGACTGATGTCTCCTTCCAGTACCTTCAATTGTGCTCTCCGTACACACTTCCAGAAAGTACCACTGCACAACCTACACCCAGTCACTCTTCCTATCCACCTGCACCCTGCACTAAACCTGGTGGAAAGAGACACCATCAGCATGTGATTACCAAACTGTGACTGTTGGGGACTTCTGGTGAGACCACACCAGTGGGCCATGCTGGAGGGCAGTGTCCTGATGGCCGCTCGTCCCTTTGGGATTCATGTGTGACCATGCCGGTGTGTTTCCTGGAGGGTGTGAGTGTGCACCTGTGCTGGTCAGGGCTCAGGCCCTCAAGCACTCACCCTGTGGACTGTGTCTCTGGGCGTAGACGACCGCAGCAGCAGCAGCAGCAAGCACAGCACAGCAGGCCCACGGGACAGAAGCAGCCATCTGTTGGGAGAAATGGGGGCAGAGGAGCGGGCAGGATCAGCTCAGGCAGAGTTGCCTTGGGAACCCCCTCTGTAGGCAAGACTGGAAAGCCCCAGCCCTAGGGTCAGGGCACCGGGACCTCAAATGCCTTTCTTAATGGGGCCTGGGATCCTCTTTCAAGAGGTAGAAAGCAACATTATTGGCATCCATCGGCAAAGGTTTAGATAGACAGCAGAAGGCAACCTGCGTGGTTTGCTGTTCGATAAGGCTGCTGGCTGGAGGATGTAGTCAACTGCAGATCAGTTATAGAATGTTGGTGATGCCAAGGCCATTTAAAAAAAAAAATAAAGGCAAAAACCAGCTCTACTGGTGAGGTTAGCTAATTAGCTATAAACATCACAAACTGAAAGGGGAATGTTTTAACTTAATTAGAGACATGTACTTCTCCAAATTGCCTTGAATGGGAGGCCCCCTGCCTGAAACCTGGATGCTGAGGAGCCCCTCAGCTCTGTCCCGCCCCACAATGAGCTTTGCCAATGGACTCCGGGAAAGTCCAGGCAGCAGGGTACCAAGGCAGTGGGGCCATGGGATTCAGGGCAGAGGCGACTCCTGCTTTCCTAAATACCAATAATCAAGAGAAGTAGGAGGGATCTGCAAATCTATGTCCCCTCAGGAATGACAGCCCCTCCTTCACCCCAGTCCAGCCAATGTCCACAGTATCTTCACGCACACATGGAGGTGCACAGGCCATGTTCCCAGAAACCAGGCTGGATCTGGTGGCCCTACCTGTTAATCCTGGTTCCTGGAATGAGCCTAACAAGTCATACACACACACACACACACACACACACACACACACACACACACACACGCACACGCATGTACTCACACATGGGTATATAGGAACAACTGCTACAGAATAGGCCCCAATTGTGAGCCACTCCACACTCTAGTCTGAAGAGAAAGAACTTGTCAGCCAGACAGAAGCTAAGATCCCAAGAGGGGCAGAGCCAGACACAATCAGGACAATGTCAGAGACACAGATGCACAGAAAAGACACTGGACAGAGACACTTCTCCAAACACCACAGAAGCCCAAAGAAAGCTCCACACACAGGTGAAGATGTGACGGGAATGCTAGGAGAGCCACTGCCAGATCAAACCAAAGAAATGGGCAGATATAACCTGAGGGAGACACAGCCAGACAAACGATAAGAGGACAGTTGTTGCTCTTGTTGCTATATACCATGGAGTTGGAACCAACTCAGAGCCGAGTCTCCAGCAGGTTTTCAGAGGCAGTAAATCACATGGGAGGAGACTGGCCATCTTTCTCCCTCGCAGTAGTTGGTGGATTTGAACCATGTACCTTTAGGTTGGCAGCGTGCAGCTTCTAACCACCAGGCCACAAGAGCTCTCTAAGACAGCTGAGACACTACCAAACAGCCTGTAAGAAACACTGTAGAAAGTTCTGCCTCACACAACCAGACACACCACCAGAGAAAGAAAGAAGAACAGCCAGAAAAGCCATCAGAGACGCAGCCAGAGAGCTAGAGACACTGTCAGAAACACTGCCAGAGGAACTGTCAGACACACAGGCAGAGAAATACCAGAGAAGCTGATAGACGCAAACAGGCGTACACCCAAAAAACAGCTAGAGAAATAGCCAGATGCTTGGGCAGGAAGGATCTGTACTGAAAACGCTGCCAGAGACACTGTCAGAGACACAGTCAGATTCACTGTCAGGGACACAGCCAGAGACACTGTCAGAAATACTGCCAGACACACAGCCAGAGACATACTGCCAGATACATCCAGGGAAACAGTTCGAGACGTTGCAGACACAGCGTTAGCTGAGGAGAGAGACCTGTGGGTGTGAATGTGTGTAGAACCGGGTTTTTTCTGGAAGCTGATGGGCAAGGTGGTGGACGGAGAGAATCTGCCTTTGGATTTCTGTCTGGGCAAAGGGTCCTGCTCACCCTGTACCCACACACAGCGCTCACTAGGCGAATTCCCCACGTAAACCTGGTTTCCCTCCAGTCACAACTACTGGTGTCCGATGCCCCTTCAGGCACACAGCTTTCCCTGTGCCTTTTCAGGCATCAATGACTCTCCCACAGCAGTGACTCCTGGGCCTGAGCTGCCTCATCCTGGCCCCTTCTGACCTCAGCCACTCCCCCATCTTCAGCTAGTCCTCAGGCCCAGGAGCTTAGGACAATGGGAGAAGTCCTCCAGCCATGAGGCAGGAGAGCCAGGGCATGAACCCAGGACTGTCTGAATTCAGAGTTGGTGCTGCAGAAAAGATAAAGAAGGGGGGGCTAGAGGCCTATCTGTCCACCACCTTGACCCCTGCCAGCAGCCCTCAGCCCCTCCCGGTCTCTGCCATCTGTCTATCCCTTCCTCCTCACAGGAAGATATGCCACCTCACTGCCAGGCCCACTGCCCACCACATGGCAGCACAGCCAGGGTCTGTAGAGCCAGAGGGGCACACAGAGCATTCGAGGTGAGGTCATAGGATGGGAGACCGTTTAGGGAAGAAGTGGGAAGGGTTGCCCTCCAGCTCTTTCTGGGTCCTAGACAGATGGGACAGGTGAGGGGATGGCCAGGCATGGCTGTGCAAGCATCCAACACACACACACATACACACATACACACTCTCAGGCCCCTGCAGGGGGAGGGGGTGGCTTCTTCATCAAAGTCGCCTCCATCAGCCCGATGAGTTACTGTAAGGGCCGGGCCCTGGGCCAACGGGGCTGCAGCCATGGGAGACAAGAGCTGCTGAGAGCGCTGCGGAGGGTGGGGGAGGGGGCACCAAACAGACACTGCAGGGTTGGGGGTGCCCAGAGAAGGGAGAAACCTAGAGAGGGGGGACAGGGGGAAGGAAGGAGGGAGAGGCATCAGTGGGGACCTGGAGGGACAGAGAGAAACAGAGAGGAGAAACAGAGAGAGAAGAGACACGGGGGGAGAGATGGAAATGTGGGAGATGGGCAGAGACTCAAGGGCAGGCAGGAGAGGACCCAGAGAGAACAGCAAAGACATCCCCGCCCCCCGCCCCCCCCCCCGCAGGGCCACTCTGCAGCATCGCTCTAAGTCCACAGAGCCCCTGCAATGGGAGGGGGTGTGAGTGCTAGGGCCTGGGGGGGCTATCAGCTTCTCCCTGAGGATCCAGGAGCTGAGTCCCCATGGGGTTAGGTAAGATACCGTCTCAGCCCTCCTGAAAAGCTCCAAGACAGTTTTACTCTCCCTTCCCTTAAAATCTCAACTGGACCCCATTCCCCAGGTAGGTAAACTGAGGCCAAGGCATCCAGGACACACCACTGGCTTGCCCTAGCTCACCTCAGGCCACTCATCCAAGGCCAAAGAACATTTTTCCCAGGAATTTTCCAATTCCACGCCCCACAGCTCTGGAATGCAAACCAACCCTGCTCCTCACAGCCCCCACCCCAGGGAGCCAGCCTGAGCCTCTGGCCCCGGCACAAAATGAAAAAGGAAAGGAGACATCCTATTAGGAAGAAAGGCGCTCAGTGCCAGCAACCCCTGAGTGCTCCGCCACTACAGGGACCCAAGAGCTCTCCCGACCCTGAACCCACAGTGCCATCCTTATATACACCCAGGTGACAAATCAGAGACAAATCCTGGAGTTCCAGCTTACTGCCATTGTCCCACTGCGGCACAAAGATGCTATCACACAGTGAAAACACTACCCAGTAAAAATAACAGTTACACGAGTGACAATGACACTTTGGAATGTTGAGTCACCAGGGTGGCAGTGATGCAGTGAATGGCAGTTACATAAAACAGCAGCAACAAACAGGCCCATGATACCTGTTGACAATGACAAGGTCACAGTGACAGTCACCTCAGGGTCAAAGACAAGAACAAAGGTGTCAGTCGTATAGAGCGACATCCCCTGGGATATCAATACACAGAGACAGTGACACAGTCAGACTGACCAGCCGTGGTCCATCATAATACTGACGTCCATGGAGACTGGCAGTCACTAGCAGTGACAATATCATACAGGAATAGACCGTAGATCACAGAGCTCATTTTCCAAGCTTTTGAGTCAGACTTAGAATCAAGGAACAGGTCTTCTCTTTGCAGCCCCAGAATTTCTGGGCCCAGCTCCCCATCCCCTACTTCAGTCTAGCTGAGGGTAGAAACTACAGGAAGAGAGAGAGACATTAGCTTTGGATGTTACCCATGAAGAATCAGAAAGCCATCTGAGTACATGAGCCTATTTCTCTGAGGAATTTCTGTCAGAACCAGATTTAGGTCAAGCACACGGACTGGTCCTCAGCTGCAATTGTGGGTGAATGCTGGTCTGCAATGGTATGTCCTGAGCTTCAAACTGCTGGTTGGCTTAAGTACAGTAAGGCAGGTAGTCTTAATCTGGGCTGGACAGTGACTGGGCAGGGAGCTCCCAGGAAATGGCTTCAAAGCAAAGTTACTATCACATCTCCACCCCAAAGTGGAGAAATTTTGATTCAAAGAAGTTCACAGGCTTAGTCATCCTGGGGGGTCAGGACAGGTTCTGGAACATTCCAACTGACAGAGGGCATCTGGCCTGGACAGGGCCAAGATGATACCAACACAGCTTCTAGTCCTCCCTTGACAATCACAGAGCCCAGAATCCCACCATGTGAGGGGAAAAGGCATTCTGTCCTGGGACCTTGTCCCTCCCTCCTTAGCAATCCTAAAGTGCCCGTCCTAGAAATAAGGCAGGAGCACAAGATGCAGTCTGGACCAACTGTTTGAAAGGCCTGAGGACATCAGAGCTCTGAGACCTGCAAGAGAGGTAAGGCAGAGCCAGAGCAAAGATGAGAGACATATAAGCTTGGAGATGGAGAAAGAAAATGAGGTACACTGCAGAGGCACAGCCAGGGACAAGGACGCACACTGGGCAGACAGGAACAGCACCGGCCTAGTGGGAGCGTTGGAGAGACAGTCAGGGTGGGCGGGAAGCTCCAGGAGAGGGAGGAGGGGCTCAGAGGCCCCCAGATCCCACCAGGCCTAGGCAGCCTGGACAGCGTGGGCGGTGGGGGCGGGGGCAGAGGCCTGAGCAGTCCAGAGACTGGGGGGGGGGCTAGGAGGGAGGCCTGGCCCCTGGCAGCTGGCCCAGCAGGCCCCCCACCAGGGAGGGGGTGGGCCCGGGTCAGGGGCCAGCTCCTTGGCGGGGTGGGCTGGGCTGGGGCCGCCGGCTGGCCTCGGACTCCTACTCCCTGTGGCGTCTCTACCTCCTGTCTCTCCCAAAGTCTCTCATCCCTGGCGCTTGCTTCCTTCCTTCCTTCCTTCTCTCTGAATCTAACTGTGACTCTTCTCTCAGCTCCCACCCCTGAGGGGTGCAAAGGACCCAGAGCCATGCCTGGTTGCAGGGGTCAAGCCTTAATCTCTTCATGGGTACCACATTCCCACCCATTCTGAGGCCACTAAGCACTGGAGGTTCAGTGCTCAAAGGAGGGACCTCACCTAAGCACAAGCCCCCTCCTTTCCCCTTAGAAGGGGGCAGGATAAGCTGAGCAGGAGGGGGCAGGAGGGAGGCAGGGGGAGTGGTCCCCAGCTCGAGCTGCTGGCTGAGATTGTGGAAAAGGAGGCGGCCCTATTGACCGAGTTAGGGGGTGGGTATCCGCACCTGCTGCTATGACCTCCACAGCCGGAGATGGGGGCCTGGGGGTGCGGGGGACAAGATTCCGATGGATTTTGGCAGCAACTTAGACTCTCGAGTGTTCAAACCACCCCCAACCTCCTTTACCATGGGAACCCTTAGATCACACACGGAGATCAGCATGTGTGTGCCCCCAATGCACGTGTGGACAGGCGTGTTGTGGGGGAGTCTGGGGCCCAGAGTGGAGGGCCTGGCTGAGCAGTTGGGGAGATATTCTGGGAAGGCAGGACCAGCCTGTGCCCACATGTGCCATCCTGCTCAGGGCCAGGTTGCCGCCTGTGACCTGCCATGGGCCACATTACACATACATGCAGGCCTATGCCTGGCAGCCCTCTAAGTACAGGGGCCTGCATTTTTTGCCCAAGTCATCTGGTTCAATCCTAGCCTCTCAATGGGAAGAAAAAGAGGGGTAGCTAAGTTTATAATCTTCTTTTGGGCACAGAGGTGCAGGAGAGTGTCACAGAATCTGAGGCACAAGTGCCAATTGCTCATCCTCAAACCTCAATGACCCTTCAGGAGAAATGCCCTACCACCCAGGAAAGGCCCAGCCGCCAGTTGGTTTCCATCTGCAGGGAGAGAGGCTGCTCCTCACAGAGGGACAGAATGCTCCAGCAGGAGGTCAGACAGCTGAAAGAACTCCATACAAGGTGGAGGATGGGCACAGCACCAGGGGTGACTGACACTTCAGTCAGGGGACATGGAAGGGGTTCCAAGAGATCAGAAGGGGCCCAGAGAGCTTCTGCAGGGTCCTCTCGAGAGACCAAAGGATGGACGGTCCAGACGTGGACACTGGTATAAAGACCTTCTTGCTTCCATATCTCTCACTAAACTCCACCCCCAGTGCCATCCCTACTGTGGTATGACACACCCTCAACTACATACACAGACACCATATGCATGTAAGCTCTCACTCTCTCTCACACACACATACACAGAGGAAGAGGGACACACAGTACATACATCCAAAACATTGTTCCATAACAAAACCAAAAACGGTCTCTCCAACAGAGACAGGGTTGATTTAGGGGAACCAAAGAAGCTTTGGCTGTCTTCATGCAAGTACCCTGTTCTCCCTGCTCCCCAAAGCGAGCGCGCGCGCACACACACAAACCCCATGAATACTCTACACACACATACACCACAAATACGACTTCTTATTGATGGAAAAAAACAAACCAAAACGACTTCTGAGGAACCTTCTGGTGGCAGGGCAAGAGCAAGCCATCCTCTCTCCCCCTTCCGCTGCCCTCCTCACAGTGGGGAGCCAGAGCAGTCTGTTCCTGACGGGTAAACAGAGGAGTGAGTACACACGCACACTCAAAAACACATACCAGCACCCTGGCTCACTTCACCCCCAGGCGCAGCACAAACTCTCACTACCACCCAGCAGAACTTCCCTAAACCCCCCTCACACAGGCACTGCTTCACAACACACCCCAGCAGCCTCTCACCAAAGCTGGCATTCAGAGTAGACCATCACGGCTACTTAACACAACCTCCCACATGGACACCCGCTGCTACAGCCTTGAACATGCTGGTGTGTGCACACGTGCATTACATCTCTCTCTAATGCGCGTGCGCGCGCGTGCTCACACACACACACACACACACACACACACACACACACACTCCCTTCTACACATTCACTCAGAACAGTCATGGTCTCACATATGGATACCATCACACACTCAGAGAAGTCAATCTTCCCCACCAACATTATCACACACCTCCTGAAACCCACAATCTCCCCAGTCAGCCCCACAGCTGAGAGTGGAGAATACACTCTTCCACACTATCACACATTAAAAGTGGTCCTATCTTGCTGGAACCTCAAGCTGCATTTGGGGGGAGGGGGTAAAAGGCGCCCCAAGTCAGGAAGGGAAAGAGAAAAGGACATGTTGCCAGCCCCTTAAAAGATGCCTATTTTCTAAATAGTTCCTGTCTCCCCTGATGCACTGGGAAAAGGAGGAAGAGCTAGAAAGGCCCAGAAAACATCCCACTCTCAAGGTCTCCCCTTCTCTCCCCTTCTTCTCCAGGATGGGAATGGTAACAGCTTTCTGTGTAGCTTCCTGCTGTGTGATCCCAGGCCTCTCTGAGATCTCTCTGTGTCCACAGCGGCCTAAAGGGCATTCATATGTTAAGCCTGGTGACAGGAGGGGGGAGGGGAGGGAGGCACAGGAGGGGAGGAGGAAGCAGGCCCTGAGCCTCAGCCTTGACCTGCCAAAGCCCTGTCATCACTTGTCAAGCCCAAAGAGAGTAAGGGCCTGACACCAAGCAGCAGACTAGTAGAAGTGGAGGGCTGGAGAGCGAGAGGGGGAGGCTGCCCTCACTAACCACTGAGGACTACACTCCTAAGGTGTCTTTGGACCCTACAGCCCCAGTGCCTCACCCCAGGGCCCCCTGGAAGCTGTGCTGCAGTCCAGGCAGAATGAAATCCAGGCTGCGTTGGCCAGGCCCCAACCAGGGAACTGGCAATGTTGTTGACATCTTCACCACTTGCCACTCCAGGTATAGTTAGGCCCCCCGAAGCCCCATCCTAAAGGGAGCCTGACAAGGCTTTATGGGAGCCTGGCAGGCAGGCCAAGCACTGGGCAGCAGGGCCTAAGGAAATAGGCAGGGCAATCCCCTAAAGCGAGGTGACAGGGACTTAGGGAAATCAGGCAGTTGGTATGAAAGAAATCAGGCAGCTGAATCTAAGGAAACCAGGGATGGGATGGGGGGCAGGAGCACTGGGCAGCAGGGCCTTAGGAAATCAGTTAATGGGGTCCAGAAGAAAGGTAGTGGCAAAACAGAACCCGGTAATATGGGTTAAAGTCAGTTAAGAGGTGAAGACAAATGAAGCCAGCCAGATAGACAAGAGCAAATGAAAGCAGGCAAGAGGCCTGTGCACCACACACACGTGTGAGCATCAAGATGATTCCTCTCACAGCAGCCCTACAGAGCAGCATAGAACCATCCTCTAAGCTTTCCAAGGTTGTAATCTCTATGGAGATGGACTGCCACATCTTATCTCTCCCAGAACAGCTAGTGAGTTTGGACCTCCAACCTTTACAATATCCAAACTCTTAACCACTTAGCCAAGGCTCCTAAGAGTGCTCTCCTGCCCCCCAGGCAGGAAGAACCAAAAGATACCAGGAGCTCATCCCGTGTCTAGATGTCACCCTCACACCCTGGGCCTCTCAGTAGCCCCCTCACACCCAGCCGGTGGTCCCCTCCCCCTGACCGCTGAACACATCCAAAGCCCCCTCTCCTCCAAGAAGCCTGGTCTGTTTGCAGCCAATGGGCCCCAGCCCCATCCCTGGGACCTCAGGAAGTCCCAGTCCCTCCCACCGGCTGCAGAGCAGGGGGGATTGGAGGGAGAAAGAGAGCAGAAGAGAGACAGCTTGGCAGAGGGAGAGCGCCGAGCAGCCGCGGGGGGCGGAGGCCGAGAAAGGAGCGGGAAGCCGAGGCGGGCTGGCGGGCGAGCGGGGCGGGGGCGTCGCGGCGGCGGAGGGGGACCGGAGCCCCGGCCCGCGGCTGCGCGCCCACTGACCTGGGTCCCCGCGCAGGCGCCTGGCGCTGCCTCCGGTGCTCCGTGGGTCCACCCGGCGGCCCGCAGGCATCGGGCCCGGGCGGCAGGAGCCCGAGTCCCGCGCGTCCCGGCTAGCGGGCAGGCGAGGGACCGGAGCTGGCCCGGGAGACCCAGCCGCGCCGCGAGCTAGGCAGGAGAGCGGCGGCCGGGCGGAGGGAGGAAGGCGCGCGCCGCGAGCAAACGAGCGAGCGAGGGACGGCATGCAGTGAGGTCATCCTTTGAATCTAATTGTCTGAGTCAGGAGGAGATGTGGCACTTGATGCTTCGGGAGGGGTGGGGGAAGGGTCCCTCTAAGCTCTGGGACCCCGGCCCCTTCCTCACACCCGAGGGCAGCTGGGACCTCCCACCTCCGCCCCCCCTGGCCTGGCATATCAAGTCCCTCCGGCCGCCGCGAGCCTACCTCTGCTGCCTCAGGGCTGAGCTCTGCTGCCTAGGGGTATCAGTCCCAGCTCTGAATCACCTTCCTACTTTCTAAGAGTGACTGAGAACCTCGTGGCCAGACCCAGGTCAGCTTCCTGCATATGCTGGATGGTAAGGGGCAGTCCTCAACCCACACCAGGTGCTGGCATCTACCCTCAGGGTAAAGGGAGAGGTTCCACCACCTTCCAAGATACTTTCGTGCACCTTTGAAGTCCGCCTCCTTGAGATCTGCTCTTAATTCACCTGCTGAACTTAGAATTTGGGGGATATGAATCCCAGGCTCACCTTCCTACTCCAGTAATGATAATGCAAGCTCACTCAATCCTGTAGTTACTTTCTGCACTTGAGGAGGAGAGGTATAAAACCCCCCAAATAACCCTGAGTATTCTCATTTTGCACACTCAATCCCCCATCAAGAAAGGCGGGAGCAGGCCAGGCTCCTGAGACCCGAGGGGAGCACCCAGAGAACCAGGCTACTCAGATGGTATAGAGGGTATACCAGCAGCTGGGCTGGGCCTTAGGCCTGTTGAGTGTGTGCACCGCCATGCAAGCACAGATAAGCACACACGTGCACACACTGCACACGGGGGGGGGGGGAACGGACAACTGGGGATGCTTACACAGAGGGCCACACACCCCTCCCTCCACCCCCGTGGGGGAGGGGTGATAAATATTTAAGGGGCTTTTAGCTCTGAAGGGGCTGACGCTGGGGGAGGGAGGGGGATCCACGCTGCCTGATTAATGGGGTTACGGGCTTGGATCAATCCATCTGCCCGCTGCTCCCTCCTCCCCCCTCCTCCCTCCCTCCGCCTAATGCGCTTTATCAGGAGACGCTTTTCTGACTTGGCAGCGTCGGGCGTTTTAAATAGACCCATTTAGAGCAGGGGTTGGGGGGGGAGAGATAGAGGGGGAGGGAGACAGAGATTGAGACAGGCTAGGAGACAGAGATGAATTGCAGAGAGAGAGAGACAGGCTCTGGAAGAGAGAGACAGTGAGGGGAGAGATTGAGAGAGTACAGAGACATGAACATAAGAGACTGAGGGTGAGACTTCCCCCAGAGACTGAGATTGGAGGAGAGGGTAAGCGGAGGTCTAAGGAAAGCTGGAAGGCCAAAGGATAAAAACAAACAAATAAACAAAAAGAGACAGAGAGAGAGAAGGAGCCACCCGCAGTGGGGAGAGACCCAAGCAGAGGCTCTGCAAGGGCTGAGCGCTAGCTAGCCTAGGAGACAGCAGATATCTTTTATTTCCAAAAACAGTTTTTCATCCACTTTGTTAAATTAAAAAGCTGTTTTTAAAGTGGTGGTGGAGGTGCTTCTGGGGGAGGGCGGACAGAACTGCCAAGTCCTCCCTCCCCAGCGGCCTCAGGCTCAGCCCCCACAGAAGCTGCCTCAGCCTGAGCCCCAAGTGTTCTGCAGCTCCCCTGCTCCCTCTGATCCACTGGGATTCTTTGGGACAGGGTCAGGGCATCTGAGCTACTGTTCCCTGGCAGGAAGTTCTTCCTGCTGTCTGGCTTTAGTCCTTCCTGCTACAGGGACCCCATTTTCCAGTCTGAGCACTAGCCTTTGGAAAGAGAGAGAATGGGAAGGGGGTGGGACACAGGGGATCCTCATAGCCCAGTAGCCCACTTCCCCAGGTAGCCTTCAGGTGTGTGCCTCCTTAAGTAGTACCCGATATTGGTCACATGTATTTCTTAGCCCCATCTGAAGTGAATTTCCATCAGATACCCTGCCCTATGTCCTGGGGTCCTCTGAACACAATGAGGTGGAAGTTAACTTTCCATAACCCTCTGGGGCCTTCTCTGCTTCTTCAGGTCCCCAACCCCATCTTTACTCTCTTTTCCAGCCAAGAATCACCCTAGGGCACCCCATCCTCAACAACACCCCAGTCCTAATACTGAAGGGTCAGCGCCCCCCTGCCCCCAGGCTGGGAAAATGGCCAGTCTGTTTGGGAGCTGAGATGAAAAGCCCAGGCCGGCCTTTGTGGGCCTCTGGCGGGTTCTGGACAATAGGCCCTTCCGTTCCGCTTCAGTGCCTCGATTTCTTAGACGCCCCCACCCCCAGGGCTGCCAATCCAGGGGCCTTGCCTGTCCTGAATGAGAGGCTGAGAGAGTCAGGCCCTGCCCCACAGCTGGCCCAGGAAACTTTCCGACTCTTCATCTCACTTCATCTAAGCCCCCTTCTCCTGCCCCCTCTGAGTCAAGCCAGAGATGCTTCAGAGACAAGAGAGGGGGGCCTAAAGACATGGGGACAGAAATACCCTACCCTACCCTACCCTACCCAGGGGCCAGCACCCTTTGAGCAGAACCTGGTTCCCTGCTCTGGCTTTGCCCTTAGCTATGTGACTGTGGGTAAGTCTTCCCCTTTCTGCATCCATCCTGTCTGTGGCCATGCAAAGTCCCAATCAGATGAGCCATTTCAAAACCACAAGAGGAAGGAGGAACAGAAAGAAGATATCTCAAGTCTCCTCTCATCTAAAGCTTCATGGCACCTGCTTCTTATCCTGAAATGAAATTTCCCTCTTGGGGCCCCAGCTCCTACCTCTTCACCACTGACCACACACCAAGGGCATCAATGTCCTCCTCCACACCAAACTCTTCCTGGGGCTTTCCGATCCAAGGGGTGGAGTGAAGCAACAAGGTCGGATTCTGGAAGGGCAAAGGGCACAAATCAGAGGTCATAGAGGAGGCACAGACCTCGGTCCAAGTCAGAGTGCATTCCGTACTCACAGCCCTTCTGTGAAATGTGGAGACCGAGGCAGGCAGCAGATCAGTATCTGAAGAGGAAAAGTTAAGAGCAGCCCAGATACAGGGTCAACATCTTGACATCACACACAGAGACACACAGACAAACCAAAATCTCCTAACAACTAGTTCAGTTACAGGCTCTTTCACATCACACACATTCTCACACACATAGGGGCAGAGAGAAACTGGGCCACAGGCAATGGATAAACACCCAGGCCATACCATCCCCATGCTTCTCCTCTTTACCACCACGGTTTACTCATCATCTGTTACATGCCAGGACCTGGGCTCAGCATTTAGTATGCCCTATCTTATTTAATGTTCTCTATGAGGTAGGGTCTATTAATATTCCCATTTGACAGCTGAGAAAACTGAGATTCTTATTCCCAATATGACAGTTGAAGAACTCCACCTCAGAGCTGGTCAGATTCAGAGTCTAGATCTGAACCCAGGCTAAACTCAAGGCCTTTCTTCTACCAGGTTACCTCTGCTGATCTCTGCTGTGCCTGAACGATGCCCTCCCCAATAACAGCAGCAGCTGTCGCTTGCTCACAGACCTTGTTGGGCCAGATACCATGATAAACACTTAAAATACTTTTTTTTTGTCTCGAATTGTGATAATAAAGGAAAATGAGGTTCAGAATGCAAAAGGAGTTTTCCTAAAGTCACACAATTTTTAGCTGGTAAAAGAACGAGCCTTGAACTCAGCATTATCCTGAAAGCAGCAGCTGCTATGGATTCCAGTTACTCAGCAGAGCCCCACACCCCCGCCACACGCTCGCACACACACACTTCTGTGTTGCTGTTAGGTGCCACATAGTGAGTTCCAACTCAGCAACTTTCTGTACAAAAGAATGAAACACTGCCGGATCTTGCACCATCTTTAAAATCAATGCTGTGCTAAGACCCCAAACTGTTGCAGTTATTGGATCAATCTATCTCGTTGAAGATCTTCCATAAGAGCCTAGAAATCCTCAGTATCCACCTGTCCTTCCTTTATATAGGACTTAGATAAGTCGGTCAAAGGTGGGATCAGGTATCTAAATGAACCTCAATGGAAACAGGATTAGGTGTCATCACAAACCTCTCCAGAGATACGGAGACCCCAACAACCAGGGAGAGATGGACAGAAACTAAAATGAGGTGGCTGATGGCAACAGACACAAACACACTGAAAAATATGCCCAGAGAGAGAGACAGAGGGGAAGCCAGGCCAGAGAGTGACAAAGAGTCAAGAAGCAAGACGGGAGAGGGTGAGGCAGGAGACAGGCTGACGTGTAGAAACACAGACACCCATCCATCCATCCTTCACAGGAGAAAAACTGCAAAAGCAAGCAAGGATTAGGGTGTGGGGGAGTGTGTATGTATGCTCTGGTGGGGGGCATGCGAAGTCTGCATTGCTACGCACATTACACCAGCTGCTTCCAGCAATTTCATCTAATTAATAATAAATGACCCGTAATTACAGCCACTCCCCCAGCCCTATTTCTGTGGGGATTTTTTTTTGTCAGCTGCCGCCAGGCCAGCCCCCCATGGACTCCATGGACCCTTCCATCCTCACCTGCTGCCTTCTAAGGGGCTGAGAGGATATGGCTTGATGTGAGAGCCCAGGCATCCAATCTGAAGAGGAAGGCCCATTTCTTCTATCTGGATTAACGGCCTGTGCATCCAAGCACAGGGCCTTTCACTCAGGTCTCCACTTGAAGTACCATCCTGCGAACTTATATAACCCATGATTCCTAAGATGGCCTCAAGGCCTAAATCTGGGATTCAGGGAACTCAGCCCCCCATTCACACTCGCTGGCCGAAAGAAGTCACTACCTACAACTTTGCCTAGTCTTGGAACTCCAAAGCCTCAAAGGAGAAAAGGACAGCAAAGAGTTCCTCACCCTAACATTCCAACCCCCGACAACCCAAACATCTCTGCCACTTAGATACCCTTAAGCCTTGGACACTCCGCACCCCTCCCTATTCCTGAGGCCCTCCCAGGTCTGCTCCTTCCAGGCCTCCCACCCTAGCTCTCCAAAGCAGCTCTATCAGAATCAGCTGCGGGTTTGTGCTGATCTGTTTCTAATCGCTGGGGCCTGGTTCACGCTTGCCACCCCCCCCCCAATATTGATTCCATTATTTGGAGAGTCATTGACGTCAGGGACCTGGATGGGCGCCAAAACCGCCTTCTCTCTGGGCCTGGGCTAGGGCCTAGCCCACCCCCACCCCACAATTTTACGGAGGGGGCTAGAAAGGTCAGCTCATGGGCCAAGGTCATGTGGCATCTGCCCTCTGTAGCTGGGCTCCTCCTGCTGTTTCCGAACCACCACGCAGCTCTCTTCTCCTGGGGAAAGGCGCTGTACATAGTTCTAGGGGAACAGAAGCACAGCGGGGGCCTGGATAAGGGGTCTGCAAGGATTTTCCTGGGACTCCAGCTACAAGGAGGGGCTCTGAAGAGGTAGGGATGAAGAGCGAGCACTGGCACAGAAAAGCTACTTGAAGCAGATTTTGTTTTCTTTGTCACACACTCCTTTTGGTAAATCCTGGAGTTGGAGTTGAAATGGTTACAACCGACTCTGATTTTTACATCTGATATCAGATGTATCCCCAGACTCAGGCAGAAGGAGCTTAAGACTGGCAGTGTAGGATTACCCTCTGTGATGCTGTAATTTTACAAACTGGCAACACTAATTTTAGAAATATTTGCACCATCAATCTCTGTTGCTCTTTGTACATCTCTGTCTCTGATGCATCCATCTCTCATCCATTCTGCCTCAGTTTCCCCACACTTGCATGCTCTTCCAGTCTCTCTTGGTTCTGAGTATATTTCTCTGTTTCTCTCCCTCCCCCTTCCTCAGTCTCTATCCAACCAAGATCCTGCCACTGCTACACACCAGCAACTCCTGGGCTCTGGCAGGAAAAGGTATTTTTAGGATCTGAACCCAGTGTTCTGAGGTAGACATTAATAACCAATAGAGGTTGTCTGTGGCATATGCAGCAGCTATGCAGCCTCAAAGACCAGCCCTTGGAGGCCCAGAGATGGGGTCCATTCCCTTAGTTAGACGTCAGGAAACCAGACCTCAAGAAGGCAAGGTGACCACATGGTGAGACGAGGACTATCCTATGTTCTGAAAATTTCTCAAGTTGGGGGAAAGAGCACAACCTCTGCCACAGAACCACGACCCTACCCAACTCTCCTAATCCAGACCTTTTCAAGAAAAAAGCTTCTATCCTTTGCTTTCCTTTCCTAAGAGCAAGGAACTCCCTCCTGTCCTCTAACCTGCAAACCATTCAGGGTTCCCCAGAGCCAGACAGGGGTATATAACACAGAGACTACTGCACCTCAAGCCCTGATGTCCAGAGGGTTCTCTCTCCCTGTGCCCCATCCCACTTAAACAACTCACTCCCTGTCTGAGCAGACTGCCAGGCACTGTGCTGGGAGCTAGAAACATGGAGATCACACACAAACAGAGTCCTGCCCACAAGAGCTCTCAGCCTTGGGACCATTCACTTTACGCTTTCCTCTTACTGTATACCAGGTCTATGCCAGGCAGGTGGGGCAGCAGTGGGCAGGGCAGACTAGGGCCCAGATCCCTCAGAGTTCACAGACTACTGCTTAGAAACCCTGTGGAAGGTTGTGAGGGTAAAGTATGTTCGGGTATGGTGGGACATAGGGACCCCATCGGATCTGGGGAAGCCAGTCTTGCAGGGCTGGGGACTCTTCAGCTCATTCTCAACCACACAAAGGTTGCAGGAGGAAGCCAGCCAGCACTCTCGCTGACCAGAAGTCACTGCCATAGTCTAAATTCAGTTTCTGCCTTGGCAGCCCCAGCCCCAGTCCCCAGGAGCTGATTCCTCATAGGACCAGAGCTTCTCTTTAGCCCCTGTTCCCCTGAGCTCCAGGCTGCGGTGCCCCCAACCAGCAATGGCTCTATGCCCTGGGCTCTCTCTTTGCTTTCTGCTAAGATAAAGGGGAATGATTACCTCAGGCTCTCAGTCCACAAGGACCAGTATCTCCCCAATCCCTCCCCACAGGAAGCCAGGACCTCCAGTGGGTGTGGTCACCCAAGGCCACAAGAGTTTACAAAGCTGAAGTCTGCCCTGCTCCCCCCACCCATGGTGGATCTGGAGGAGGGGTCACCTCTCTCCTCTTAGCCTCCTTGCTCTCTGGGACCCTCCAAACCAGGCACACATGGTGTGTGCGTCCCCCCCAAACCCATCTGCATTTCAAAGAAAATCCACTCCATATGTTTCCGATTCATTTACACTTCAACTCACCATGGGGGGGGGGCAGAGAGCAGTTCAATCCTTCCACCCTCCTACCCTGTAGGGGGCTGGAAAGCATGTGTCCCCTTCAGGGACAGGGAGCAGTTACAGCTTGGCCATGTTGGTTATGTGGAGCTACAAGGTCAACATCCTGCTGTCCAGGTCCCCTGGTGGAGACAGTGCACTCCAGGAGCCCCGCCCACTGACCTCTGAGGCAGGAGAGGACCTAAACCCCAGGGGATAGTCTCCAAGGCAGGTGCAGCCCTAGGACTGGCCACGATCAAAGCTCACCACTTCTCAAGTAGCCCATCTTGAGAGGGGAGGAGATTGAAGTGAAGGGAATTCTAAGCATGCCCAGAACATAGGATCAGGGCTCAGTTGGCATTTCAGAAAATCTAGTGAAACCCAAGGGAATATGGCCCCCAGCCCTTTCTAGCTAAGAGCTGACAGCTACCTATGCACCAAGATCTGGGACTTCTCTCCCCATAGAATCAGACTTGACATTCTAGAACAGTCCTTGGAGGAGTCGCTGGAGCCCCAGGAGGTCTGTTTTTTTTGTCCTTCAGTTCTTGAGTTTTCACAAGCCTCCCATCCAAAGGTGACTGGCTGGGGGTGTGTCTCCTTCTTAGCCTACACTTGGCTCTATGGAGGAATATGGAGACTATCTAAGGAGGAATACACATGTACACGGCTTGTATGGGTGTATGTCCCCTTGTCCCAGTAAGGCATTCAGATCCTTTGACCTTCCTGTTGACGCCCATCTCGGTGGGGAAGTTAAGACAATGATGTTTGATTTGGTTGGTCATTGTTTCCTATTTCCCCCTCCCTCACCCACAGTTCAAGTGAGGAAAGTGACCAAACATGAATTACCTCTTCTTCTCATCTTTGGTGGAGACAGGTTTTAAAGCAGTTCTGGTTCCTCACTTCACCAGAAGAAAGCAGGACCCTGGGTACTTGGGTACTGAGTTCTAGTGGGTGTGTGAACACCACAATCCTAGTATGGGTCTAAAAGTGGGTCAAAGTGGAAATGCAGTCTCAGAGTGTATTCTAGGGTCTCTGTGCCAATCTGAGAGTTTCAATATGGGAGTCGGCATCTGGGTGTGGGCATTAGGGCCCTAGCATTTGTCTAAGAGGCGGCTCCAGAACAGAAATATGACTTTAGACATAAGCATGAAGATCTAATAGCAGTTTGAGTGTGAGCTCCAAGATGCATGTGTGCATCTGAGTGCACGTGTGACTGCAGGTCTGAGGTTTCCCGTGTAAGTATAAACGTGAACTCCAGGTGTGAGGTAAGGTCTGATGGTGAGTTCCAGGACTCCCCTGACACTTGCTGTAAGTACCAAATATTCTAATGGAGGTCTGAAGATGAGACCCTGGTTCTACCCGCTTCCTGAGTATGTGTTACAGGTTCCTTTGAGCATCCTGGTGTGAGTACTCAGATCCCTTTCTAAGTGTCAGTCCCAAAGTCTCCCATGAGGAGTCTGAGGGTGAAACATGAGAACTCTGAGTGTGAACACTTGACCCCTACTTGATCCCAGGATGGAAGTGAGAACCTGAGTGTAAGACAGTGGTGAGTGTCAAGACGCTTCTGTGAGTCTGTGTGTCCCACTCTCTCAAGCCGAGGCATGAGTTCCTAGGACAAGTCTGAGTTTCACCTCAAGGTCCCTATATGAATATAAGAACAACCTTAAATTAAGGTCCTAGCATGAATTCACGCCAAACAGGTTCCCCCGTGAGTCTAAGTGAGGGCACCTGGTCCTAGTAAGAGGCTGAATGCAAGTCCCCAATGTGAATGGAAGTGAGAGTTCCACTGTCAAGCAGTGATTCCAAGTGTGAGCCCACATGGATCTGAATGTAAGATAATCCCAAGAGTGTAGCAGAAGTTGCAACATCCCCGTGTGAATCTGAGCACGAACTTCAGGGTTCAAGAAAGTCTTAAGTATAAATTATAAATTGCTAGTCTCTGTGTAAGACTCGGGGTTGAGTCCATACCACCAATCTTGTACAGGATCCTCCAGAACCTGCCTCAAGGAGCTGTGTAGGCTGTGGCAGTGGAGATACCGTGTCATGGTTTACTGAGACACAAGGGTCCCTCTACCCCAGCGTTCTGATTAGCCTCCATGCAATATCAAATATTTAAGTCCTATCTCCACACAGGCAATGAATGATAGACATCACACCTAGAGTTAAACACACAAAATGCACCAAGTTTTCAGACTCTCTGGACACACAAGCATTACAGATGCAAGAACACACGCTCGTTTCTGACCTGCACCATCTCCTGTGATTACCGTCACACCAACACTTCCAGCGACATGGACACAAGCATATATCAAGTATTACAGGCAAAACAACTAGTGTGCATACACCCCTACCGCGGCATGCAGATACACATCCAGGGTTGCAGACAAGCTGCCAGCCACACAAGACACACACAGACGCTTCTCAAAGAGACTAGACAGAAAGAGAAAGAAAATCCTGAATTTTCAACAAGGCGTGAAATAGTCCTGCCCGCCTGAAGCTACTGGGGGGAGGTAAGAGGGGGCGAGAGAGAGAAAGCGAGAGCGGGTTAGCCAGAGAGCTAGAGGCTGGAGGAGAGAGGCTCACGGAGGACAGAGGAGAGGAAAACAGAGCAGAGCTGCCCGGGAGGAGAGCAGGAGAGCTGTCCGTCTGGTGACCTCCCCGCGGCCCAGCCCCCACGCACGAGGAGATCCACTACTCGGAGCAACACAGGGACACCCAGGCTGGCTCACACAAAACCGCACTAGGGGAGACACACGGGCAGACCCACAAAGAGACACTCGGATACACCCCAGGACGACTCACATGGACACACAGCACAGGACTTAGAAAGAGGCACGATGCATGCAGGCAGGCTCACACCGACACACACACACACGCAGAGACACACACACATCCCACAGCCGGATTCACACAGTCACAAACACTGGAGGACGCACAACCGTCCGTTCACATCCTCGGGTGCTCTGAAGTCCAGATTTCTGCTGGAGGAGGAAGTCGCCTCCCGGGCGGTCATCGCGACCCCCCAACAGCATAATTTTCCCAAACCCCACGCGCACGCCGTTGGGGGCGGGGAGGAACAGGGACGCTAGTTCACTCCGCTCCCCCACAGCTGATTGTCTGCCCCCACCACCACGCCCAACCCCCCGCGCGCCTGGACGTGGGGGGCTGTTTCCCCGTGCCTCCACCCCCGAGTTTGCGGGCGAAGTTTCCCCGTGAACTTTCCTTACCCCCGGGGCTGTGGACCCACGCGAGTCCCCGCCCGTTCCCCGCGCGCACAAGGACCGCGGGTCTGTCGGTCCGCCCAAGGGTCCGAGGGTCCAGCCGAGCGCGGCTCTCCGCACGGTACTCACCGCACCCTCAGGCCGCGGTGCCTAGGTGCCGCGCCCTCGACCGCCCCCGGCAGGGAGCAAGGCAGGCAGCGCGGAGCGAGCGCCGCTGCTGGATCCCACCTCCGAGCCCCGCGCCGCGCCGTGCCTTGCCGGCAGGAGCCGCCGCCTCCACTGCTGCCGCCGCCGCCCGCTCTGCACCGGCTCCTCGGCGCTCGGCGGCTTTAACCCCCCCATCCTCCTCCCTCCCTCGCGCTCTCCCTCCCTCCTTCCCTCGCCCATGTGACCGCGGGCGCCCGCTCGGCCGCGCGCGCCCTCGCTCCCCTCCCCCTCCCTCCTTCCTTCCCCGCGCCGCCGAGGCCGCGCCGCACGGACCCCTCCCCACCACAGTCCCCGCGCGCCTCCGCCTTGGCACGCTCCCGGGCCTGGCACGCGCGACACGCGCGGGCACACTCGCCCAGGGCAGGCCTATGAACCCCCACCCCAATTCGCCCCGAGCTGGCACGCGCCCTCCCCAAAGCTGACACACTCTCCCGCTCTGGCACGCGTACCCCCTTCACACTCGCCTTTGCTTGGGCGCGCCCTGCAGACGGTGATCTTCGCGCTTCACGCTCAGCCCGAGCCGCGGGTCTCACAAACGCGCGCGCGCACATCCACACCCATTCCGCCCGCTTCACCAGAGCAACGGGGCGCGCACCCCCTGGGGTCGCTCCTTCCCTCTAACATTCAGCCTTGGCCAGGTCTCTGCCGTGCACACTCCTATGCTGTCTGGCCCAGGCTACCTCTCAGGGACACTTGACACACCCAGGCCAACTCTCAGGATTCTCCCTCCGCCCCACTTGAGAACGAGCCAGAGTCCTCCAGTCCCTACTTAGAGCAGACGAGGCCAGGAGACTTTGTCTCTCGCCTATCCCTACTGACCCCAGCAGTGACCTCCTCCCCACTTCCAGTTACAGATAGACCCTTCGGCAAGGAAGCAATGAAGAAGGTTTACGCTTCATATTCCCCCGGGTGGGCCAGGTTGGGACCACCATGTCTCTATGACACCACCTGCCCCTCTCTTCACAACGCCCCCCCACACACACACACATGGCCTGGGAGAAGAAGTCTCCACCGGGATTCAGGGGAGTAGGCGAGTGTGCCCGCCAAGCCTGGACCCGCAGGCACACCCCTTTGCATGGTTGGCGCTAGTGGCTCACGTCCATCCAGCCTTCCTTTCGTAACCTGGGCCTCTAAGGGGTCTCTATCCTCACTTTACTCGCACTCCCGGGCCTCCGCTTTGGCTGCAATATGGGAACTTAAGGTCACTCAGCTAAACCGACTTCTGAAGCTACGCGCGGAAGCGCCGAGGAAAGAGTGGATGCCAGAGGCGGGAGAACGAACGGCCCAGCCTCATCTCCACCCCATGGGTTTTTCACCTGACCTTTGACCATAATCTCGAGCCTTCTGCTACCCCCTTTCCCCATCTAGGGAATTGTACCAGGCCTGGGAGGCGGGGAGATGAAGGGAAATACCTCGCCGCTTCCTCACACCCTTCCTCTGGAGGCTGCCAGAGCGCGCGGGCCCTTTTTCAACCATTGCCTCTGGGATTCCTCCTGCAGGGTAAAAGCCATCCTCCCGCCACCGCCGCTGCCTTTTCACTTTCACTTCCGCCGCTGCAGAATCCCCTCCGTGCAAATGGCAGAGGTCAGCCGGCTCTGAGGCCCAGAGAGGGCTTGCGGAGGCTTAAGGACATACAATGGGAAGGTGGTGTCCACTGAGGTCCAGCCCATCCATACCCACAATGGTGTCCCCTACCCTTTCTCTCTAGACCCGTCAGCCTCCTGGACCACAGGCAGAGTGAAAAGGAGGGGAAAGTGACAAAATCTGAAGGGATAGGAATTGACCCTCCCTCAGCGCCAGGCTGGGCCTGAGAGTTGGATTTGGTGTTCAAGGTCAACCCTTTCCTCCAGGGACAAACAAGCCTGGTTATTCGTTTTCTGCGTGAGAGCAACTGGAGAGCGTTGTGACCGGAAGATCGTTCGTGAGCTGACCTGGCCTTTTATTGTCCTGTGCTCAGGTTCATTTTGCCAGATTGGGAATAGTCATTAGTTCTGCCCTGGACGGATGTGCCCTCTTCACCTGGGAATGCAGAAGCTATGTGGCTGTTTGCGAGTGGCCATGCAGAGTCCTCGCTGAGTTTCTGATGTCCGGGAGCCGCCCATGTCCAGGGAGGCCGAGGGGCGCACGTGGGACCCTGTGCGGCGTCGATGAGTCCGCTGCTCCTCCGGGCGCCGGGCCAGCAGCCGTGCCCGCTTTTCCCGGGGCCGCAGCGACACCTGGCGGGCGCTGTGGGACGCGCGTTTCCCCTCGGTCTGCAGCTCCCGCTCCCAGCAGAGGCAGCGCCCACCCACCAAATAGGATGTGGCCCTCTCTCCATCCCACTGTCACTGCCTGACTCATAACCTATTCTCTTCCCATCTTAGCTGCATTTCTGCTCCTATGTACTGCTCAGTACTCTGCCCGCACACGAGCTTCTGAGCCTCTGACTTTCCTAAGCCTCTGGGTAAGACCCTTCTGTTATCCTACTGTGTTGGAGTGTCCTTAATGGGGACATCAAAAATCTGCGAGAAACCTGATGTCTCCTCTCCAGCTTTGTTAGATGCTCTGGTCTCCCCAGGTCAGCCCCTTTCACTGTCATGACCATGTTATCTTTAAATCAAACTCCACCTCACTATGCCCCTGCCTCTCACCACAGTCACTGTTCTCCCATCTCACTCCCCATGGGGGCTGGATGTATACTGTCAATCATTTGCTCTTTTTCTTTTTTTAATTTTTTTATTATTATTCATTTTAATGAAAGTTTACAGAGACTTTGGATTTCCTTTCATTCACTGTTGCACTTTTCTCCCTGCCCATCCCTCCCCTGCCCCAGTTTGCTCTTCTCTTTGAAAAGTAAAAGGAAAAAATCTTTCGTTGTTATACAATCCCTCCCTCCAAGCCCACTCCACTATGCAGCCTTCATTCTGGACTCCTCTCATGATGACAATATCTAATCAAATATCTCTTTTAAAGAGTTCCCTCCCTCATCTATTTCAATGCAGTATACAGAATTTATCCCATTTTTCTCAGTCTCTCCCAAACCCGATGTCAGTCCCGTTTTACAACAATGGCACTATGCAGTATTTGTCCTTTTATGACTGAAATACTTCACTCAGCATGATGTTCTCCAGAGTCACCCATTTTGTATAATATTTCATGAGTTCTTTGTTTTTCAAAGCAGCGTAGTATTCCATTATGTGAATATATCAGAGCTTCTCTATCCATTCGTCTGTTGATGGGCACGTAGTTGTTTCCAACTCTTTGCTATTGTGAACAAAGTCACGATAAACATAGGTGTGCATATATCTGCTTGGGTGGCAGTTATGGTTTCTTTGGGATATATTCCCAGTAGTGGAATTGCTGGGTCAAATGGTATTACTATTTGCAACTTTTTGAGAAAGTACCATACTGCCTTCCATAGTGGTTGCACCATTTTACACTCCCACCACCAGTGAATAAGGGTTCCAGTTTCTCCACAACCTTGCTAGCATTTGTTGTTTGCTATTCTGTTAAATTTTTCTATTCTTATTAGGATGAGATGATACCTCATAGTTGTTTTGATGTTTGCTCCTTTTCTAAGTTGTTTATTTCTATTAACATAAATTCACTTGCCCCCTCCAAGGTTCCTATCTGAACTTTCAAGTTGCTCTTGTCTCTTTAATTCATAAACATAAATCTTAAAGGAATACAATGCTAAACATAATAATTGTATTAGTTAAGCCAAACATACTGTTTCATTTCAAGAAGATTTCAAAACACACTCCTTCATTGTCACAGAGCGTGAGAACTGACTCATACTGACCCATTGGGTGTTCAGGCTGTAAATCTCACAGAAGATTTCACATTTTTCTCCCATGGAGCAGTTGGTGGATTCAATTTCCAGGGAGGTCCAACCTTTGAAATAGCAAAACAGCACCCTAGAAACAAAATCTGTAGAGCTCCTTAAAAGACTTCTGGGGGATTGTTTTCCTTTTTTGCCTTAGTTTTCAGAATTATCTCAGGGCAATAGTTTCAGAAATACTTCAGCCTCTGTGACTACAGAAAGTCTGGACTCCACAAGAATTTAAAATTCTGTTCTGTGTCTATCCCCTTTTGACCTGGATTCTTTGATCCTTTTGATTCTTTGATTTTTTTATAGCATCTTTGATCAAACCATGCAATAGTTCTCACAGCAAAAGCAGATAGTTGTACAGGAAAACAATTAGCCACATAGTCCATATTCTCTTCCCATTCCTGTGAATTCTTGGAGTTTTAAATTCATCACAAAAAGGGGTCTCGTTGGTCAGAACTTTCCACCTTGGCAAGTGAAAGTGGAAGACCTTAGGTGATCTTCCACTTGCATCTTCCAGGAATCAACTGGGCCAGAGGAGACTGAGCAGCAAGAACGTTTCTGCACTCCTGCAGAGATTGTCACAAGGAAGAAGAGCCCACTCCCCACATCTTGCAATCTATCTTTCCTGGTTATGATATCTAAATTCCTATATAATCATGAGGAATGTGACATCAGGACTGGAAGAAGACTTATCAACAACCTACGTTATGCAAATGACACAACCTTGCTCGAAGAAACTGAGTAGGACTTGAAGCATTTACTGCAGAAGGCCAAGGACTGCAGTCTCCAGTATGGATTGAAACTCAACATCAAGAAGACAAAGATTCTCACCACTAGGCCACTTGGCAGTACCATGATAGATGGAGAAGAGATTGAGGTTGATAACAATTTTAGCTTGCTCAGCTTCACAATCAACACTCTTAGCACTAGCAGTCAGGAAATCAAAAGATGAACTGCTCTGGTGAAGACTGTTGTCAGGAGCCTCTCAAAAGTGCTGACGAGCAACAGTGTCATTTTGGAGAGTAAGGGCATGCCTGATTCAGTCCATAGTTGTCCCAATTACTTGCTATGGATCAAGAGAGCTGGACAATGACCAAAGATGACAGAAGAAGAATTGATGTTTTTGAGTTGTGGTGCTGGAAAAGATTATTGAACATATTATGGACTACCAAGAGAACAAACAGCCTGGAGAGGGTGAAACCAAGTTGCCCCTTGGTGGCAAGGATTTTGGAGCTCCGTCTCATACACTTTGGGAATGTGACAAGGAGAGACCTGTCCCTGGAGAAGGACCTCATGCTTGGAAGGGTGGAGGAACAGTGCAGGAGAGGAAGACTCCACACGAGATGGATTGCCACAATAACTGGGGTTATGGGGGCAGGTGTGTCAGAGGCAGTGAGACTGGCTCAGGTCAGGGCAGGTTTCAGAGCTATTGTGCATGGGGTCACTTTCAGTCACAGGTGACTCAATGGCACATTACAACAACAATGTATTGGGCTGTTAACTGAAATCTCTCCAATTCGAATTTACCAGCTACTCCGCGGAAGAAAGATGGGCTGTCTTCTTCGAGAAATATTTACAGCCTCCGAAACGCTGTGAGTTGGAATCAATTCAATGGTGATGGGTTGGTTCTGTTTGTTCGGTCTTTATAGATAGTTGGTTCCCTAGTGGTTAAAGACTTAGCTCCTAACTAAAAAGGTCAGCAATCTGGACCCTCAGGCCTCTTCTGGAGAAAAACGTGGCTGCATCTGCTTCCACACAGATTCCAAGGCTGTAGCCTTGGAGACTGTGGAGCAGTTCTCTGTCCTGTCGGGTCCTATAGGGTAGGACAGACTTGAGGACAGTGGGTTTGGTTTGGGGGTTATACAGACAGTTTCATGCTGAGGTATATACCTGGGTACCCAAAGGTCTGAACACTTTACACACAGGCTCTGTCTTAGCTACAAGTGCCAAAGCACAAGGTCGTGTAAAGTCACACATTCAGTCTCCAAAAATCAAGTGAGTATATTCAACCTCATTAGGACACAGGGTCGGTGTTCCCTGCTCGGAGCTGAGAGCCACCAGTCCCAGAACACACACTCACACACCGTGCCCACTGACAGGCACACACAGCTTTTCATCAGTCACACCCACGTGTCACCCAGGCACACACTCAAAGTCACACACGTTCTCAATCACACCAAGTCCCACACTGGGGTTTGGCGGGTCGGGGCGGGCTCCAGGAGGCAGTTACGTAAACGCCCTCACAGCCCCCCCTCGCTCTCCTCCCCAACCCCCCTGCTTCCTTGCGCAGTGCCAGCGCCCGGGGCGGCTTGGCCCAGGCCCGGGAACAGCTCGGCCTCGCGGAGGCTCCAGGCGCCGAGAAACCCGATCCTAACACAGCCCCGGGCTGAGCCAGGGCGGGGGCCCAGGGCCCCCCCCACATTCAGGGACCAGCCCAGCCCCCCAAGGACGACTCACCCTCACTCTGGGTCACCTCCCAATCTCAGCACCTGGGGCCCACTCACAGAACCCTCATTCTGCCCATTCCCTTCTATAAACTTATCATCTGGACTCGTACCTAATGTCTCTTGACCCTTCTAACCCCCTGCCCAGGAAAGAGCAAAGATTTTGTAAACATAGAGCATGGGACAGGACTCAGTCTAAGTCTTCGGCCTGGAATTGCTCCCCAGTTCTACGAGGCCATCTCCTCTGCCTTACTCTAGAGCCGCTCTGATAGTGTCCCTTAGACACTGGCTCTGGGCCTTCCTCAGCTTTACTGTCTACCTGCTTATTGACCTCAACATAGTCTATCAGAATTCTAATGCTTTCAGGCCCAAGGCCTCCCCTTCTTCCCTTTGTCATCTATCTGTCTTTCTTTCTCTACTGGAAGTTCCAACTCCAATCTAACTGCAATTCCTCCAGCTTTGCTAAGAAGTTTGAGGGCAACCTGAGGCAATGGGAACAAAATCCTCAAGAACTTTCAAGCTGGAAGTCCAGGCTTGGGAGCTGAGTGGAGGGGAAAGCATGCCTATCTATCTCCTCTTTTCACGCCCACCCCACTCTGCAGCTCATACTCAATTTTTCACAATAACTTTTGAGCGACCGCCTGGGCTGCCTAAGCCCAGGCGGAAAGGGAATTTCCCCCTATGTTCTCTGTTAATGAACAAAACATTTCATGTTGAAATTCCTCCTCTGCCCCCAGCCCAGTATTTCTAGGGCCCCCCAGCCTGACCATGCAGGGGAACCCCAAGATGGGGATAACAGAGTAGGGGGTGGCCCTTGAGGGAGGTACAATTGACATTGGGGGGCATCTTTTTACATAAATAATTAGAATGGCTCTTTTTTTTTCATTTTTTTGGCTAAAATTACCCACTCCCGTGGCAGCTTCCCAGAAAGGGCGGCGGGAGGGCGGCCGGAGCTGTCCCGAGGCCCAGGACATGGCCCTCCTCCCCAGAGCGAGGAGCCT
The DNA here is from genome assembly GCF_000299155.1 of Elephantulus edwardii. NCBI lineage: Eukaryota > Metazoa > Chordata > Mammalia > Macroscelidea > Macroscelididae > Elephantulus > Elephantulus edwardii. The sequence continues at coordinate 3,693,801 of NW_006399982.1, forward strand.
TCCCGAGTTGTTTTCCCGGTCTCTTCCTCTTGGATGTTTTTTTGATTATTAATCACATTTTCCATCCACAGGCTCAGTCCAGACCCCCCTCCCCCCAGGGTCAGGGCTGGACAGAGGGAGGAGTACTGGGCTCCAGGAAGATAAGCTGGGGACAAGATGGGCAGTGACCCTTGGCCCTAACTAACCCAAGAGAAGCTGACAAGTGGGACATCACAGATCCTACCTTCTCTAGCATATCACCCACAACTCGCGTTAGGTCAGATTTAGAATGACTCTCCATCAGATTTCTAAGGCTGTAAATCTGTACAGAAGAGAATGCCCATGTTTCTCCTAAAGAGCCACTGACAGGTTCAAATCACCAAATTTTGGGTTAGCAGCTCAACATACAAAGCACTCTGCTACCAGGGCACCTCTCACTGTCACATGTTATGGTTGCTATGCACCTCAAGTCAGAGACAACTAACAGCTGACACTCCAGTGGGTTTTTAGAGGCAGTAAATCATACAAGAGGAAATTACCCATCTTTCTCCCACAGAGCAGCTGGTAGATTTGAACCACGTGCCTTTTGGTTGGCAGTGCAACTCCCTACCACTAGGCCACCAGAGCTCTCTCATTGTCACATAGTGGAACCTTGAAAATAATGGAATAAATTAACAAATGGCTGTTGGTAGTACCTCACAGGTTCCTAGTGCTGGGCCCCTGGTACTATAGACAGAAAACACCCCAGAGGAACAGAGTCACTTGGCCAGAGTCACACAACAAGTTAGGGCAAGATTCAGAGCAGTACCCCAAGGATGCTGATTGTTTTTGTTCTTATGCACCATCGAGTTGCCTGTGACTCATAGTGACCCTATACACAATAGCTCTGAACCCTGCCCTACACTGAGCCAGTCTGTCTCCAACAAATCTAATCCTATTATTTCAGTTACTGTCTATCTTGATCCATTTCATCCAGAGTCCTCACCTCTTGTGTTGTCCCTCCAATCTTCCAAACATGATGTCTATCCTGACCACATGCTCGAAGTATGTGAGAGAGCTTCAAAATCCCCACCTCAAAGGAACAACTTGGTTTCACTCTCTTCAGGACAAATCTGTTGCATGTTCTCTCTCACTCTCCTTTTTTTTTTTAAGTTGTACACCATCAAATCCAATCTGACTGGCACAGGAGGAGATTGGCCTTCCTTCTCCAGCGGAGCACCTGGTGGATTCAAACTGTGTCCCCTTTGGGATTGCAGCACAGTGTCTTGCCACTAAGCCACCAGAGCTTCCGCATGTTCTCTTCCATCTATCATGATGCTGTCAATTGGCCCAGTGGTGAGAATCTTTGTTTTTCGTAATGTTGAACTTCAGTCCATAATTAAGGTCATTGACCTTCTGCAAGCACTTTAGGCCCTCTTCATTTTTGGCAAGCAAGATTGTATCATCTGCACAATGCAGGTTGTTGATGAGTCTTCCTCCAATTTTGATGTCACACTCCTCCTTAAAAAAACCCAGCTTTCAGAATGATATGCTCTCCATATAGACTGAAAAGATATGGAGACAAAACACATCCCTGATGCACTCTTCTCGATTTTGAACCATAGAGTGTTTCCTTCCTCTGTTCTGTGGACTGCTTGCTGGTCCAAGTATAGGTTTCTCGTGAGTACAATCAGGTGTTCTGGAATTCTCATTCTTCTCAAAGTTAGCCACAGTTTGTTGTGATCCACACAGTCAAATTCCTTCTTTTTTTAAACACAGATAGACATTCTTCTGGTATTCTCTGCCCCCACCCAAGATCCCTCTGACATTGGCTATGGTGTTCCTAGTACTACAACTTCTTCTAAACCCAGCTTGTATTCCTGGCAGTTCTCTGCCAATCATTTTTTGAAATCTTCAACAGGATTTTGCTTGCATGTGATAATAGCTCCTTATTGATTTGTCAATAAATATGTATTGAGTATCTACTATATGTTGGGCATTGATACAGCAGTGAACCAAACAGACAAAAAAATTCCTATCCTTTAAAGGATACGGAGCAGTTGGAGTGCCCATATACTGCTGGTGGGCATGGTAAGTTGATAGAACCACTTTGGAATACTAAATGCTATTTGGCAGGCTCTGAGCTGAACATATTTTTACTCTATGACTTAGCAACTTCATAGATACATACTTAACAGAAATTATTATATATGGTCTTCAAAAGACACACACAAGGGTGGCTATAGAGGCTTTTTTCATAACTGTTGTTGTTGTTATGTGCCGTCGAGTCGTTTGCAACTCATAGCGACCCTATGTACAACAGCCCTAAACCCTGCTCTATCCTGTGCCAATCCCATTGCCTCTGACACACCCATCCCGATTACCCCAGTCACTGAATCAATCCACCTCATAGAGGGTCTTCCCCTCCT